>NC_091124.1:124852500-125452500 GCF_040183065.1 Periplaneta americana | reverse complement strand
TTACTCATTTACTGTCTCTAATGTTGTCCATTTTCAGTCACTAGATAATAGTTAGATGTTTGATGTCAGTCCACTTTCCGTCACTTAGGGTCCATCCGACTTCTTCCGAGCATCTTTCGTACGCTTCAATAATGTTTAAGGACACTATGAGAAAGTAATAATGTCATAAACACATGACCAACATCAGGTTACAGAACTGATCCGTATGAAGATGAATACGAGAACATAAAAGTGCTCTACGCAAAGCAGTAGTAGGCATTTCGTGCTCGCGAGTCAATCTCGTAATACACAAGCAGGATGAAAGGGGTAAGGAATGATTTCCCTCGCCTTAGCCATCACTTGTTCAGTCAATGTTAAGCCCTCCCCCTCCTATGTTTCCCTTTGATGTGTATTGAAAGCTGCATTTTATATAACGTAATCTTTGTCGACCACTGACGTAAAGAGATGACTAAGATGCACGTGTCACCGGCATAGCTCAGGCCAATAGCGCGCTTGACTGCTGTTCCGGAGTTCCACTCGGGCGTGGGTATAGTTCCCGCTTAGGCTAATTACCTTGTTGACTTTTTTCCGAGGTTTTCCCCAATTACAAGACGAATGTTAATTCATCACGAATCTTCGGCCACATCTCGCCAAATATCATTTTACTATCAACAATTCTATCGACCTAATTTATAACCTGGTATTTGGTACAGCGTCGTTAAATGGACGAATAAAAAATATGTAATTAGATGCTTATTTTATGTATGCCACCTATTACAAGTTAACAAATGTGAATACAAAGACAATTCAACGTGACGAAGTACCAGTGTTCACATCTGTGTATGGAATTCAGTGCCGCAACAAAGTGAGGGTAAGGGGGTAAGATTTACCCCACCAAAAATCAAAGGGGTGAATAGTTAGCCTATAGTTTATACCCTCCTAAAATATTAGAGTGGTGTACGGTATAGTATTTTTCCCTTCTGATCAAAATGTCATGTTTATAATTTATCTTAATGAAATGAAAATACTCAAAGTAACTTTATTATAACAAAAATAACAAAATTCGAACCATTACGACAGTCACAGGCCTGCAGTTAAAAACACCAAAACAATTAATTCAGAAGCAGTTTCAACATTGTAGAAGTCGAAGCTCAACGTATTGTTTCGTGTTTTGTGTGTTCAGCAATCAATTTGTTTAATATTAATTTAATGGATTTGTTACATAGTGCAAGTTTTTTACTTTTAACCGATAGAAGAATTATTAATATTAAGCTATTGCTATGAAGAGGTCCGTAACTAATTCCAAGACCACACATCTTTTCAAAGGAGAAGGATAAATAGCAGATAACGGTAAAAAAACTCTCTGTTTCTTCACTTCCTTCCCATCACAGTTGAACATTTTGTAATCGAATAGCGATTACACAATTACAGATGCAATTATTACTAAAACCGATATTTGATAGTGATTTGACATTATGTTGCAAATAATACATTTATCTAATTGCTTACAATGAATTAAAAAAGTAACATTTAACATAATGTTTAAATAATACGTATTTTAAATCATCTTTATAATTATGTAAGTAATTAACGTTTTCTCATAACCTGCCCTTTGGCAGATCACTAACAATGAATGAATTTGCTCTAATTCCCCATTACAATTACGGTAAGACGTGTCATGAATATTGTACATGACAAATTCTTACGCACCCCAAACAAATTCCGTTGTTGAGGCACTGATGGAATTCACTTTACGGGAAAGACGAGACGCCATGCCCAGTCGTCGTTTACTCACCCGATCACTGGCAATTGTTCTCTCCTTGCCTATTATTATTGAGATCACCATAATCACAGAGGCGGCGAAAAAAAGTTAAAAACACGATGCAGGCAAGTGTACAATAAGTACCTTCCACACACCAGCAAATTATCTTCTGTGATGAAGAGAGACAGGAACTGTAGCTCCAAGGCCAAGCATTAGAAGTCAGTCTTACATAACACACCGGCACCACGTGACGGAACCAATATGACTACTGTTATCGTCATCATATGATAGCAGATAAGCACTGACGTTAATGTAATACTCTTCTTTTTGTTGAGAAAGATTAATGGCCTAAATTGTTTGTAACGTGAGCACTTCCTTGTAACATTGAATACTGCTGCTCTTCCCGAACTATCTGCAGCGGCATGTAAAGCTTCTCTCTTTGGCCCAAAGATAGCAGAAGCTGTTAAAATCTTCAACATTTACATGAAGAGGTTGTTTGTGACTTACCACTTACTACAGAAGTGCACTCAGTTCACTATAAGGTACACCTGCACGAGTCTGTGTTTGTAATTTTATTGTAAGTTATGTATTTTTCAGTCAAAAGGATATAATTTGTAATCGGTTATTTAAAGACGTTGTATCAACTGATATGAATTCTTCACCTGACATAATTAGGAACATTAAATCCAGACGTTTGAGATGGGCAGGACATGTAGCACGTATGGGCGAATCCAGAAATGCATATAGAGTGTTAGTTGAGAGACCGGAGGGAAAAAGACCTTTGGGGAGGCCGAGACGTAGGTGGGAAGATATTAAAATGGATCTACGGAGGAGGTGGGATATGATGGTAGAGACCGGATTAATCTTGCTCAGGATAGGGACCAATGGCGGGCTTATGTGAGGGAGGCAATGAACCTCCGGGTTCCTTAAAAGCCAGTAAGTAAGTAAGTAAGTAAGTAAGTAAGTAAGTAAGTAAGTATCAACTGATAACAGACATGTGAGAATAAGGATTCACCTTACATGTGGAGTAAACCTCGGGAAAAACTCAACAGAGTGTGCTAATCAGAGCAAGCGGGTTTCGAACCCATGCCCAAGCATATCCTCATAAAACGAGTCCGATCACTTCCCCAACAGAATTGTTGGTTCAAGAGATACACAAAAGTGAAATGTGCGCTTCTACGACTTACGCAAGACATACATTGTGTTATATTAGTAATTCATTCATTTCATTCATTTAGTCTTCTGCCTAAGGGCAGGTCTTTTACTGCAAACCCAGCATTCTTCAATCTTTCCTATTTTCTGCCTTCCTCTTCGTCTCCTCATATGATCCTTCATCTTAATGTCGTCTATCATCTGGTATCTTCTTCTACCCCGAACTCTTCTCCCGTTCACCATTCCTTCCAGTGCATCTTTCAGTATGCAGTGGCCCAATCAATTCCTTTTCCTCTTCTTCACCAGTTTCAGCATCATTCTTTCTTCACCCACTCTTTCCAACACAGCTTCACTTCTTATTCTGTCTGTCCCCTTCACACGTTCCATTCTTCACCATATCCACATTTTAAATGCTTCTATTCGCTTCTCTTCACTTTCGTCGTAATGTCCATGTTTCTGCCCCTTATAATGCCACACTCCATACAAAGCACTTCTTTAGTCTCTTTCTTAGTTCTTTTTCCAGAGGTTCGCAGAAAATGCTCCGTTTTCCTTGGTCATTGCTATCTTTCTTTTGACTTCCTGGCAGCAGCTCATGTTACTGCGTATAGTACACCCCAAGTATATATTAGTGAAACAAATAAAAAATAAAAATAAATAACTAAATAAATAAATAAATAAATAAATAAAACGATTGACACCTGCTGAAATGCGTTTCAAGAGGCGGACAGCAGGATATACACTTTTATTTCATCGAAGAAACAAAGATATCCTCCTGGAGCTGAAAGTTGAACCAATTTTGCAATACATTCATAGTTACAGAACTCAATGGAAATATCATTGGGTAGAATGAACCTTTTATTTCCCAAAATCTTGTCATATACACCAAGAGGTCGTGGACATTCTGGAAGGCCTAAAACGAGGTGGCTGGTGACCGTAACGGGCCAGTGAGGCTCAATACTTGCACGTCAGTGATGATGATGATGATGATTATGATGATGATGATGGATGATGATGATGATGTGTAAATGAAAGGATGCACAAATAAATAAAATAAAGTACAGTGCATACTTTTTATCTTCCTCCTTCGCATATGTGCAGCTGCTCTGTGCACTGTCTACATCCGCGAGCGGGGGAAGATAAAATGTATGCACTATTATAATATAATTATGTGCCAGGGCGTTTCCCGCATTGAGGATAGGCCTATAGTATAAACGAAGACTACGACACATTAATACATTTAGGGAAAGGACAAAATGTTTAAAAGCATAACTTTTGAGAGATAATCATGCATGGATCCATACGTACATACATACATACATACATGTATACATACATACATACATACATACATACATACATGCAGACATGCATACATACTACATGTGTTCTGCCCATGGGCAGGTCTTTCACTGCAATCCCAGCATTCTCCAATCTTTTCTATTTTCTCCATTCCTCTTAGTCTCCGCAGATGATACACATATTTTAATGTATGTCGTCTATCATCTGATAACTTCTTCTGCCCCGAACTCTTCTCCTGTTCACCATAAGGTGATTATAAGAATAAAAAAAAATTAACTTCGTGGGAGGTTTTTGGGTATTTATATCATGTAATAGGTGTTGGATGTCTCTGAATAGCTCTTGGTATCGGATCTCACTATAAGTTTCACTATCTACCCTGATAATGAAGCCTACATTAGCTCCGAAACGTTGGATGACTCTATATCTATGACACAGTGCTAACGCCCAATACCTCATACAACACTAATCACCAGAGACCGAAACTTTGGCAGAATGCCTTTTTAAATGTGTTAAATCTATCTTCATTTTGAAAGTAAATCTGTACGAATTATACCTTTGTGATTGAAACGTCCCAGTTTTATGTTGCCCTTTTCTGTATTTTTTAATATAAATGCCTAATTTACAAAATAAATGTTTTGTTTTTTGCCTTTATTTGATTATTTATCTATTATTTATTAATTTATTATTAAAAATTGCATGCAGGTATATTTTAATTTATTCCTATAACCGCTACAATGAAAGTGACTTCACCGAATGTATATTATTGTCTTTCAGTCAGTTCATATTCTCTTTGCAACAATGAGTGCTGCCGTGCAAAAATGTATAACAGTAAGCGTTTTAATTATCGCTTGTGTTTATCTGACAAGGCAACAATGAGTGCGGGTCTAACGTTATTTTTAACAGTTATTTTTCTTTCAGTTTGTCTAACGTTATTTTTAACAGTTATTTTTCTTTCAGTTTTCATTGCGACGTTGTTGTAGCTAGCTAAATATTTCATATCGCAACATATAGAGATGAGCTTAAACGATATTTTCAAGTATCTTGACAATTGTGACTGTGACAATTAAATATCTGTGACGTTCACCTGTGATTTTGTCACACCGATATTTTATATCGATAAGCAAGCACAATATGCATGAATTACACCGATAAAAATTAACAGGAAATATTGAATGTGAATACGATTTCTCTATACACGTCACACATCAGTGATTTATATGGGAAAACCCAACAAATAAATATGTACATGTACCATTAACAAATACATACCTAACTGAACAGTAACATGTCGAAAATTAACTCATGTTACCAAGATGTTATATTGTAGATATTGAATCAGTTGATAAATTAAATGTAGTTGGGTATGGAGAAATTGAGGTTATGTGATTATTCTAATCGCTTTAAAAATTGATCATTATATATAGGTAATATAATGGATTAATTATTTTAAGTCGTGCATTAACATTATAATATTGTGTCATAGAATAAAAATTAACGAAACATAAGCATTCGGAAAACCTTTGGAAAATAATTACAAAACAAAACAGTTGTTCAGACAGGATTTTACACAAAATAAAGTACTGGTAACAATGGTGTTATTATTTAAATCGTGTAATCGCTACATCATTTATAGTAAGATGGTGAAACTAGCGCTGAAGTAGTTTCGGCGATTTCCGACGTGAAAATCGTTACATTTATAAAGAATTTTTTGTGGAGAGTAGTTGATCGGGTTAAACTAGCGCTGAGGTAGTTTCGGTGATTTCGGAAGTGAAAATCGTTGAATTTGATTTCTTGTGGAGATGCAGTTGATCGTATCTGCAAGGCATAACAAAGCCTAAAGTAACCAAACCTAACCTGTCACAGATTCGTATATGCACGGTGTATACGCGGAGTAGGAAGATAACTACCTCAACGCTAGTTTAGTCGTTGATCGTATATGTCTAGGCATAATAAAAGCTTAAACTAACCAAACCTGACCTGTCACAGATTCGTATATGCAAGGGGTATAAGGGGAATAAGAAGAAAACTACCTTAAGGTTAGTTTAGCCAAATAAGTTGCCCACCATATTAGCCAGTTTTGTTTCGTTCGGTTTTAATACTATAGGTACTGTTGTCGGCTTGTGAGAAATGCTTCGAAAATTCGGAAGAGCATAACGTTCAGTGACACAGAGTGAATTAACATGATTTACGTTTGATATCCCTTATTTTCAAATGTAATTAATTATCCCGTTTATGTGTAAATGTAGGCCTCTGGCCTATTTTAAAAGTGTGCAAGGGCAATGAGAATGATTTGATGGAGCAGCGTCTGCTAGATGTCAGATCTTTTTGGAATTTATAAAATTGCCAATTTTTGCTAACTACCCCATATTGTTATATTTAAAAGTTGAAAATTACTTGCAAGTTGATGATTTTAACAAATCACTAAATATCAAATTTAGAACATTGATTAGGCCTATTAATTGGGGTGAAATAACACTCCACATGAGTACCAATGTTAGGAAGCATTGCGCTATTTCCTAAGAGTAAATAACCATAAAAAACATAATGAACATATTACAAATAATTTTATTTTAAAGTTTAATTATTTTAATTAATACTAAGATGCACTGTTCGTGTTAGAGCTATACATTAAAACTGGATCATACATAAATGACAGAAGTACAAGTAAAGTTAGTAAAATAATGTTGTAGGCTCATTTAACTATTCTGTTTGTATTTAAACGTATAACTGAAAAAATATTGTTACTATGTAAACATTGAGTGGAAAATACATGTAAGTTAATATAAATTCACAGTTATATGAAAATGTAAAGATCTCGTGAAATACATCAAACATTTATAAAAGATATATACAGACTATGAAAACAAAATGTCAGACTCATGATTATATCATTATAATGCCGCTAATAACTTTGAAACAAAGCATCACTTTGCAAAAAATAACATTGAACAAAATGTCACGACAAAATAATCATATCACCGCCCGATTGCTCAGTCACAGAGTACTGAATCAACACCACTTACTGAATACGTTATTTGTCTATGCTGAATAGGGAGCAGATTTCGATAGCGATATTTTGTCACAGATATTTCGCGTCATCAGTCCCAGGTTTATCTGTGACCAAAAAATACCTGTGACAAAATATCGGTTTGTGAAATATCGGCCATCTCTAGCAACATATCAGTACAACCAAACACAAAAATGCACTTTCCAAGGCTACTGGGAAGATTTCTTTGCTTCCAACAGTAATTGCAACATCGAGTCGAAAATTTCAATTTGCATTCGACTTATGTAAAGCTTTTCTTGCTGCCGAAATCCCTTTGTGGAAAGTGCAAGGTTGTAGGTCTAGTGCAAGGTTTTTGTCATTGCCTTTTATTGCGTATTTTAGCTATCTATAATGCCTTTTTGCCTGCCTATTTTAATGATTCATAATGCCTAACTTCCGGCCTCTGCTAATCACCATGAAAGTCTGAAATCGTACTTCATCGCTAACTTATTAAACTTCTTAATCGGTGATGATATTGAAGAAGAATTAATAATTTAACTCGCATTATCAAATAAGCAGTTAAAGAAAGTTCAAGCACTGGACATGAATGGAGCGGATGACTATAATATTTTCGCTGTTAGAATAATCCTACAGTAAACAATTGCACGTGACTCAAACAAGGCCTGACTGGCCACAGAGTCGCGCCACCCATCCTCAGCACGTTATCCCGCCCACAGCTGTACTGTACATTCAGTTTCATGTTAAACACGTCCCATTACTAGTCAAAGCAGGCGTAACATCACTAATACTATGCATTCGTTTGCTTGCGAAACAGTTACTTTCTAATTAATTTAAACATTCGTGTAAGAGCAATCGTCGGATAAAGATGTTACTACTCTCTTATTTTTAACCATAAACACTGACAATGAGTATATACTATCACTTGCTTACGCGGACAAGATCAAGGTAAGTGACGCCAACTGTTACAAGAACAGTTTACCTTGGTATTACTTTTTGTATTTATCCGCTTTCATAGTAGATAACAAACCTAAAGTACCTTTTCTTATTACATAACGTTGTACAGACCCAGTAACAAAATTTGGGCCACCCGAATTTCCGAAGTTCAAGTTATAACATACTGCGCATGCTCAAAGCTTACTGAGCACTGCGCATGCGCAATATATTATAATTTGAAGTTGGAAAATTCAGGTGGCCGAAATTTTGTTTCTGGGTCTGTGCATACGAATCAAATTTTATAAAATACCCGCTTGAGCGTCTTATCTCAGGCATTTTACCTCTGCAATGAACCTTCAATCAGCCACAAAGATTAGTTATTTAAATAATAAGACTAAAAAATATAGTAAGAGCAGTGATCGATAAGACTACTCACTATGACTGGCTTTGACTTTCTAGAGAAAGAGGGCAGAGGATGCGTAACTATTTTGTATACGAACGTACTTATACCTGCGGTGTGACGTCACATATACTTAGAATGAGGCAACTTCATTCCAGTTTATAGGTAGCTGGAATACGAAGTCCAGTAATTACTAATGTGTCGGGCGCTGGATAAAAATATTCTTATTTTATATCAATTAGCCTGCCTAGTAAGGCAAACAAACAGAAAAATTCTGGACATCTATTTTCAATTTACATGTCTGGAGCTTCGGATTTTTATTGCACAGATTGTTCATATGTAAAGTAGCATTAACACTGCACCTCTCGTATTAATAGTTATAAACACGTTGACAAGACATCGACTCATATATGTAAATCGCTTAAAAAAAATGCCTTTCAAAATAAGAATTTCGTTCACGTCTGCTTAGTAACTCGTCAACTATAGAAAATTGTACAGTCTGGTCTGTTGGGAAGACATAAAATAAAATGGCTATAAAAATGTATATGGGGATGCTATAGAATTCATTTCAGTTCCAATGTGATGCTGAAGCACGGGAGTTTTGTACCGCATAAGAAACAAAAGATGTTAAAATGTTATGTTTTATTTAACCACGCTCGTATATAACTGCCGAGGTTATATCAGCGTCGCCGGTGTGTCGGAATTTTGTTCCGCAGGAGTTCTTTTATATGCCAGTAAACCTGCTGACATGAGCCTGTCGCATTTAAGCACACTTAAATGCCATCAGCCTGGCCCGAGATCCAACCTGCAACCCCGGGCATAGAAGGCCAGCGTTATACCAACTGCGCCAACCAGGCCGACACAAAAAAAAAGTTATTCAGCAACGACCGAATAAACAAAATGACTTCTCTCCCTCTCCCTCTCATATATATATATATATATATATATATATATATATATATATATAGGGTAAACTAGGGTCTGTTGGACAGTCGGGCATGTTGGACACTCCGTACTTTAACGTGTTACCACGCCACTTGTGGGCACCACATTCTGCTAGAAGTCAATGACGGAAGTAGCCACGAGTGGGGCTACTTCCGTCATTGACTTCTAGCAGAATGTGGTGCCCACAAGTGTCGCTGGTAATTCGATTTTTTATTAATATAAGATATTATATATATAAATTAATTATTTAAATAAAATAACTTAATTTACTAAAAAATAGGGTTATTTATAATATAATAATTAATTTATATATAATACAGATTATCTATGAATATACAGCATTATTGTTGAAAGATAGAGGTATGTATATATATATATATATATATATATATATATATATATATATATATGATTTATATTAATATAAATCTAAATTATTAGTATAATTTAATTTAATTTAATTTAATTTCTTCCTGTAACCACTACTCGGTTGCCGTCGACAAAGAGTACCATGATACAATAGAGTAAAAGCCTTAAGGTTTAGTGATAAATTGTTGTTAGAGTGAAAAAGAAAGCATTTGAATTATATTGAAACACATGATGTTAAACGAAGTAACGTTAAGGAGATGCGAATTAGTCATGGTCCATATGTATGATGCCTGAAAATAGCTATTGAGCCTTTGAGTGCTGCAATTGTTAGATCTCTTAAAATACTTTTATGCAGGCCAAAAGATTTACAGAAGTCGACTAGGAACCGGGGTATGGTCCCACGGGCTCCTATTATTAGTCCCGTAATGACAATGGATTCCAGATGGTATTTGTCCTTATAAAAACTGATGGAAGGTTCATATATATTCCTTTTTTCCTTGTGTACTTCTTCTGGCTGGTGTTCGTGCGATTCGAATCTCACAGTAGGGTCTATGATGTAACCTTCAAGAGAGGGAGGTTTAAATGCAATTATGTCAATTCTTCGATTACTGCCCTCACTGGATATGCCGTGTACTTCTTCATATACTGAATAACCTTTGTTCCTTAAGGCAGTTGCTATTATAGATCTTACTGTATGATGCCGCGTATTTCGTAGAAGTTCACCGTGTGGACAGGCCCCCAGGACATGGGCAAGGGTTTCAACCTCCCTGTCGCAACGTCGACAGAGGTTACTGCCCGAAGACCTGCCAGGTACAATACGCACAGCTGACACGTTTGCATTCATCTTGATTGCTTCCCTCCACTCATTACAGGAAAGACCCTTGTGATTCTGGATTCACTTATTGGCCGGGGTATAGTGTTGGTATAAAAACACGCCTTTGCCTTTATGCTTTTCTGGCTCCATTTCTCAAAAGCTTTTTCTCTTAATACTTGCCGTACCTTTCGCGTATCTACAGTGCCGTACTTGTCCAAAATATTTGCTGATTCGGTGATATTGAGTGCTGTGAGACTGGATGTAATTTCTTGGGATAATTTCCTTGTAGCATGTAGGAAGGAATTATTGGATTTAAGCAATATCTTACATGCATTTATATTTTGTAAGTGTAATTCCCATGCTGAACAGAATAAACCTAATCCCTTGAATGTTGTGTCAGTATACAAGATATCTGTAGGAAGGTCATTAGGCAGTTGCAGTATTTCTTTCAGCACATCCCTTATCATAATATCTGCATCCACTATGAATTTATTAGAAATTTTTTTTGGAGGCACTGTCTGAAATGGATATATTAGACTAGGACAGACTGAGGTGTTAATGATGTTGTATTTTTGATCCGCTTGTAAGTGTGGTGAAGAAATAAGCAATTCTACATTTGTTCTTAGTTTAGACAATAAATATATATACTTTTTAAATTTATTTATCAATAATTGATTATTTAAAATAGGACGTTATATATAAGGTCCTATTTTAAATAATCAATTATTGATATATATATATATATATATATATATATATATATATATATATATATATATATATATATATACGTGGTAACACGTTAAAGTACGGAGTGTCCAACATGCCCGACTGTCCAACAGACCCTAGTTTACCCTATATATATATATATATATATATATATATATATATATATATTACTTCAAACATTGTTTCTTTACAATTGCTTATGTTACATAAAATAATACCTCTGATTGAGGTTTGTAGATCTATATCAGGCAGTCTATCTCACTTGACAATATGTGTCAAAGGAAGACAATTGTTTGTATGCATCTGAAGTCTGATTAGTGTAATATGTAACTAATCGGCGATTGTATGCAATGGAGGGGGAAAGGAACTGGCCACCCTATCCCATTATCTCCTTGCCTAGTTGCCTCATGAGTGATGCCTTATTGGTGTCACTTGAGGTTCAAACCTGTACTCGGACAGTTGACTAAACAACAACAATATAAAATAAATTTTGTAGCGATTTTTTGCGTGAAGTAGGGATATTTTATAAGAACAATAGAGATGCTTGGTTACAGCAATATGGCAACGCTGTTTACAGTTTCCAAGGGATCATTTCATACAAAAATAATAAACCACTGATAGAATATTCAGAATTTCAAGAGAAATAATGAAAGCAAAATTTTGTTCGAGAGAATGTACATCGTGAAGACAATATTACAATAATTATTCTTATGCACAATTCATCAAACTAGAATTTTCGTCGATGTGAAACCTGTATTTTACTTACACGAGGCTTGGGTAAATCAAAATCACGAATTAAAATTAATCAAGCAAGACCCTTCTGACAATAATATAGGCTAATAGTATGGTTGGGAAAAGTGACAGACTCATTGTCTGCCAGTGAAAACAGGTTTTACACTTGAGAAAAAAAATGCACATAAGAAATAGACTTGACACAAAAAACTGGAATAGTGCGTACAACAAACTGAAAAAAAAAAACTACAAGTGAAAGATTTTATGAAAGGAATAGGACGTGATGAAATTTAGAACCTATATAATAATAATAATAATAATAATAATAATAATAATAATAATAATAATCTAATTTAATCGATTAATCGAACTGATTAATTTTAAAATCCGATTACTCGATCAAATTTGTTTTAATCGATTAATCGAACCGTTTTAAAATTATCGTATGATAAAGAAACAACTGTATTACGAAGTTTGTTTAGCACAAAATCTGCAAGTACAACTATGCGCAAATCCTCTCTTAATAACTTTTTAATATGAAAACGGGACTTAGGCAAACATTTAGGCCTACTTCCATGAATTATGGAAAGGATGTACCGTACATCGTATTTTATTTGCAGACTTGTCTTTTGTCAAAATAACCAGCAGAAGATAGCTGGAAGTTTGCTATTGGAAAAGGGTTAATGATCCTAGTAATAGTATTTCTTGGAATTGAATATTTTTGCTTCGTAAAATATGCACCTTACTCTCCATTAGTCGTTAATGAATATGTCGAAGATAACTTTCAATGACTCCAGATTATCAGTTCACTTTCATCAAAGATTGTGCGTCTGGTTATTCAGAGATTACCTAACATATTCAGTGTTGCATATTTGCAAACGCTAGTCACAAAATGACACACCTGCAGAAATGTAGCTCCTGAGAGCGACTGCTTTACTCCCCTATCTTACCCCACCTATCTTTTCTACCAGTGCGGTCATGACGTTCTAGTTACGCTCGGCAGCATCAACATTTATTCTCGCGGCGGCAGGTATACAACACGCTATCAAGAATTACAGATAAACAGATAATAAAATCCTTAGGAACATATCTTTATAAAGTAAGAGAAAAATGAATGAGGGAATTAAACAAATTAAAAGACATGTAAAATAAATTTTAAAATGTATGTGTGCATATAATGTAAGAAGGTCTATCTATGTATATATCGTCCTATTACTAGTAACGCCGATTATATCCACTTTTTGTGTAAAAAAAAGTTAAGTACAGTCCCCGACTTGTCTTTCCGTGCTCTGTATTCTACTAAAATGAAACAAACCAATTATTTTATTTGAAAAATTTATTATGATTTTTCGTGCATTAATAAAGTTTTAATTCCTGTTTTTACTAAACTTGTATTTCTGGTCTTAAATTGTTTTACTAGTAATAGGACGATAAATAAATTGTACGTTGATAAGTGAGTGATAGCTATATGACCGGATGTCAATGCTGTAATTCAACATTGTATCGCACTCCAGCCAAATAAATAAATAAAAGTAAATAAATAAATAAATAAAATAATTAGTAAATAAATAAACAAATAAATAAATAGGCCTAAATAAGTAAGTAAAAGTAAACAAACAAACAAACAATTAATATGCGTACTGCAGTTTAAAGAGAACTGGAACATGGCAAAATCTAAACCCGTGAAGGAATACTACTTCCAAAGGAAATGGGAATATGATTATTTTGTTGTTGAAGACGAAAGAATTTCTTGTTTACTGTGTCCCATCCAATTTATTTCTACTTGTCATTTCAATATTAAACCACATTTCAACAAAGTCCATATTAAGAATTATGGAATGCACAAACTTCGGGTAAGTTCATTATTACGAACTGTATATTGATTATTTATTTATATACTGTAAACTTAAGGACGTCACTCGTTGTGTTCATTTTGAATTGAAATTAATAGTAGTGACTTTCGAGGTTCATTACTTAAATGCTATAAATTTATGTTTCTATAGGTGATGATAGGAGGAAGGTTTTCGAAAATCTAAAGCAGGTTAGGTGCAAAGAAATCTCAAAGAAACTACAGTCAGGAAATCTAGCATAATTGTAAACCTTGAAACGAGATAACGAATTATAAAAACAATGAATTTATTACAATACTTTTTGAAAATTACATGCGGCCACTGATGGACCTTTGACGTCCAGAGAATGTAAATGACTCTACGCGGAAGTCGATCATCCCCAATAGAAGTGGAGTGAGGCTGACGTCATATTTCGAGTTCTGCAGGCCTGGCCTATGGGTTTATGAATCATTGCATGGAAAATTTAGTGAAAGTTTCGGATTGAAATTAAACGATTGTTAAAAGGTGACGGACATAACAAAGTGTTTTCTAAGAAATGCGAGAAATAATTCAGTTACAGTAACACAAGTGGTCTCCATTATCATCTTAAACATGTTCATCCTTTTCAAGATGGGTGGATGTGTACTAACGTTGCTATTTCCAGTTCAGCTTCTCGATCAATGTTAGTGAAGCCTGTATCCAATGCTAAAAAAAAAAAACTGAAATAACGAATAAACTTGTGAAGTACTGCCAACATATTGACGTATTCGGCCGGAGCGAAGAGATTTAACTGTAAATAAGAGTAAACTGGACACTTTTTTTTTCAAACTTTTTGTATATCTCATCAGTGTCAATTGCCCCAACTGCTTGTCAATAATTATTTGGGATATACATCAATAAAATTAAAACATTGTAAAAACGTGTGTAGCGTACGGAATTATTATAAAAATAACAGACGCTCACAAACACTATTTACAATTAGATTAACCGGTCGGTTAATCGTCGATTCACTCTTAGCCATACCGTACATTGTAAGTACCGTGGGTTAACTGATCAGAGGTTATATCAGCAGTAAATCTACTGACATGAGCCAGTCGCTTTTAAACACACGCAAATGCCATCGACCTGGGCCGGGATCGAACCCGGTACCTAGAGCATAGAAGGCCAGCGCTATACCACCTACACTATCGAGGCCGACACTGACGAAGATAATGACCATGTTGACAATAGAGAAATTCTAGAAGTTTCACTGAATAAAATGTCAGATAATATAAATTAGACTTCCGACCCAAAGCTGCGCTCGGGTATGGGTTCGAATCTCACTTGGGCTCATTAATTTGTTGCGTTTTTCCCTATTTTTCCTCAACTATAAGTCGAATGTCCCATGTCGCCAATATATTATCACGATCTCACCAATTCCACCGAGCTAGAAAACCACGCAGTTGATACATTAACCTATTTAAAAGTACTGCTAACTGTACGTTATGAAATCACTCTTGTAACAGTTACACAATGAGATTAATGTGCTTACTGTCAGGGCGAAAGAGATAAACAGAAAACGAGCTGACAACGCTGCACAGGTAGTAAGTAGACAGGTTGGTATTAGCGTTTCATTGGCTGTTATGGAAACCACTTCCCACCCGATTGTAATTTATTTCCAAGAACAGCTCCACATGCTTATTGTGGGTTTTATTTCACAAAAATTACTTTAAGTAAAGAAACATATACGGAATGTTCCGGAAAAAGGCCGACAAATTAAATGTTGTAGAAGCCACAGAGTGCAGAAATATACAAGTGAAAACCCCATAATCTTATATTAAGTATTTTTCAAGTTGTCATTACGTGAATTTGTTAAAGCCCAGTTCCTATAATGAAATTTAGACAATATCTGAGAACCCTAAAGAATGGAAGGGATATGTGTTATTTGTAGGAAAGACATTGCCGATGTATTGTTTCTTTTTCCTTAAATGGTTTCTACTTCTTTAAATAAGTAAAATTATGTCAACTCAACCGAACTCACGCAGAGAGATTAGGCAGTGTATGGAGATCTGTTCCGATTCCGTCGCAAGTTAGAAGTCGAAGAGTTCGAAGCCAGGTAGTAGCCATGGGTGCTATTCATAGACATTTCGCAGCACGCGCTACGAGCGTACTAAGCTAGCCCCGACTATCCAATGGTTACTTGTACAGAATTCAAATCATATCCTATCGCTAACACTGGTTTATGAATACGAAAAACGCTGGTCATCCACCGGAAGCCCGCGCTAAAAATGTCTATGAATACGGCCCCAAATGTCTAACGTGCATTATGTACACTAACACACTACCTAATCACAGATCATGTTTATTTGATATCTCAAAAACTGTTTGAATTGGGAGATTGAAATCTTTTGCGCGCGCGCGCGGGAGTGCGCGCGTATTTTTTTTAATTAAAATACATTCCAGATAATATTGTCTTTTTTATTTTTGAGTCAACCTGTAAGAAACATGGATTTTTAATGGACACAAATAAATTTACAAAAGAAAAAAAAAACACATCCCAATGAAATTCTCAACACACAACTCAATTTCAGAACACACACTCTTTGATTCCACATTACACTACACAAACACACCCCCTCCCCCACAGGAAACAAAACAAAAGGCGCCAAGACTAGCAACAACCAGTTCTGAAGATGGTCGATAGCAGGCTGAAACATATTAACGACGTAATATAAAATTTAACACAAGAAAGACAAATAATACGTTTTCCGAAGTGACATACTGTTAAAAGTTGTGTAATCAAGATATATAATAAATTTACGTTTACAGTTATTAACTGCCCATTGTTCATCATCCGATTCAATGTTTGTTCTTGTTATAGACTAAAACAGCTAACTTGCGAGGAAATCAGAAATTTCCTTCTTGTATACAAGATTGTTGTACTCTGAAATTTTGTTGTTTCTTTTACAGCTTGTGATGACACTACAGTATAAATAACACGAGCAGTTTGTTCGTGAATCACTCTTTAGCCTTGGGACCATTGTTAACTGAGCGAACTGGTCAACTGAAAGGGAACGTGAATGTGCAGGTTTTTGTTGACGAAGTGGTACGTCACCTCTGTAGTTTACGAATGAACCGACCGCTTTCGAGTACTCACTCATCTTTATCGTGTTATAGACTACATACTCTAAAATTTTAAAATGAAGATACATAAACATTACCCGTCCAAGGCGAGTGAGGACCCGGCGATTCTGCGAACTAAACTGTTTATCTGCTATGGCTGTGAGTACATTCGTGTCCCCTCTCAGTCGGCCTGTACACTAGGGCGCATCGAAAAAAATCCGAAATTCAAAACATAAGGGTGTATAAAAGTTGTCTTATAGTCTCTATTATAATCAGTAGAAAAAACTAGGTCTCTGATTACATTCTTCACCGAGCAGCAGGAGATCTAAAGATTATCGTATGAGCCTACCTAAAGTAAAATTTTTATTTATATTTTATTTCCACAATTCTTCGGTGCATGGTAAATGGAGCTCAAGGTACTTCTTTTCTACAATTTTTAGTTTCTGAAAAACTATTAGAAAGAAAAACTTAAGAGTTCACTTGGTATTACGGACTTGTCTCTGGGTGGAACACAAGTCATAATACAGTAAAATTATCATTTTGCCTTAAGTCTTAGTTTCTAACATTTTGTCGGTATTAGCTGTTTATGTCGACATATTCCCTTAGTATCATCACTAGAGGGCGGATTTTGGCATATTTTCATGTTTTATTCCTTGAAGATTAAATATATGCATGTATGAGAGGAATGTGTTTCATACTATGAGGAATCAATGGGAGAAGTTTTACAATGCATATAAATGCATATTCAGGGGGTTAGTGCATATTTCTAAAATATTTGCATGTGGATGCATATATTACACTTTTTACCCGAGGATCGTTACTAATGAATGACTTCTCAAACCTACATTTAAATATTAACTGTTCATTGTTTGAAATCCTCTACTTCAACGCAACGACAATCAATCGTGATCGTTGAAATTTTAAAAATTGTTCCATAACTGTGAGAATAACATTTAATAAAACTGAAAACACCAATTTAATTTTCAAGATAATACAATATTTTACACCCAAATCGCCATTTCTTTGTGTATGAAACAGCGCCGTAGTAACAATGCCCCGAGTGGGTCAGGTCGCAGCAGTTATAAACCTTTACAAGTCTGTAAGCAAAACTGATGCCGCAAGGGAAAGCACCAAGAACGTGCTTCCAACAATGGACAGTTTATTGGTGGTCGGAACTCGCCTTTTAACTTAAAAGTTTCTTTCTCTATAGTTTAAATGCTTGCCAGTTTCTTGATCATATCATTGTCATTTTGTGTGAGTGAACAGACATAATGCCGAAGGAAAAAAGTCATCGTCATCATCATCATCATTGGCTCAACAACCCATTGAGAGTCCTAGCCTTCCTCAGTATTTTACTCCAGCCGTCTCTACTTCTGGCCTTGTCTGTCCACATTCGTGTACCAATGAAGTTGGCAAGAAGGAAAAAAAGTAGCAAAACATATTTGCTAAACAGTTGATTGAGGGGAATCCTACATTATCAACGGATGGAAAAATTGTTCTCTGCCAAGTCTGTGACAAAAATGTCAGTTAATTTTATGGTGAATCTTTATGTCCCAGCCACTAATAAATAAATGAGCCGTTCAGAGGAGAAGTGGTGTAAGTCAAAAATGGGTAATGAAGGTTAAAATAAACATTCTGTAAAATACAGCGCAAAGTACCAATTAATATTCAATTTATTTAAACTATTAGTAGTAAGTGAATAGCAAGAAGGACATATTAATTGCTACTTTGCGCTGTATTTTACACAATTTTTACTTTAAACCTCATTAGCCAATTTTGACTTACACCACCTTTGCTCTGAACGGCTCAAATAAAAAATATCTTGAAAATGCCTTGGATTTAAAGTATTGAATAGTAGATAATTGATGTGATCACGGGGAGAGCTGTAAGCCCGCCCTAAATACGTACGTTACTTATATACGAAAATCATCGTGCATGAACGAAGCATACCACCATATTTCTTTAATATAACAGTGGGTTTCAGTGTTGCCAACATAGTAATAATATACACACCTAATCAAACCTAACCTAACCTTTCTCATAATACTACACACCTAATCAAACCTAACCTAACCTAACCTGTCACATAATACACACCTAATCAAATCTACCCTAACCTGTCACATAATACTACACACCTGTAGTAACATTCCTCACCCTTAGTATCATTTCATTTTCATGTATTGCTGGCTCTGCCAATCGTGTCGGTTTCCATCTAGTGGAAGTGGATCGTATTAACAGTACTAATTTGAAGAAGAAGCATTGGCGACTTTCATAATAATTACATTTTTCATGTTTCGTGATATACTGTGTTAATGTAGTAATAATTCTCTATATATGGTACAGTAAGATTTTAAATGTATTGTGGTTGTGATAAAAGTATTGAAAATTAGTTTATTAATTGTGAAGCTTGGGTACGACACGATGGAGTATATTACTGGCCACTGAACGAATATTGCAGACTTTTCTTCTTCCAAAAAGTACGATCTACTTCCACTAGATGGCTCCCCGACACGAGTAGCAGGGTTGCCAATACATGCAAACGAAATGATACTAAACGTGAAGAATGTTGCTACAGGTGGAAGGTTAGGTTAGGTTTTATTAGGTGTGTAGTATTATTACTATGTTGGCGACACTGAAACCCACTATGAAATTAACGAAATATGGCTGCATTCTTCATTCACAGACGACGATTTTCGTACATAAGTAAAGTACCTATTTAGGGCGGGCCCACAGCTCTCCAAGTGATCACACCATTTCAGCGATTTTGAAAAAGATAAGAAGTGGCGTTCCTGTAATTCACAATTACCATTGGTTTATAGCGCCACATTGGCAGTGACAAAAGTGTGCAATATTCGTTCAATGGCCGATGGATACTCTATATTGAACAATTTTATTATAAATCTTTATCATATTATAAATTATAATATCAATATAACCCTGCAGTAAATATTTTGTTATATTCTTACAGTAAGTTAATCTTCTTCTTTTTTTTTTGCCAGAAAATTTGCAGAAATATTTACTTCTGTATTGTAACAAAAACAATTGACCAAATAATCATGAAGTGATTGGTGAACGATATTTTATACAATGAATATAATGATTAATGACATGAGTACATAACTAATAAGAACTAGCAAGTAGGCCTAATTATAATTTAATTACCAAATAAATTCAATGAAAGAGTAACATTCCATTTTTATCATTAGTTCATTACATATACACCGTGTTCCGCTTATAAGTATAATAAAAGAAATAGTTATAATTTCATAACAATGCATGCAAATGGGTTAAGATTGGTACCATTGTAAAGAGGAAATTGGGAAGTTTTAATCCATTGTTGTTACTTATTTTTAGAAGACTCACGCATGCGCAGATCATTAAATAAGAGAATTCGTATCGTATCTTTAGTCAGTCAGCATGTGGACGCCACAGCAGAAAGCCTTTTGTGTGCTGTCATTAGCAGAACATAGATCCATAATTCGTGTACAGCGCTTGTTTCGCCGTCAGTACAATCTTAGACCGAGGGAAGCTGTACCGACGTACGTCTTAATAATGAAATGGGATAGGCAGCTCAGAGAAACAGGAAGTTTGTTGTGTAATGCAGGTAAACATTCCAAGCGTAAAGTGTCTGACGAAAATGTCGAACGCATTCGCGAGGCATTTCAGAGAAGCCCGCGGAAATCCATTCGACAGGCTAGTGTGCAGTTGAACATCCCACCAACAACAGTGCATACAGTGCTCCATAAAAGATTGCGTTTGCGAGCGTACAAGCTGCAACTTCATCAGATGATTACGCCGAATGATAAACTGGAACGAAAACGCTTTGCAGAAACAATGTTGGATAAAGTGGACGATGACGACACATTTCTAACTCGAGTCTGTTTCTCAGATGAGGCAACCTTCCACGTCAGTGGAAAAGTAAACCGACACAATTGTCGCATCTGGGGGTCGGAAAATCCAAGTGTCGTAATTGAACACCAACGGGATTCCCCTAAATGGAATGTTTGGTGTGGGATCATGCGTGACAGAATCATTGGTCCCTATTTCTTTGCTGAAAAGACAGTCACTGCAAACACGTACCTGGATATGTTGCAACTGTATGCTGTGCCACAACTCCCAGATGGAGCAATTTTCCAGCAAGATGGGGCTCCACCACACTTTGCCAACATGGTTCGCACATTCTTAGACGAACAATTCCCTGCAAGATGGATCGGAAGAGGATCACCGTACATCACATGGCCTGCCAGATCACCAGATCTAACACCACCTGATTTTTTCCTGTGGGGGTTTGTTAAGAACCAGGTCTACAGGACGCCAGTACGTGATTTGGCAGACTTACAAGAAAGAATTTATGCTGCTGTCAACAATGTTACACCACAGATGCTTCATAACACTTGGGTCGAGGTTGAATACCGGTTGGATATTTCCCGTGCCACCAATGGAAGCCATGTTGAGGTTTATGGAACATAAGGTAACAAAAATTCCCAGTTTTCATTCTTTGTAGCAGTTGGTTTCAACTATATACTTGTATTAATTCAGAAGTTATAGCTATTTCTTTTGTTATACTTATAAGCGGAACACTCTGTATTACTTCAATAAATTTATGAGAAAATTGTGTATTTCCTTGAAAATCAACACTTTTTTCCTCAATTTTAGAGCATATTTTGAACGTTTTTACTGCATAAATGCAAGCATATATTCACTAGTTTTAGTGCATATAAATCCGGCCTTTAATCATCACTATATGATGTACTGGAGAAATATTATAATATAACTTAAGATATTATTTTATGCGTCTGTACTTAAACTAACAGCTGCCAACACTATATTAATGAGGAAGCTTGAAAGATTTATATTTCCATTGTTGTTACATTCTAGAATATTGTGACAGCGACGTGAGAATCGAACTCACGACCAGCGTCCCGCAAGAAAGCAGATCGCACGGGCTCCACGGAACATTGAGTGACGTCGCGCGGTGGAGAGAAGAGAGAGAGGGTGTATTACGTCACGCGACGAGTCTGCGCGCGCAGCTGCTACGCAGTGGATGTGGAACGACCTTCCCGATTATTCCAGACGTCTGTCGATGTAGAGATATTGAGATAATTCTCTACACACCTGTAGAAGGTTCTCGCAACTATGATTTTGCTATAAAAGAGCAGGCGCCAGCGAACTAGACAGAGTCTTCAGAGTTTTCAGTTATTCAGTCAGTGAGAAAGCCAGAGCAAGCAAGCCAGCCGGAGTTCGACTCGAGTGTGCGTCCGCATCTGCGTCAGCATCCGAAGGCCTGAGTTCGAGTGCAGTGGACCGCAGTTGGAGGGACCTGAGTTCGAGTGCAGTGGACCGCAGTTGGAGGGACCCGAGTTCGAGTACAGTGAACTGTCTCTGAAGGTCTGTGGTTCGAGATACTGTGAACTCGAGTGACTGAGATAGAAGAACTGTGAACTGAGAACTGGTAGTTCTGATTTGTAAATAGTGCTTTGTAAATATTAGTTAAGATTAACAGTTCATTGTTGTGCGTAATAATCCAAGTAAACTGTCATTGTCGTCGGTGGAGTGCTATAACGAATACTGTGTTGAGTGAAGATCCAATTGTTGCCGAGAGCGTTTAAGGCGAATTGTAGAAAGGAATTATTGTTGTGAGGAATAAATTACATTGTTGTTACTAATAAAATTCACACTGGTGTCAGAAGTGGGATATTATCGACAATGGAGAACCTACAGCTGATCCTGCAAGCCATCGCAGAACTGAAAAACGACTTAAGTGCAGTAAAAGCAGAAATGAAAGACGACATGAACGACATGAACAAGCACATCAGTGAGGTCAAGAACAATATAAGTGAAGTGAAAACGGAGATGAAAAGTGACATAAGTGAAGTGAAAGGCGACATAAGCGGAGTGAAAGATGACGTCACTTCGCAAATTGAAAGCGTTTCGGCCCACGTAGATGGAATTGTCGCCATCGTGAAAGACGAACTCAAAGCCGATCTTGACAACCTAAACAAGAATTTTACAACTATAAACGAGACAGTAACCGAATTGAGACAGGAGGTAGACCATTTCGATGGCAAAATCCGTGATCTCGAGCGTCGTCAAGAGCAGACGACCGAGTTGCTGGACAGACGAGGCGGAGTCATCCTTCCAGTCGCTGAAAGAGGCGCTCTGCACTGCTCCTGTACTGGGATATCCCATCCCTGGAAGGAAGTTCACGCTCGACACGGACGCTAGCAACGTAGGCATCGGCGGAGTACTCTCTCAGGAACAGGACGGGCAAGAGAGGGTGATTGCCTACTTCAGCCGAACACTATCCAAGGCTGAGAGAAACTACTGTGTGACGCGTAGAGAACTTCTTGCCATTGTGGAAGCCCTGAAGCACTTCCACAAATATTTGTATGGCCAGGAATTCCATCTGAGGACAGACCATTCTGCACTCACCTGGCTATTGGGCTTCAAGAATCTGGAGGGGCAGACCGCCCGTTGGGTTCAACGTCTGCAGGAGTACAACTTCACCTCTGAACACCGACAAGGGAAGAAACATTCCAACGCTGATGCCCTGTCACGACGTCCGTGCCCGGATGGCTGCAAACACTGCCTGAAAGTAGAAGAGCGGGATGGCGCCCACGCAGTAAGAGCAATTGCCGCCCAGCCGAGCCCAGGATGGGATAACGCCGCCATAAGGAGGGAGCAGCTGGAGGACCCAAACATTGGACAGCTACTGCGTGATGTGGAGTCCGGCCAGAGACCAGTATGGGCCGATATCGCCAACCGTAGCACCACTTACAAGAGCTACTGGGCCCAGTGGGAATCCTTCACTGTCAAGGACGGTATCCTGAAGAGGATTTGGGAGTCGGCCGATGGAAGGACCCGCATAGAACAACTTGTCCTGCCCAGGAGCAAGGTGAAGGAAGTGCTGGAGGAGACTCATGCTGGAGTGACTGGAGGCCACCTGGGAGCCAACAGGACGCTGGACAAGTTAAGGCAGAGGTTCTATTGGTTGCATCAGAGGACCGACACGGAACAATGGTGCCGAAGATGCGACACCTGTGCAGCCAGTCGCGGACCAAGGACCCGCAGCAGGGGAGCCATGCAGCAGTACAACGTGGGAGCTCCTTTTGAGAGGATCGCCATCGACGTTGCTGGACCGTTCCCGGTCACGGATCGCGGGAACCGCTACCTGCTAGTCGCCATGGATTACTTCACAAAATGGCCAGAGGTGTACGCGATTCCCAACCAAGAGGCTTCGACGGTGGCCAACGCGCTGCTTGACAACTTCATCTGCCGATTCGGGGTGCCCCGGGAATTGCATAGCGATCAGGGGCGCAACTTCGAATCCAACCTGATGGGAGAATTGTTCGAGCGTCTGGGGGTGCATAAAACCAGGACCACTCCCCTCCACCCACAGTCCGATGGTATGGTGGAACGCTACATCAAAACCTTGGAAGAGCATCTGCGGAAGGTGGTGTCCAACCATCAACGAGACTGGGATGCCAGAGTCCCACTGTTCCTCTTGGCCTACAGAGCTTCGGTCCACGATACAACAGGGATGACACCGGCAAACATGGTCTTCGGGAGAGAGCTGCGCCTGCCCTGTGATCTGCTGTTTGGCACGCCACCCAGCGCCGACCAGCCAGCGACTGACTATGTGGCAGAACTCACCGAGAAGTTGAATGGAATTCACCAACTGGCCAGAGAGCACCTCAAGATGGCCAGCGACAGGATGAAGGTGCGCTACGACAGATTAGCCAACTCTGCAGGATTCCAGGAGGGCGACCTGGTGTGGCTGTATCGACCTACCAGGACCAAAGGGAAATCACCAAAGCTGCAGCGTGCCTGGGATGGATCAACGACGTGGTGTACCGGATCCAGCGACAACCTCGAGGGAAGATGATGGTGGTGCATCTGGACCGATTAGCAGCCTACCAAGGGACTGCCCGGGACGAGCAGCCCTAAGAAGGGGGCAATGTGACAGCGACGTGAGAATCGAACTCACGACCAGCGTCCCGCAAGAAAGCAGATCGCACGGGCTCCACGGAACATTGAGTGACGTCGCGCGGTGGAGAGAAGAGAGAGAGGGTGTATTACGTCACGCGACGAGTCTGCGCGCGCAGCTGCTACGCAGTGGATGTGGAACGACCTTCCCGATTATTCCAGACGTCTGTCGATGTAGAGATATTGAGATAATTCTCTACACACCTGTAGAAGGTTCTCGCAACTATGATTTTGTTATAAAAGAGCAGGCGCCAGCGAACTAGACAGAGTCTTCAGAGTTTTCAGTTATTCAGTCAGTGAGAAAGCCAGAGCAAGCAAGCCAGCCGGAGTTCGACTCGAGTGTGCGTCCGCATCTGCGTCAGCATCCGAAGGCCTGAGTTCGAGTGCAGTGGACCGCAGTTGGAGGGACCTGAGTTCGAGTGCAGTGGACCGCAGTTGGAGGGACCCGAGTTCGAGTACAGTGAACTGTCTCTGAAGGTCTGTGGTTCGAGATACTGTGAACTCGAGTGACTGAGATAGAAGAACTGTGAACTGAGAACTGGTAGTTCTGATTTGTAAATAGTGCTTTGTAAATATTAGTTAAGATTAACAGTTCATTGTTGTGCGTAATAATCCAAGTAAACTGTCATTGTCGTCGGTGGAGTGCTATAACGAATACTGTGTTGAGTGAAGATCCAATTGTTGCCGAGAGCGTTTAAGGCGAATTGTAGAAAGGAATTATTGTTGTGAGGAATAAATTACATTGTTGTTACTAATAAAATTCACAATATGAAAGAAAAGCATTAACAAGTTACTGAAAGTGTTGTTAAGATGTTCTATGATAGAAAGAAAACGGTTCTTCTTGTAGAAAAGTAATAAAATGTAGGTAAATGTTTTTGTTAGGAGTATTTTCTGTAAGTACCTATTTTTATTTTTAATAGGAAAAGAGGCAAATTGACTCGCTCTATAGATTAGAATCACATTAAAATCACGATTTTTGAGGCTGATATTACGAGTATTATTTACTGCATACAACTGATTCCGTATGGGTTATTTTTTGTCTCCTGCACAATTTTCTTGAATTTCTCTTCGTTCTGAGTGTGACGGAAACTATTATGCCCATATGAAAACATTAAACATTATTGCAGTGAATTATGTTCAAAGTGTAATTACTCTATAATATTGATAATGATAGTTACTGTGCTCCAACCACGAGAAAGTCTTTGCGGAAAGAAACGCAGCGGGGTAATGCTGTGAATGAAAGTTGAAGTCATAAGGTCACACACGTGGGTACTCGTATCTCTATTGGCTCGCTCTCACAGCACAAACAATAACATTGTTACACACATATTTATATTACCCTAGTTACAAAATTAGATCCTCGTCTTTTAATCCCTCCATATAGGAAATAACATATGCAGTAGAGCGCATCGTTTTTAAACTGACGTTTTAACGATAATATTATCTATCTACTTCGCTCCAATAGTTGACGCAATAGTTAGTACATTTCTTTCACGGTTGATCTCCTGGTTGGAAAACAGTATACTCTCTCTCTGTTTTACGAGTATCAAATAATCGGCTGAACGCTATATAGGCCTATTGCGTTTAACGAAATATATTACTTATAACACGTAACTAACACTATGTGTAACTAAGTATATCACTAATAATTATTAACTTTTAAAATTTCATTTGTGTAGTGTCGTATGGTCGCATCATATTATGACGTTGCGTTAGTATCTAGTGCTTCAGTTGCCTCTATAGACGTATCGTTCACAAACAGAACAAGAGGCGCGCTCATCTTCCAGGCCCTCACACGCCTTGGATGGGTAATAAGTATGCGAGTAATAAATAAACAAGATAATAAATAAAATAATTATGTTTTTTTTATTAGAACAGTTGCCTTGCGCCGTGTTCACATCATGTTTGGAGAGTATCGCTGTAAGTCAGTGATGTCAAAGCAAGCGCATTTTTCTGACCTTGACGTCGTGCGCGGGTAGCAAGCGCTAAGTATGGAAAGAGGAAGGGTTGTGTATATGAATAAGCAACCTGTTGGATTAAGAAAACAGTGCTGCACAAACTTCAAACGGAACGTGAAATTTTATGTCGTTATTTTTATATGGCTTCTTTCTGTTTAATATTATCTATATTGTCTGTAAAACAAAAGTACTAACACTGATTTCTTAATATTGCACTTGTGTTTTAAATCTTAATAACATAATAGAGAGTTAAGAAGGAATATTCACTTAAATTCCATAGTAGTATAATAGTATACTGTATTAAGTGGATGAAACATATCATTCATAAAGAAAGTGATATTCCAAAGAAAGAGATTGAGTATGACATGATAAGTTGGAATTAATATTGATGGTATCTTTAGCCTTACAAAAGTAATCAATAAACTAATCAAAACAATATTACAGTACAAAGCAAAGTTACCTAGGTACTGTATCTGTTTTAAGTGTAACTAATATTACATAACAAAACTCTTATCGCATTATGCTTTTAAGGTGATATTTGTGAGCAACTTCCTATCATCAGAATATTAAATTATTTTCTCGAAATCTGCTGAAGCTATAGAGCTGACATTTCTACAACACATGGGCACGTATCTTTTGCTTACGATGTAACAATAGTTGCTTTGTTAATTAATTTCCTTACAAACAATTTCCATGCGAATATTTTCAAAATTTTCAATACACTATCTTCAGTAATACGTATATACGGTATATCAGATTTACGAAAACATTCTGTAAGGCTACTAAATAAATAGGCCTCTACCTGAAAATATTTCTTTTGAATAAAAAAATAAAACTTGTGAAAAATGAGCATTAAAATTAAAACTTACCTTCTTATAATGCACTTATACTTCTCAGGCAAATCTAAAAATTAACATGGATACAGTTTTAATAAGTTCTCTTTCCTTTATCTATTGAATCAGTGTTGGCCATCCCTATATATAGCTCGACCAAGCGGCATATACCACCTCTTTCGTCTGTCTCTTTCCTTTCAGCTGTAAAGCGTTCAGGCTCTCCTGGGCTCTAAAGCGCGCGCTTGCTCCTGTGGGCATCAATTGACATGCCTGCTGTAAGTGAATGGCTAATGTTGGTTTAAAATTAGAACAGGAGTGAAGATGATACTGGTAATTTATCTCAATTCTTAAGAGTTTATAACAAAAAATAATGTAAGGGGATAGCAGTACATAAAGACATACACATATAAATATACACAACTGATTAAGTAGGGCCTACATCTGTTGTTTAGACAACTGTTCGAAGATAGGTTGGAACCTCATAAGTAGAGTCCGGATTTATATACATTTGTAGAGCTTTATATTCTATAAAATCTAAAAATATGCACTACATATAATATGCAACATAAATTTCGAAAAATAAAACTACCTTTGTGATTTACTTTTAAATTGAATAAAAAGATGACATTATTTTAAACCTCTATCTACGCACAATTTATTGGAAGTTGTACAAAACATTGTACATTTCAATAAAATGCAATTAAACAACTAACTTGAGTGTTGAGTTTCACTAATATTACCCAAGTACCCATAAAATGTTTATCTTTTATCTATATTGAAGCTGAGAATTGCAGGAAACGATTAATGTCATCTTCATGTTTTCCATGGTGAAGCTCCTATCGGAAAAATTGAGAATAACAT
This sequence comes from Periplaneta americana, assembly GCF_040183065.1. Lineage (NCBI taxonomy): Eukaryota > Metazoa > Arthropoda > Insecta > Blattodea > Blattidae > Periplaneta > Periplaneta americana. The sequence continues at coordinate 125,423,807 of NC_091124.1, read as the reverse complement.
ATCCACATCCCAAGAAGTCAAAGGTGCATTGGACAATTCCAAATTTCTTCTTGTGTCAACTCCACTTCTAATTCTGCTGCTTCATCACGTAACAATTTTACGATCTTTCAAACAGAATGGTATCTAGATTTTTTGCAAGTACTGATTGAAGTTTTCATAAACGTTTATTTATTTTTTTTTTTTTCAATTCTATGGTTTCAGGAGTCAAAGAATAAATGGCATTTTGAACAAGGACAAGAACTCATGCAGTGGAGAACACTGTGCTTCCATTTTGTTATTGTTTCAGATACACGACTCACTTGGTACTAAAACAAATGAATCAGTCCTCGCTTTTAAGCTTCGGAGAATTGATAAATATGTAATTTTTAGTGTTGTGGGATTTAATCGATTAATGGATCAATTTCTCTTGCTAGATTAATCGATCAAACTTTTAATCGAATAATCGAGTAGATTAAAATTAATCGGTTGTACTTGATATTAATTATTATTTTGTTAATGTAAACTCAGACTAAAAGTTCCGACAACATTCGTCTCTCAGAAATTTCTTACTTCAAAGCATAACAGTACCGTTATTTTGTAACTGCAAAGCAGGTAACAAGTAGTATAGGACAAATCTTTGCACAAACATTTCAGAAAGAGATGGAGATATGAGGATAGTGCCCTGTCTACCCCTATTGAAAGTTGAAAAACAATGCGAAACCCTTATAAAGTTTTATGGTTTTTCAAGAAAACTTTCACCTTGTTGTCAGCTCTTCGTCCTAGCATATAAAATACATACTGTACATACTTTTCTGAGATTCGCCCTCCTCATCACTTAGCCATGGCTTCACCCTGCGCAAGTGAGAGAGTAACCATCTTCTCTTTCTAAAATTTTGTTATCCGATTGCTATAGGGGCCAATGTGCAGTGTCATTTATATTTGTTACTGTTGCTCCAAAATATTTGAATTTTTCCATCTCTTCAAAGGATAAATTTCCAGTTTTTATATTTACTTTTCGTACTTTATTCTGTTCACGAGACATAATCATGTACTTTGTCTTTTCGGGATTTACTTCGAAGCCTATCGCTTTACTTGCTTCAAGTAAAATTTGCGTGTTTTCCCTAATCGTTTGTGGATTCTCTCCTAACATATTCACATCATCTGCATAGACAAGCAGCTAATGTAACTCGTTCAATTCAAAACCCTCTATGTTTTTCTGGACTTTTCTAATGGCATAGGCCTATTCTAGACCAAAGTTGAAAAGTAAAGGTGATAATGCATCTCCTTGCTTTAGCTCGCAGTGAACTGGAAAAGCATCAGACAGAAACTGGGCTATCCGGACTCTGCTGTACGTTTCACTGAGACACATTTTAATTAATCGACCTCGTTTCTTGGGAATACCAAATTCAATAAGAATACTGTATAAAACTTCTCTCTTAACCGAGTTATACTGTAGGTCTTTTTTTAAATATATGAATAAAAGATGCACTGTGTCATACTCTTATTTTTTCTCCAATATCTGTCGAATACAAAAAATCTGATCAATAGTCGATCTATTACGCCTAAAACCATACTGATGATCCCCAATAATTTTATCTACATGTGGAGTTAATCTTCTCAAAAGAATGCTAGACAAAATTTTGTATAACGTCAATAAAAGTGATAATCCTCGAAAGTTACTATAGTTGGTCTTGTCCCCCTTCTTAAAGAAAGGAACATTTATGGACTCCTTCCATTGTTTTGGTACAATAGGGAGATTAACAAACTGCACGTTTGGGAATTTAGCTGTTATCTTGTTATAAAGCCTTGGACCGAAATTGCTACTGTGATTATAAGCTACAGTTGTGGTTTAGGTTCTGTGAAGCATATGTTGTCTGAACTGTTAGTTTTATATTTATGTGAATAGAAATTAAACATATTTCGATTTTTGGGTACGAAGTTCAATAAGACATTGTTATAAATTTGATGCATATCAAATACTTCAAATATTCAGAATAAACTTACAATCGTTCTGAGGGATAATCAATCTGAGGGATATTAAGACACAGGCCTATTTTTATTATTCGTTTCTGTAGCAGTGTTCTTGGCATCAGTGAAGTACTAAAAGCGCAACCATCCTATAATACCATATTTTAATATAATCTGTACAAGGCAGCCTCTCTCTCACAACTACTGTCTATTTTAAAAATAAATCAGAAAGTTGTGTTGCCTTCAGGCAGTGGAGTAGGACGAGGACATATTATTTGTCTCGATATATGAGGGGCTCACAACCAGAGTGGACCAAGTCCACCCGCGATCAGTTTGTGGATTAATACAATCTCGGATGAAGAAAACTTAGATTTATTCATTGCCATAACAAAGTTCATAACTCATTTGTTACTCCACAGAGGGCAGCATTTCCTATGGAAGGTGAAGGTTGCTAAGCGTGAGCCAGGAACTTTAATGCTAGGTTTACACGGCGACAGTTTAGAGCGAGAGAAGATCTAAAGCAGTGACCGGCATGTTCCGTGCTCTGTGACGTCATACCACGGAGCCGCCACGCTCTTTGCTCGGCAATCTCTGCCTACTGAGCACAGCGATGAGAGATGGTTCAACTGAACAGTGGTGGTACGGCGCCTATGCAATGACAGAGCGCGATCCATTCGTCTGAGGTAGTATGGGAACAGCACAATTACAATATATTTGGTCGACCTGGTTGGCGAGATGGTATAGTGCTGGCCTTCTATGCCCAAGGTTGCGGGTTCGATCCCGGGTCAGGTCGATGGCATTTAAGTGTGCTTAAATGTGACAGGCTCATGTCAGTAGATTTACTGGCATGTAAAAGAACTCCTGCTGGACATTATTCCGGCACATCCGGCGACGCTGATATAACCTCTGCAGTTGCGAGCGTCGTTAAATAAAACATAACATTAACAATACAATACATTTGTACAAAAACAAAACTGTACATCCGTGATAAATCAATGTAACAAAATATTTTGGTTTGTAATCAAATTTAATATACTTATAACAATATGAAATTCATAATACAGCCAGCTGCAGAAGCGTTCGCATTATGTAAATGAGGCTCCGAAACTGCTATAAATATACAAATATAGAAATAAATAATTTAAGCAGTACTACAACACTTTGTCTACTCGGAAACTTGAAAACAGTTCAAGTGTTTTAACAGACATTTTCCTACACAATATACAGATTGAACTATATAGGCCCTAACTTGGTGAGCAGTATGCAAAGTATATTTCAACTTTTGAAACACACCATCACTTTGTGTTACTATCGTGCCCAAACTAAATGCTTTGTCGAGATCAAACTGTCTTATGGAGTATGGAGGAATGGCGAAGTGTTTGATTTGTGGCAAGCTGTTTCAGCATGTAAAGAAATTCAATATACAATGCCATTATTCTCTATGCCACACAAATGATTATGACAAATATGGAGTAGAATATCGACAAATACTAGTGCAGCAATTGAAAGATAAATTGTTAAGTGAAGCTAGGGAACACACTGTCAGTGAATCAATGGTAAGCTTAAGGCTTAAGATATAGGATTTCACTAGCCATTGCAAAGAACATGCGTTCTTTTAATGACGGGGAATTTGCCAAGAATGTTGCCATCATGACCGCAGAGTAGTTATTCCCTAGCAAAATACAGGAATGTGATTCCATCAATTTATCTCCAAGAACTGTCGTATCATTGCTGCACTGACGCCACTGCGCTGGTGCTTGTTAACAGTAATACGACTCAACTGCTCGCTCTTCCAAGCTCTTGAGGCCTGACTGGCTCTTACGTCATAACTGCAGCATCTGCCGGCCACTGATCTGAAGTATCAGGAGAGCTCTCTAACGGAGTGTTTACACGGTGACAGAATATAGCTTCTCTAAACCCATTAGCGAGCTCTCATGAGATTTATATAACTCTAAACTCTAATGTTACTCTCCGGACCGTTTACATGGTGCAGACAGTTTAGAGTGAGAGAAAGTGTTACGAGCAAATAGAAAAGAACAGGCTGGTCAGTGCGTTTACAACTATGACAGAAACACAACGTTTTTCGGCCGCTATAGTTTGCACTTCTTCTGAATTGAAGAAGGCAGAGGAGAAATAGATCTACGTGGGAAAAACCCTGGATATCTCAACGGAACACGCATGGAGCTTACACATCGGACCTGTAATTGGAAAAAAAGACAGAACTATGAGGATTGTCATTAGTATAAAGCAGTGACCGGCATGTTCCGTGCTCTGTGACGTCATACGACGTAGCCGCCCTGCTCTTTGCTCGGCAATCTCTGCATACTGAGCACAGCGTGGAGAGAAGGTTCATTTGAACAATGGTGATGCGGGTCTATGCACTGGCAGAGCGCGATCCATTCTTCTGAGATAGTATGGGAACAGCACAATTACAATACATTTGTACGAAAACAAAACTGTACAACCGTGACAAATCAATGTAACAAAATATATTGGTTTGTAATCAAATTTAATGTACTTACAATAATATAAAACTCATAATACAGCCACTTGCAGAAGCGTTTGCATATATAAATGAAATTTCGAAACTGCTATAATCATACAAACATATAAATAAATACTTTAAGCAGTACTGCAACACTTTATCTACTCGGAAACTTGAAAACAGTGTTTTTAACACACATTTTTCTACATAATATATAGATTAAACTATATAGGCCCTATCTTGGTGAGTAGTATGCAAAGTATATTTCAACTTTTGAAACACACCATCACTTCGTGTCACTACCGTGCCCAAGCTAAACGCTTTGTCGAGATTTTTTTCCTCTTTTCTCGCGTACTAATTTTGCATTATTTGGAGTCATAGCCTGGCTAACACGCAAGCGAAGAATATGTTTCAAGTTCAGATCAGACAGGTGGTTTATATGTTGTGGTTTGCAGATCTTCATACAAGAAAAGAACTGTTCACATACATACGTAGATCCGAATATGCTCAACATCCTAGCAGCAAATCTATGCAATCGAGGGAATCTTGCCTGGGGAAATATTCTATAAAATGTAGATAGATCATTTTGTTTTCAACAGTCCCGTTCTACTGCTGCACTGACGCCACTGCGTTGGTGTGTGCTAACATTAATACGACTCAACTGCTCGCTCTCCCAAGCTCTTGCGATCTGACTGGCTCTTACGTCACAACTGCAGCATCTGCCAGCCACTGGTATAAAGGAAAGGCTGTTGGTCACATTACGCTTCCTAGCAACAGGTTTATACCCTAAAAACATTATGTTATTGTTCTTAACAGAATAAATTATGAATAATAATAATAATAATAACAATAATAATAATAAACACATGAAAATGGTAGACTACATTGCTCATGTAAAATTTATTACGTTTCTTTTATTATGTTCGAAAAGGTATGGTGTATGAATTGAACAACAGGAAGGTAGTGCCTGAGTTTATAATACGTAATATCTTTTCATATCAAAAATGACAACCATTTATTTTAATATAATTGATACATAGAAGATTTGAACTTACGCCTATTGACCATAAAATATTGTACGAATATTTAATACGCAACGATGAGTCCTTTAAATGCCCCAAATGTCAATGTCAATAAGTGTTCTTCTACAAATATCTAGAACCGAAAAGCGCTCTGAGCGGCGGAATTGCGTCTCTACATTTACACGGCGAGAGTTTAGAGAAGAGAGGGCTAGAGATTATAGCTGAGTATAGCTCGTGCGGAACCTGGTGAAACTTTGAGGGAGAGAACAGTATTGTGGTATGGGATCGACTACCGACCGATGTTATGTGACGAGATGCAAGCGAGACTGAACAAGCGTTATCCCCTCCACTCTTAACCGCCCGTAGAACTGGTTTCTCCATCAAGATCAAGCTCCTGAAGCTTCACCAGGTTCCGTTCGAGCTATATCACCGTGTAAACGGTTTTGAGAGTAGGTATCTCGTTGACTCTAATTAGATATTAGAGAGACTAAATAGAGCGGCCTTGAAAACTGCTCTCGCCGTGTAAACACCCTGGACAAAGAATTCGCATATGCTCTCAACTCTCATTATAGCTACTCTAAATTATTCAACTCAGTTGAACTTTTTCATAAACTCTCGCGACAGAAGCAGTATAAATGACGGCCAAAAACAATGGAGTGTCGAAGACACGAAGATTGATTGAAGCATATCAATTGGAAAGTTGTTTGTGGAATGTGTTTAACAAGAATTACAAGAATAAGGACCTTGAGAAATCAGGCATTGTCAAAATTAGCTGAGACTGTTGAGGCGTCTGAATTTGGCTTTTAGTTTTCTTAATTTATTGTAATTTGGCCGTAATTTTAGCAAATTCCATTGTTTTAGTTGTTAATTATTTTGTGGGTTTTATTCTTGCTTATTTATTTGCTGGAGGAGGTACAGCGAAAGCTCCATAACCTCCAGTAAGTGCGAACTATAATAATAATAATAATAATAATAATAATAATAATATTACTATTTTATTATTATAACTATTTTATTATTATTATTATTATTATTATTATTATTACTATTATGTTATTATCACTATTAGTATTATTATTATTATTATTATTATTATTATTATTATTATTACTGTGCAATTATCACCATTCACTTGATGTGGAATATTTTCTATATTCCTTTAATACTATTGATAATGCATCATATTAATAATAATAACGCTCACCTAGTACATTACAAACAAATCACATAACTGGTACAATGGAGTCTGTACCGGTATCTGTTAACAAGAATATAGTTATAATTGAACAGAACGAAATAGGCACAACTATTACACTGTATTAGTAGAACCATTATAAACACAATACCGGTATAATGAAAGAAGATGAACAATGTTATGTGAAAAATTATTGTTTGTTTTCTTTGAACACTCGGTCTCTTTTGAGGAGCTTAAACGCAATCAGTCATTTTCATCGCAAATTCTGCACAGTTTTTTTTAACATTGGAGGTAAATTGGACTTTGGCACTTGTAGCAAGAATATTTTTTTCCTCTTTAATTTTGGGGGGCACAAAGGACTTCTCCTTCTCCTTCTTCTTCTTCTTCTACTTCTTCTTAAGAACCACTTCTTCAGCTGCATCCGTTGCCTTTCTTTCATCAGGAAGCCTGAAAATTGTCTTTATACAGGATTCCTACAAAAGACCTTTCCGGTTTCGAACACATGTAATTTACGTGCTATGAATCTGAGGTGCATGAAAATAGTACCAATGGAAAGAGAAACTCCAAACGTTTAGTTTCTTCACTTAAAGATGTTCAATGTGTCCCCCCCCCCTTAGTAACATGGCACACATCAAGCCTATAGTCAAGTTCCACGTAGGTACGCGGATTTTCCGATCTTCAGATTCTGAGGTTATGTCTGTTCACCTTACCAGAAAGTTGAAAAGTGACGTCGTCAGAAACACCAGGGAACGAATAAATTCATCGTCGTTTTCAATTAAAGTCTACATACTTGTGCAAAAATTTCTTCGTAGCACTTTGTCCTCTGGTATTAGGGCTTGCAGAAACTGTAGTTGGTATGGATGGAGTCGCAACCGCTTGCGAAGAATCGTGCCTTTAAATCTGTGTACCATTTACGGATTTTAGGCCCACTGGGTGGATCTGCACCAAACTTTGTTCGGTAATGCTTTTGTACATTAATAACGGACTGATTCACATGAAAATTAAGCTCGTCTGTCGTCTATAGCAGCCATTTCGCCTCAACAATGAACAAATTTGTTTATATGCACTACTATGAGGCGTGTTATCAAGTAGGGAAACAATGTTAACACAACTTAACTTTTTGAGTTTCTCTTTCCATTGGTACTATTTTCATGCAACTCTGATTCATAGAATGTAAATTCCATGTGTGCTGACTTGAGCTATAATTTGCACATTTTTGATCAAGACTATCAACTCCGCCCTTCGTGCAATTATAGTATTCTATACGAATAAATAAATAATGACTCGCCCAACAATATTAGTAACGCAAGTGCTATGCGCGGTCAGGTTACACAACTGCTGACACACTGCTCAGAAGTTAGATGGGTGCTGATGTCATAAAACGCACTGACCAGCCTATTCTTCTCTAAACGCTCTCTCTCAACACTTTCTCTCACTCTAAACTGTCTGCACCATGTAAACGGTCCGGAGAGTAACTTAGAGTTTAGAATTATATAAATCTCATGAGAGCTCGCTAATGGGTTTAGAGAAGCTATATTCTGTCACCGTGTAAACACTCCGTTAGAGAGCTCTCATGATTTTTCAGAACTTCGCTCTGAACTGTCGCCGTGCAACGTAGCATGATTATTACTTTAGACCTGTATTTAAAGAGTTATGCGCCAGCTTGTATAATCTCGTACGCAACAGTCGCGAGAGTTAATGAAAAAGTTCAACTTAGCTGACTAATTTAGAGTAGCTATAATGAGATCTGACAGTATATGCGAGTTCTCTGTTCAGGGTGTTTACACGGCGAGAGCAGTTTTCAAGGCCACTCTCTTTATACCCTCTATTTAGATATTAGAGTCAACGAGATACCTGCTCTCACATCCGTTTACACGGTGATACTCAGTTATAATCTCTAGCTCTCTTCTCTAAACTGTCGCCGTGTAAACGTAGCATAAGACTCAATATCTCAGAACTATTCCAGATGGACTTGGTCCATTCTGGTTGTGAACCCCTCATATATTGGTCGCAGTGGACTCTTCACCCTCTAAGAAAATACGGAGGGAAAGAGCAGTGAAAAATGTCCAACGTCTGTCCTCAGTGTGACTAATTCTTTTACAGCTATGTTAACAGATTTATGGTGGGTTATACACGTGCATGGATTCATTGGCGCCAATAGCCATTGGCGCGCAAATAAAATAAACTTTCACGTGTAAACCTTTACTGGCGTGCAAGTTTAGACACTGCATGCAATGTTTCGAAAAGTTAGTGGGATTCTAACTTTTCAATGCGCCAGTGACGACGCATGCGCAAGCGGACACTTCTGTTGCACGTGTAAACTTGAAGTTTCTCATCGGCACGCCAGTGTTGTACAGTACATTGTCCGCTGATGTATTTGCATTAAGTTTTATAAATTTGATTTATAAGAATGAGAGATGGAATTCTGAGATAGTCACAAAGTTTCTTTACGTATATGAAAAACACCAGTGTTTGTGGGATCTGAACTCTAAGCTTTATATATATATATATATATATATATATATATATATATATATATATAAAGACATACAGAATAGAGGCTTACGAAAACATGCCAAGGACGATGAAAATTATGGATTCGGAATTGCCGAGGTGAAAGCAAAAATAAAATTCATACGAGATGCGTACACTCCGCAGGTAAGGAAAGTAACAAGAAGCAAGAAAAGTGACGGTGGTTCAGATGACATCAACAAACCTAAAGTACCTAACATGGTTTTCAGTTGCTGATAGGATTTTGTACCAAGTGGTACAAATAAGAGAAAGACAGTCTTAAGAAACTTTGAGAACCTTGTATAAAAACATTACGATATTAATTTAGTCGATTTACAATTTAAGATTGGCAATTCAAAAGAAGCTAAGTGCCAACTACTGAAAAATGAGATTCTGACGAGTGTGCGTGCTATTTACTTATTAAAATACTATACTCATTCATTTATTCATAGTTTTATATCTAAGGGTAGGTCTTTCACTGCAACTCCAGCAATCTCCAGTCTTTCTTATTTTCAGCCTTCCTCTTACTCTCCGCATATGATCCATACATTTTAATGATGTCTATCACGTGATTTCTTCTTCTGTCCCGAACTCTTCTCCCGTTCACCATTCCTTCCAGTGAATCCTTCAGTACGCAGTTTCTTCTTAGCCAGTGACAAAGCCAAATTCTTTTTCTCTTCCTCATCAGTTTCATGATTATTCTTTCGTCACACGCTTCATCCTTCTCCATATTCAAATGTTTCCAGTCTTTTCTCTTCACTCCGTCGTAATGTCCATGTTTCTGCCCCATATACCACACTTCACACAAGGCACTTCACTAGTCAGCCTACTCGCGAGTAAGCCCCTGAACGGAACCGAAGCCAGTACGTAATGAGCGCGCTCCGCCTCACCCATCTGCACCTATTCTGTACTCAATGTTTATGCACAAACGAAGAGCAGTGGCGGACTGCCATTATCATTGTGTTGGTCGGAGTGTTCCACCGTTTCACAATGTCTTCTAATCATGGGCATAGTACATTCAAGGATGAATAGGAAGAGACATTTTTTGTGTTAGTGGGGAGAATGTGAAATGCTTAATTTGTTCGAAAATTCTTAAGCGTGTGTTAAAATTCAATATGCAACAATACTCGACTCTTCAAAAAGAATATCATACAATTACAGGCATGTTGGACATGTGAAAATAATTTATTTTGGGGTTATCTGTATAATTGTTGGTTATGCATAATAATCAATATATTACAATACGTTTACACTCAGTTACGCATGACAAACATATGTTTTTCGTTTCATTTTGGGTGTAATGCATAGGCCCACAAATATTTTGATAAATATATATCAAGAAAATACAAACACAAATCACACACGTGTTCCCAGTCTGAAATAGAAAAAGCTTCTTGCTAGCTGTGTTCTAGCTTGGAATATTGGAAAATCAATTAAGTCCTTTACAGAAGCATCATTTATAAAATCGTGCATACAGGACGTTATTAAAATACTGTGTCCAGAACAAAGTCAAAGTTTAAGAAAATTAAATTGTTTCCAATTACAGTTCAGAGAAGGAATTTCAAGATTGTAAATGTAATTAAATCTGAAGTCGAAACCACAATTAACCAGTTTGTAGCTTACTCACTTGCATTGGACGAAAGGACAGATAGAAATGACAAAGCTCGCCTAACCATTTTCATCCGAGGAGTTAATGAACATTTTACTGTGTCTGAATGTCTTCTAGATGTAATTATAGAATACAACTGGAGAAGATCTTTTCCAAGCACTGGAAGGCACCATAGAACAGAAGAGGTTGAATTTGCAATGGCTTGTGTCAATAGCAACAGACGGGGCGCCAGCTTCATAGTATGTCAAAATAATAATAATAATAATAATAATAATAATAATAATAATAATAATAATAATAATAATAATAATGATTTATTTAATATACAAACGTATGATATTTCTTATTCTTTTGATATTATTTGTAAACATAAGCAGACCGTTGCAGCGATCCCCCACTGATCGCTTCCATCTGTTGAGGTACGAGTCTCTCCCCCTTCTCTAGCCTCACAGCACACTGTGTTCGGCGGGCAGCATCGAGAGCACGAATGACGATACGCTTTTTGGAGACCTCTGCACTAGTGTCTTCCCTAGTTCTTTTTGCTCAGGTCTGCAGAAGATACTCAATTTTCTGTCAAAAGCTTCCTTTGCTTTTTGACTTGTTCGCAGCAGCTCATGTTACTACTCATAGTAGGTACACCCCAAGTATTTTAAGCTGTCCGCTTGTTCTACTTAGTGCAGTGAAGATGATATCTGAAATTCTGGCTAGAACTTTGATATTGTACCATACACTTTGGTATAGAATAGAAATAATAATAATAATAATAATAATAATAATAATAATAATAATAATAATAATAATAATAATAATAATAAATTTATTTATTCTGGTGGTGTTATGGCTCTTCCATGCCACCAGATATATGCATAGGCGACATACAGCGTAAAACGAACATTTCATAATGAAGAAAAATAATTTCCAGGTCCTAAATATACCAATGTAATTTCCGATTTCAGTTTTGGATTTAAAGCATCTCTTATGTCGTCGGTAGCAAACTTTTGAATATAATGATACTAGTAGATGTTGTAGTGGTCTAAGGCATCCTATCTAGTACTCGCGTTACGAAATGCGTGCTGGTTCTGGTCCTCATGGGGGAAGAAATTTTCGCATGAAATTTCGGCCAGTGTATGGAACTCGTGCCCACCCAGCATCGTGATGCACTTTGGGAGTTACGATAGGTAGCGATATCGGGTTGCGAAAGCCACCTCTAACGGCTGGGAGACTGTCGTGCTAATCACATGATACCTCCATTCCGATTGGATGATCGTCCACCTCTGCTTCGGCATGTGAGCGTGAGGCCAGCAGGCGGCCTGGCGGTCTGGGTCCTTCATGGGCTGTGTCGTTACGGATTATCAACTTCACTTGACATGTTATGTCCTCGTGCAACATTCAGGTAGCAGCCTCACTTGAAAATGGCACTGGCGAGGCAAAATAAAGAAACCCGTGTAAACCTTTACTGGCGCAAAAGTACGACTGGCGTGTTAAATGGCACCAGTATATCTATGCACGTGTAAACCCACCATGACTGACTGTTTATGAATTACTATCTGGCAACAGAGGGGTTGGAACCTCTTGTTACGTGTATGGGAAGGGTGAAGAAGAGAGCGACCAGCAACAAACAATCTGTCCATATTCCTAGCATTCTTTTGTCCTTTGTGTTTTAACAACTTACCGCTGGCGAATCCAGTTACTTTCAAACTTCATTTAATTACAAAATATTTCTAAGGAAAGAAAATCCAAAATAATTAACCAATCACAAACAAAACCTCTTGCTATTATTGGAACAAAACATGTTAATAATATTTGGAGGGATTAAAGCTATTGTTAATACGACCAAAAATAAGCTTTTGTACCATTTTTTGCTGAGGTATGTCTTAATGCTAAAAATATGGCAAAATACGCATTTGTATGACTAATAAAAGCCGTGTCATGGTGTTCAAACAAGGAAAAAATAAGTTTCATTTAAGTTTGTAAAAAGAGACCCGAACAAAACTATGACTTGTCATAGAAATCCGAGCCGTATTAATTATAATTTATTAATTTTTTTCACATTAACGGTTTCATTCTGCTTAATAGGCTACTAAAGTGGCGCAAGAAGTTATGTTACTTACTTATGGCTTTTAAGGAACCCGGAGGTTCATTGCCGTCCTCACATAAGCCCGCCATCGGTCCCTCTCTTGAGCAAGATTAATCCAGTCTGTCATCATATCCCACCTCCCTCAAATCCATTTTAAAATTATCCTCCCATTACATCTCGGCCTCTCCAAAGGTCTTTTTCCCTCCGGCCTCCCAAATAACACTCTATATGCATTTCTGGATTCGCCCATACGAGAAACATACTCTGTCCATCTCAAACGTCTGGATTTAATGTTCCTAATTATGTCTGGTGAAGAATACAATGCATGCAGTTCTGTGTTGTGTAACTTTCTCCATTCTCCTGTAACTTCATTCCTCTTAGCCCCAAATATTTTCCTAAGTACCGTACTTTATTCTCAAATACCCTTAACCATTGTTCCGGTAATATAATTGTTTTATAAATTCTAAATTTCAGCTCTTTTGAGAGTAGACTGGTTGACAAAAGCTTCTCAACCGAATAATAACAGGCATTTCCCGTAATTAATCTGCATTTAATTTCCTCCCGAGTGTCATTTTGTTATTGTTGCTCCAAGATATTTGAATTTTTCCACCTCTTCAAAGGATAAATCTCGAATTTTTTATATTTCCATTCCGTACAATATTCTGGTCACGAAATATAATAATATACTTTGTCTTTTTGGGATTTACTTCCAAACCTATCGCTTTACTTGCTTCAAGTAAAATTCCAGTGTTTTCCCTAATCGTTTGTGGATTTTCTTCTAACATATTCACGTCATCCGCATAGAAAAGAAGCTGATGTAACCCGTCAATTCCAAACCCTCTCTGTTGTTCTGAACTTTTCTAATGGCATATTCTAGAGCGAAGTTAAAAAGGTGATAATGCATCTCCTTGCTTTAGCCCGCAGTGAATTGGAAAAGCATCAGTTAGAAACTGGCCTATACGGTAGATAGTCCATTATACTTATTTACTTATGGCTTTTACGAAACCCGGAGGTTCATTGCCGCCCTTACATAAGCCCGCCATTGGTCCCTATCCTAAGCAAGATGGATCCAGTCTCTACAATCATATTTCACCTTCCTCAAATCCATTTTAATATTATCCTCCCACCTATGTCTCGGCCTCCCCAAAAGTCTTTTTCCTTACGGCCTCCCAACTAACACTCAATATGCATTTCTGGATTAGCCCATGCGTGCTACATGCCCTGCCCATCTCAAACGTTCCTAATTATGTGAGGTGAGAAGTTATGTCACTGCACCAAGACAATTAAGTCAGGCAATTTATTTCGGAGTATCCGAGCAATCTCTGCGAATAGGTTTTCCAACGAGCACTCTATAAATAATCAGGGTCATTACGGAGTTGCACATAGCCGCCAAGTAATACAAAAGAATGCAGTTTTTTCATTCACCAATCAGTAATGCCAGGTAACAGAAAAGAAAGCAAGAAACGGAATGTATGTACGATGTATGTATGTAAAACACAATATGTATGTAGGAATGTATGTATTTTTTATTTATTTTAGTTGGTTATTTAACGACGCTGTATCAACTACTAGGTTATTTAGCGTCGATGAGATTGGTGATAACGAGATGAGACCGAGGATTCGCCAGAGATTGCCTTGTATTTACATTACGGTTGGGGAAAACCTCGGAAAAAACCCATACCTAACATCAACAATGCATTTAAAATAAAGAAATAAAAGGAATCTAGATACAATCTACTGACCCAAATGTAAATTAATTTACCTTCGATGTCAATTCCGAAATCAATTTATTTCTCTCTTCGCCTGAATAATGCCTATATATTGTGACAGCCACGTGAGATTCGATCTCACGACCGGCAGAAGAAGGGCAAGGTCGGCCGTGGTTCGGCGCGGAATTTGCGCGCGTATCTGCTTCCTGGGGCATGTGCTGTGACGTAGAGAGGAGAGGAGAGGAGGGAGAGGAGAGGAGAGGAGAGAGAGCGACCGCGGCAGAGAGGGAAGAAATCCAGAGAATTCGGGAGGTGCCATCTTCTGGACATCCGTGGAAATTTCTAGCATCGTACTCTCTGGAAACTATGGTTTGGTTATAAAAGAAGAGAGGCAAGTTAGTTAGTAGCGGTTCTTGTTGTAGTCGTTGGACAGCAAGCCAGCCAGTCTTGTGTAGCAGTGAAGCCAGCTTCGAGACCGGAGTTCGACTTGAGTGTGTCCGCAGCTGTGTGAGCGTCCGAAGTCCTGAGTTTGAGTGCAGTGGACCGCAGTTGGGGGACCTGAGTTCGAAGTTCAGTGGACTATCTCTGAAGGTCTGGGGTTCGAGATATACTGTGAACTCGAGTGACTGAACTAGAAAAATTAGCCAAGGCAAACGAACTGTGAACTGAGAACTGACAGTTCTGATTTGTAAATAGTGCTCTGTGAACATTAGTTAAGATTAACAGTTCATTGTTGTTCTCAATAATCCAAGTAAATTGTCATTGTCGTCAGTGGAGTTCAATAACGAATACTGTGTTACTGTATGGAGTGGAAATCCCATTGTTGACGGAAGAGTTTAAACTAAATTATTGGAAGTGACTATTGTTGAAACAATAAAATTTCATTACTGTTTTGTAATAAAAGTTACAATATATTTTTTTTTTCATGTTGCGTCTCATAATGCCGTTTCATGTTGCTTTTTTGCAAATGATATATTTTTTACACAACAAACACTGGACTTCATCACTATGATCGAAGCATAAATATTGTATCTTCCACTCTTCCTTGAAAGCTTTAAGCGCTTCCGTTCCGTCATGATGAGCTGTGTTCTAAGATCTGTACATCCTTTAGCAATGTTTACATGTAAAAGAGCTCCGCGCGCGCGCGCAGCGGGCATAAAAGAGCTCTCGCTCGAAAATACTGGTCACCATCGCAAGACTGGCCTACGGTATACCAACATTTAGTAGTATTTAAAACAGAAAAACGAATGCAAGTTCTATTTCTGTGACTCAATTATTCTGTGTTCCTTTTTACATAGATTGTTTCTGTTGTTACGTAGGAGCTGAATTATTTTTTCTTTTGCTGTCGGTTCCACGTCCCACCCGGGTATAGAATAAATCCCCCCTCCCGGGGGGAAAGGTCTGAATTCATTGCTTTGCAGAGGAGACTCGACTGCATGGTTGAATCACACTCAATAGTCAGGGACAAACAATTACGACCATGTTTACTGCAAGTCCTCGCTTATAAAAAACGGGTTTAGGCTGTATCGGATACATTCGCACAACTCAGTTTCATCTCGTAAGTAAAGAACAGAATAGTAACTAGACTGTTATTCAAATAAATAACGTGTTGTTAAGTGTCGTGTCCCGATACGCTTCACTGCCTGCAAAGCATTGTTTGTGAAATGCATTGTCCCAACTAAATAGGTGTTGATGATGATGATGATGATTATGATGATGATGATGATGATATAAATATTACCACAAAACAATGAACTCCTTTTGTTTCCACGGAATGATATCTATCGAGACAGATTGGTACGATTTTTGTCCTGGCACAAGGATTTGAATAATAGCTTATCTTGACATATAAAAATTTCGGCGTGCTGTTTAAAAAAATTGCTACTGAAACCCCCCCCCCCCACCAATCACACCCACATAACACAATACTTACTTGCTTACTTACTGCTTACTGGCTTTTAAGGAACCCGGAGGTTCATTGCCGCCTTCACATCAGCCCGCCATAGGTCCCTATCCTGAGCAAGACCAATCCAGTCTCTATCATCATATCTCACTTCCCTCAAATCCATTTTAATAGTATCTTCCCATCTACGTCTCGGCCTCCCTAAAGGTCTTTTTCCCTCCGGCCTCCCAACTAATACTCTATATGCATTTCTGGATTCGCCCATACGTGCTACATGCCCTGCCCATCGCAGTTTGTTTCATAATGGTTAATATTATACGAATGTACTGACACGAAAGTTCATCTGTCTTCTCCGTCCATACACATTCATGATACAGCCACGGAGCATGATAAGGTCACAGGACAGGTCTTGCCTCTTCTACTATAGCATAGCTCACATCAAAATTAGTTATAGATTGACAAATCGAACTGAAACCCTGACGGAGTTACTACGTGAGTGCTGGCTGTCTTGGGGTGAGCAAGTGAGAAAGCACGGGAGGAAGGAGAGGGCACTATGAACTCAGCGTTGCCACATTTAGTAACAGGGACACACTCTGCTGGTGAGTGTGTACCACTAAAACCTGAGAAAGGCCATGAATTCCTGCCAAGTCCTATTCATGCATGTCCTCGTCATGATCCCTGGGTGCATTTTGCAGCTGAGACATGAAAGGGCGAAAATGCGAGATCCTGACGCAATAATTGGGACATGCCAGCTAAGGAAGAGAACCCTGACAGAAAACTACCGCTGCCTTGCGGTGTAGTTGGCACTACAAAGGCTAAGGGAGTCAACCCTGAAAGAAAATCCTGGTCCTCCAAGGAGGGGGTTAAGCACAGGGCTAGCTACCCGGTCTTATAAAAATAGAAACTGCTACGTTTCCCAAATATATTAAAGCCGGACGGATTAACAGGCATCGACTTTGGCTGCGTAAACGGACTTTATCATTTGGAACATGGAATGTACAAGGAGTAACTGGAAAAATTATAGAGGTGGTTAAGGCAGTTGAGTCACTGGGAATGGACATTGTAGTATTGACTGAAACAAAAAAGAAAGGACAAGGGCAAGAAGTGATAGGTGACTATATCCACATATGGACCGGAGTGGATAAAACATCAAGAGCGAAATCAGGTGCATCTGTCCTGATAAAGAAGAAATGGAAACGAGAAGTTGTTAGTTGGAAAGAAATAAATGAGAGGATAATAAGGATAACGATGTCTATGTTTGGAGTTAAGTTAGAAATAATAGGGGTCTATGGTCCGAATGATGATGATACAGTAGATAATAAAATAGACTTTTGTGAGGATTTAGGAGAGGTGGTGGATGAGTGTTCGGACAATAGTGAGATGTTAATAATGGGGGACTTTAATGGAAGAGTGGGAAGGAAAATCAATGATGAGATTGTAGGCCAGTGGGGAGAAGATACGATAAACGATAATGGTAGGAGATTGATAGATTTTTGCACAGGACAGGAATGTGTTATAATGAATGGGAAATTTAAACACAAGGATATCCACAAGTTTACGTGGGTGAGACCATCTAGGAATCAAAAATCTATTATAGATTATGTGATAACTAAGATAAAACATACAATTAAGATACAAGACGTTATGGTGAAGAGGGGAGTAGAGTGTGGATCCGATCACCATATTGTTACCGCAAAAGTTGCTTTTCCCATAAAGGCCAATTTAAAACTAAAGGAGAGAGAAGAGAGTAATGGAATTTCTATGTTAGATAATCCAAGATACATGGTACACTTGCTGCAAGAAAGTAGTGTGAAATATTTATACCAGCAAAGGCTTACGAATAAACTGGCGGAGGCGAATGAAGACTGGAGTGCCGCAGAACTGTACGAGTATTTGAAACACTCTATTATGAATGCAGCTGAGGAGGCTTTAGGAATAGAAAAGGAGAACAGAGGAAAAACAGAATGGTTAACTAAAGATATATTAGGCGTAATTGAAGAAAAGAAAGCACTCTATCGAAAATGGCTGAGCACAAAGAATAAAGAAGATTTTGAAGAGTATAAGAGGTGTAAGAAGAAAGTAAAGAAGATGGTTAAACTATCTAAGGAAGAGCAGTGGAAAAAATACTGTGGAGAAATAGACCACACGCTAGGATATAGAAGATCGGCAGAGGCTTGGAAAGCCTTAAGGACTGTCCATAATCCATCACCAGTAACACAACTTGTGAGCATGGAGAAATGGGAAACACATTTTAAGGGTCTCTTGACTGAAAAAAGAAGAGGAATAAGTGAAAATTTTGGTAATGACAGACTACCCTCGCATATGGAGCCGATTTTGGAGGAGGAAGTTCAGCATGCACTATTGAAGGCAAGGAATGGAAAGGCAAGTGGGCCTGGAGGAATTATGATGGAATTATGGAAGTATGGCCCCCCTTTATTACAAAGACTTATTTGCAAGATGTTTAATCAAATCTTGGAAGGGGATGAAATACCTGAAGATTGGGCTTTATCATACATATCTGCTATTTATAAGAAAGGAGATAGGAAGGATCCTAATAATTATAGAGCTATTAGTGTCATGTCCTCTATAAGTAGAATTTTTAGTGCAATTTTAAAGGATAGATTAGAAATAGCAATTGAGGGAAGAATATCTAAGGATCAGGCTGGTTTTACTGCAGGTAGATCTTGTATGGATCATATATTTGATATAAGACAGATCACTGAAAAATCATATGCTAAAGCCCAAGAAATTCATTTAGTTTTTATCGATCTTGAGAAAGCGTACGACTCTGTACCAATTAACAATCTGTGGGGAGCAATGGAAAATATTGGCATCGGGACATCTCTGATAACAACAATTAAAAAATTATACAAGAAGAGTCGATCTGTAGTGAAGGTAGTGAAAAGGCTGTCAACTCCATTTCCAACAACAAAGGGTCTGAGGCAAGGATGTGGCATGTCCCCATCCCTCTTCAAAATAGATATTCAGCAAGTCTTAGAGAGATGGAATCGATCGTGTAAAGGTATGGGAGTTCCAATTGGACATGAAACAATACATTCTCTCCTATTTGCAGACGACCAGGTATTAATTGCTCAGTGTCGTGAAGATGCTAAGTTCATGTTGAGGAGGTTGATGGAAGCCTTTGATATAGGAGGCCTTTGCATTAATATGAATAAAACTGTATACCTCGTTGTGGGCAATAGTGGAAGAGATATTATCCTACCGCAAGGAACAATTAAATCTGTGAGACATTTTAAGTATTTGGGGTCTATTATCCAAGAGTCTGGGAGCTGTGAAGCAGATGTAGATCACAGAGTGCAACAGGCAAGAAGGGCAATAAAGATGCTGAATGGGGTACTGTGGAGTAGTTCCATTTCCAAACAAATGAAGAAAAGAATTCTACAATCTATAGTTGAATCTATACTAACATACGGGGCAGAGGGACGGGCACTTGTTGAACGTCAGAAGTGTAAGACACAAGCGACGGGTCCACGCCTGTGGAGTAACGGTTAGCACGTCTAGCCGCGAAACCAGGTGGCCCGGGTTCGATTCCCGGTTGGGACAAGTTACCTGGTTGAGGTTTTTTCCGGGGTTTTCCCTCAATCCAATATGAGCAAATGCTGGGTAACTTACGGTGTTGGACCCCGGACTCATTTCACCTGCATTATCACCTTCATCTCATTCAGACGCTAAATAACCAAAGCTGTTGATAAAGCGTCGTAAAATAACCTACTTAAAAAAAAAAATAAAAAAAAAAACAAGCGACGGAGATGGAGGGAATAAGAAGAGCTGCTAGAGTATCCAGATTGGAAAGAAGAAGGAATGAGGATGTGAGGCAAATGATGGAGATGGAAGAGTCGGTAATTGAAAGAATCGAAAAACGAACTCTTCAATGGTATGGCCACGTAAAAAGGATGAAAGAAGGAAGATGGCCAAAGATTATTCTGGAATGGTCACCTCGGGGAAGGAGGAAGCGTGCGAGACCAAGAAAAACATGGAAAGCCGGTGTCATGCAAATGATGAAGGACCGACATATGCAGGAGGAGGTTGGCGGGATCGAGAAGGATGGCGGAAGGGAATTCAGGGCAACCGCTGAAGAGTGGAAGAGCCCACAAAAGAAAAAGATTATTATTATTATTATTATTATTATTATTATTATTATTATTATTATTATTATTATTATTATTATTATTATTATTATTATAGAATTAGTATATTAGTATAGAATGAAATAGTTGTCTGAGGTGCTCTCGACTACCCTTATAACCTATTTCATCTTGCAGTGTAGGCGGAATTTTTTTAATGTAGGTAGGCCTACTTCATTTTACTGTGTAGTATTCTTGTATTTTTCTCCTTATAATGCACCTATCCATGTCATCCAATATCATTTTTTTTGCTCACTTTTCGGTTTTTACCCGGTGTGGATAATTTGGTTTGGTTATGTCGGCTATTTTCGTTTCTCTTCTAACTTTTTTAATGAATGATTCCGATTTTCCAGTTGCTGTTGCAGCTCGTTTTGTTGCTTGACACAGTGACAAATGAAATGAATTCCTGTTCTTCTCAGCATCAAAAAACTCAGCTACCTTGGCAACAATACTTCTTTCTTCACTATGTACAACTTTATTCTTGCCTGTCTCCATCGATGTGAATTAAATATGTGATAATAATGTAGCTTAGGCACCTTTATACATGCACACACGAACACAACACAACTCACATTCAGCTAGATTGAAATTGGCAACATTGTGATCGCAGTTGTATTGTACTTGCAGGTCCACTCACAGTTTGTCAAACCTGCTAACAAAAGTATTAAAAGGTTGACCAGTTGCCTGCAATGCTAGCATAATGGAACCTTCCTAGCCGACAGTCGAGGCAAAAATGAAGAATCCGTTATTGTGGTAATATTGGAGAGTGGTTCTTCTATTGGTCGCGATGCCCACACACACCCTCTCAGATACTTACGGGGGATTGATGACTGAATGACGAGGAGCGAGGGGGAGAGAAAAAGAAAGAGAGAGATCCCAGAACTTGGCGTGTTTTATGGGGTTTCACTTGAAGTTGTCGAACTATACATGGTGCTCGGTAGAAAATATCCTGAGTAAATCTGTTATCGGTCGGGCTGACGTACAGCATCTTAAGACCCCGCTTTGAGGACATTATCTACTGTGTGAAACAACAGTCACTTGCCAAAGGGGAAAAACATTATTATTTGAAATTACAATTGTAGGAGCATGATAAAAACAACAAGGACCACGAAAAGGACAAAGACGAGGATGACAAGGATCACAACATGAGCTGCGAAAAGCACCACAACAAAGATCACGATAAGGACCACGAAATGAACCACGATAAGGATCACGATAATGAACGAGACCATGATAACGACCTTGACAAAGAATATAAGGACCACAATAAAGACAACAATCGCCACGACAAAGACAAGGATCACAGTAAGGACCACGACAAAGATAACAAGGATCAGCATAAGGGCCCTGATATAGGCTACAAAGACCACGATAGGATACGACAAGGTTAACGACAAGAACCACAATAGGCCTAAGTATCACGACGTGAATCACGGTCCTTGTCGTGGTCGTTGTCATGATCCGTGACTTGGTACTTGGGGTCCTTATCGTGATCCATGTCGTGGTCCTTATCTTGATCGTTGCTGTAGATCTTATAATGATCCTTGTTGTCTTTGTCACGGTTCTTATCGTGGTCACTGTTGTCTTTGTCATGTTTTTATCGTGGGCCTTGTTGCCTTTGTTGTGGTTTTTATCATGATCTTTATCGTGATATTTGTTGTCATTTTTATGGTCTTTATAGCGGTCTCGGTCCTTATCGTGGTTCATGTCGTGACCTTTATCATGAGATTTGTCCTTATCGTGGTCCATTTCGTAATTATCGTGGCCCTTGTCTTTGTCCAAGTCGCGTTTCTTATAATGGTCCTTATCGTGATCATTATTGTTTTTGTCGTGGTTCTTGTTGTCTTTGACATGTCCCTTATAGTGATCCCTATCAAAGTACTTTTCGTGGCCCATATCGTCATTCTTATCGTGGTCCTTGTTATCTTTGACGCAGTCCTTATCGTGATCCTTTCGTTATTCTTGTGGTCTTTTCGTGTTTTTTTCTTGGTTCTTATCATAGTCCTTTCGTTATCCTTGACGTGATTCTTACCGTACTTATCATTCTCCATGTCGTGGTCCTTATAGAGATCGTTGTTGTGGTGCTTATCATGGTCCATGTCGTAATACTTATCGTAGTCCTTGTCTTTATCGCAGCCGTTAGAGTGGTTGTTGTTTTCTCCATGGTCTTTATCATAATTCTTGTTGCCATTGTAATGTTCTTTATAGTGGTATTTCTTGTTTTTGTCATGGTCCTTATCTTGGTAATTTCGGAGTCCTTATCATGGTACAAGCCCTGGTTCCTACTAGAGTCGTGCATTACAGGCACTGTATTCGGTTCAAGTTTGTCGAGTATGGTGAAGTTCGATATTCGCCGATGTTCGCTCTGCAGAAGGAGACCTGTCGTGTTTGTTCCACCTTGTTATAGACATATTCGCTGTTCCCCACTTTCACCCCTTCATCTTTTAACCGTTTAAGAACTTTAGCACAGATATTGCGATTAGTTTTCCATATGAAATAAGACTAACTTTTTAATGTCTTGGTTGCGTCTCTCATGTTCGAACATTGCAGGACACTAGTTCCTACCGTGATCCTTGTTTTGTTTGTCGTTGTCCATGTTGTGATCCTTATCGTGATCTTTGTCATGGTGCTAATCGTGTCCATATCTGTGATCCTTATCGTGGTCCATGTCGGAGTCCTTATCGTGATCCTTGTCATGGTGCTTGTCGCGGTTCATGCCGTGCCATATTGAGGTTCTTATTGTGATTCCTATTTTGAAGTTTGTCGCGTCTCATGTCGTAATCCTTACCGTGGTCTCTGTCGTCCTTATCGTGCTTCTTGTCGTGGGCCATGTTATAAACTTACCGTTTTCCTCACCGTGGTTCATGTCGTGATCCTTATTGTGGTCCTTGTCGTTCATATCTTTGTCCTTTTCGTAGTCCTTATGAAGGTCATTGATATCTTTGTCGTAGTCTTTATCGTTGTCGTTGTTGTCTTTCTAATAGTCATTTTCGTGGTGCTGGTCCTTGTCGTAATCCTTATCGTGATCCATGTCGTGGTATTTATCGTAATCCTTGTCGTGGTGTTTGTTGTGTTTCTTGTAGTATATTATCGTGTTCCTGATCTTTGTCGTTATCGTGGTCCTTGTTGTTTTTCTAATAGTCCTTTTCGTGGTTCTGGACCTTGTAATCCTTATTGTGGTCCATATCGTGGTAATTGTCACAATTTTTGTCGTGGTGTTTGTTGAGTTTCTTGTACTAATATGTTATCGTGGTCCTGATCTTTGTCCTTGTCGTGGTCCTTGTTGTCTTTGTCGTGGCCCGTACAATGTTCCTTGCTGTCTTTACCGTGGGTCTACATTTGTCATTTCAAAATTAACATTGTTCTCCCACTTTGGCGAATGACTTTCGTGTTACACGACATATTTCAAACTTTCATAAAAGGTAAACGATCAAGGACGTAAAAAGAGACCTACACCAGAAACAGACAACTGATAACATTTTGCACTGGTGTGTACTTTGGGGTAGGATGAAAATAGGCCTACGCAAGCACCAGATGTCTTCCTGGCTACATCGACATCGCATGGACCGGGCTGTAGAACTTTAACTTTCGACGACCAAGAGTCGTCTCATTCCTTTTTTGGGGAACTGTACGTATAATTTATCCCCAATTTGTTCCGTTGTATTAATCTGCATTACTTGAATAACTCTTCAAGTAGTACCGTAGTTGTAGAAAATCATACATGCTGACATGAACAGAAATATTGTAAGTGCACAGAACACCAAGCAATAAACTTAAAATAAACTGAAGTTCTGACAGCTAGTGGAGACTTTCTGCACGTTAAACACACCTTGACACCTGTTATATTGTCGACTGTGAGGTTTGCAATGCTGCAACAAGTACCTCTTCCATCATGAGGTGTTACATTTGTGGTGAAACATAAAATTTATTTATTTATTTATTTATTATTTTGCTAATAATTATTACATAACATATAATATATACAGAAAAAACTTTAGCTCGCCCCTGAAAGAGGAAAACTCGTGCTCAGGGGCGGAATAATTCCATTAATTTGATTACTAGCTCACGACCTGGACAATATAAAAAAACGTCATTTTCCAGAGGAACATTAAAACTTTTACTTCCAGAGGCTATTATCCCAGCAATTGATGTTATGTTATGTTTTATTTAACGACGCTCGCAACAGAGGTTATACAGCGTCGCCGGATGTGCCGGAATTTTGTCCCGCATGAGTTCTTTTTATGCCAGTAAATCTACTGACATAAGCCTTTCGCATTTAAGCACACTTAAATGCCATCGACCTGGCCCGGGATCGAACCCGCAACCTTGGGCATAGAAGGCCATCGCTATACCAACACGCCAACCAGATCGACCCAGCAATTGACGAAGTCATGATTGTTAAAGACGAGGAAGAAGATGAAGGCATGGACTTGCAAGATTAAGAGTCATGCAGAATTAAACCGATTGTTATTCTAAAACAAAAAAGCGCACTCAATTTCGCTACTTGAGAAGTTTATTTTCTTGTCTTGGGAAATGCCTGTTATTGTTCGGTTCAGAAGCTTTGTCATTCAGTCTTACAACTTACAAATTAATTTATAAAACAGTTATATTACCGGTTGTTCTGCATAGTTGTGAAACTTGGACTCTCACTTTGAGAGAGGAACAGAGATTAAGGGTGTTTGAGAATAAGGAGCTTAGGAAAATATTTGGAGTTAAAAGGGATTAAGTTACAGGAGAACAGAGAAAGTTACACAATGCAGAACTGTACGCATTGCTTCGCCTGACATAATTAGAAACATTAAATCGAGACGTTATGAGGTTGGCAGGACATGTAGCACGTATGGGCGAATTCAGAAAATGCATATAGACTTATAGAGTGTCAGTTGGGAGGCCGGAGGGAAAAATACCTTTGGGAAGGCCGAGATGTAGATGGGAGCATAATATTAAAATTGATTTGAGGGAGGTGGGATGTGATTGTAAAGACTGGATTAATCTTGCTCAGGATAGGGACCGATGATGGGCTGATGTGAGGGCGGCAATGAACCATCGGGTTCCTTAAAAGCATAAGCGGAGAGAACAGTTTCCTTGGGGGGGGGGGCGTAGCAAACGCATTGAATCCCCATACAACGAAGTTATGGGGGACATCATTTACCTCCTCCTCCCCCCGTTATAGCTTGACCGTGGTACAGTATATCGGAATATGATCATTTAATAAAGGTATTTTCGGGGGCGTGTTTCTTACAGTGTTACATCCATATCCGTGATGTTTCGGACCGAATTGTATAGGGCTTGAATTGTAGGTCTACTACAAATTATAATAGGGCATAACTTAAAACAATCTCTCTCTTTTTCTCTCTCGTACAGAAACACATGCATACATCAATAAACCTAACAGAAACTTTTTTTATATGAAGTTTACCTTCCTGAAGATATCATATGAAATGTAAACTCTAATTAGTTTATTTAATCTCCTCTTTAAGTTTACACATTATACCAGGATCACTTTTCTTTTTTCTGCATTATTGTGCAATGTTACTCATATTTCTCCTAGTGGCGGCCTGAACACCTGCAGACGTCTAACATATGATTACAGGCTGTTACAAAAGAAACATACTAGTGCTTCCATTCTTCAAATGAGGTATAGCAATTCTTATATATTCAGAAATTTAAAATAAATGTTATAGTCCAGACACATGATCTGAAGACATTAATTCAACAATTTAAGCATAGAAACTTAATCATAAACAAAAGCAAAAAATTTTTTGAATTCAATATTTTCTAACGTTAATAGAAAAAAAAAAAAGAGTTTTGACAAGTTTGTCGGGGGGCAGTGCCCCCTCCCCATGCCTTCCCATAACTCCGCCTATGCTTAAAAGCCATATGTAAGTTAGTTTATTCAGAATTGTATATATTTTCTTACTAATTTCGGCACCGCAGCCTGAGGCATATTGTGCCTAGACCCACAACTCTACTGAACACACGCACACACTGCAGGACTCCGCCGTTTACTGGGTCAGGGTACCCGGGAGCCACTGCGAGACACCACACACACTGGGACAACGGACAGACAACCAGTCCCCGTGAAGAGGTCTAAATTAAATCCCCCTGACTTCACGACCGGGAATCGAACCCGGGCCACCTTGATCAGGAGTCCAGCACGTTATCTCAAGACCAAAGAGGCGGACCAGAATTATATTTAATAGTTACTTTATGTTATTAACGTAGGTATCCATTTTTTTCGATAAGTCCAATAAAGTAATTTTGGCCAACTTTTGACGCCAAATACTTCACTCTACGACGCAAAATACACGCCACTGCATAAAAAATATTCGCATTTTATAGAACAAAGTTATTTTCAAATGCATAGTTTTAATAGTGTAACTTTCTTTGTCACGTTTTTCAGTTTATCTTAAGTCTTTTTCTCTCCAAATGTCCATTGCACGTTATTCCGATTATTCTAATGTTACCATTCCATTCCGTTTGTAAAGATACCCTCAACTACACTTATGCGAAGTCTGTAAATTGATCAATTTTATCCATGTACAGTGGCTCAGAATGGAACTCGTACAGTGAAGTAACTAGTATTCAACATGGTAAAAAATGAATATATTGATTCACTAAAGTGAAATCTGCGTTTTCTAATGCCAGCAATACTGAAGATTGTATACTAAAAACACTAATTTCATAGAATAGTAGCCAACATTAAAAGTAAACTAAATAACTTATTTGTCTTCACAGCAGTCCAGGGTCAAAGCAAAACTCGTACACTACACTTATAAATGAAATAAATACAGTACACACAATGTTAATCCCTCATTCGTACTCAAGTTTTGCTCTCATGTAGACGTGTTTTACTCAGAGAGAGAACTGCCTGTTTAAGACTACTATGGGTCGTCGAAAAGGGCAGAGTTCTATAGCTGAATATGAAACGATCTCACATGATCAATTGGGCAGATCTTTAAGATAAATGGTCAGGTTAATGAAAATATTGTGAAGGGTGTTGTAAAGCGTTTTAAGGTACGAAAAACAATAAAAACAAGCAAAGAGGGAGCTCCATAAAAATCTTTAGTAATTGGGATGAACGTTGGTTACTAAAAAAAAGGGCTAATTCAAAATTATCTGCACCTAAGTTCGCTTTAGGGACTGAAAAATGTTTTGGGAAGAAATGCAATCCCGAAACAATTAGAAATGTACTGAGAAGAAACAACCAGCACGGCCGAGTAACGAGAAAGAAACCATTCATTAGTGAGGTCAGCAGGAGGAGAAGAATACACTTTCCTAAGGAGCAAATAAATATGGATTTTGAATTTTTGAAAAGCTGTTCTATTCACTGATGAGAGCAAGATGGGAGGGTTTATGTGTGGAGTAACCCTAATACGGAACTCAAAGAAAAATAATCTAAGACGCTCTATGAAACACGGTGGAGAATCAGTTATACAGTGATGTAAACTGATGCTCATAGGGGCAAGCGCGCGATTTAGAGCCCAGGAGAGCGCTTTACAGCGGAAAGGAAAGAGACAGACGAAAGAGGTAGTATATGCCGGTTGGTTGGGCTATATACAGGGATGGCCAGCACTGATTCAATGGATAAAGGGAATAAAACTTATTAAAACTATATCCATGTTAATTTTTAGACTTGTCTGAGAAGTATAAGTGCATTATAAGACTGTAAGTTTTAATTTTAATGCTCATTTTTCACAAGTATTTACTTTGCTTTTTTATTCAAAAGGAATATTTTCTCAACTTTTTTACAGAAAAGTGAAATTTTCAGATATGTTTGTTTAGTAGCCTTACAGGTACTGAAGCAATGTTTTCGTAAATCTAGTATATCGTAAAGACGTATTACTGAAGATAGTGTATTAAAATGTTTGAAAATATTCGCATGAAAAATGTTTGTAAGGAAATGAATTAACAAAGCAAATACTGTTACATCACAAACAAAAGATATGTGCCTATGTGTTGGTAAAACGTCAGCTGTATAGCTTCAGCAGATTTCGAGATAATTTAATATTCTGATAGCAGAAAGTTGCGCACCAATATCATATAAAAGCATAATGTGATAAGAGTTTTATTATGTAATTAGTTACAGTTTGCTTTGTACTTTGTACTAATATTGTTTGATATAATATTGTTTTAATTACTTTTATAAGGCTAAAGATACTATCAATTTCAACTTATCATGTCATATTCAGTGTCTTTCTTTGGGATAACACTTTCGTTATGAATGATGTGTTTAATTCACTTAGTACAGTATACTTGTAGTTATTATGGAATTTGTGTGAATATTCCTGCTTTACTCTTTATTATGTTATTAACGTTTAAAACACAACTGCAATATTAGGCTAAGAAATAGGTGTTAGTACTTTTGTTTTACAAACAATATAGAAAATAACAAACAGAAAGAAGCCATATAAAAATAACGAGATAAAATTTCTCGTTCCGTTTGAAGTTTGTGCACCACTGTTTTCTTAATCCAACAGGCTGCTTATTCCCCCTAGCATACCTAGCGCTTAATGCCCGCGCACGACGTCAAGGTCAGATAAATGCGCTTGCTTTGACATCACTGAGTTATGATATGGGGTTGTATGGCTGCTAGTGGGGTCGGTAATTTAGAGTTCACCGAGGACATCATGGACCAGAATGTATATGTATATGTATTTTTAAAAAGAATATACACATAATCTAGGGATAAATAACACAATCAAATTTTATCAGGATAATGATCCGAAACATAAGGCATCAAAGTACGCACTTGGCTTCTTTATAACTGCCTCAAAGTGTTATAAACCCCACCGCAGTCACGAGACATACATAATAGAACATTTATGGTCTGAACTAAAAGTTAAAATACAGCAGCATTCCATAAAAATCAAACAAGTCTTGAAGAAAGCCATATTAGAAGAATGGTTGAAGATTCCTGCATCATATTGTGAAAATTTGGTAAAATCTGTTTCAAGAAGATTGCAAGAAGTTATAAATAATTATGGATTTCCAACAAAATATTAATAAATCGAAGTAGTAGCCTATTTTCACGTTGTACTGTGGTAGAATATTATTTTTTTTTGTTGTAATCAGAGTGTGTACGAGTTTTATTTTGAGACAGAAAACGTTCTATTTTCATCCATACATTTATTTTTTCAGTATTGCTGTAAGATGTAAATCTTAAATACGTATTGTATAACTGTCTTATTGATTAGTATTATAAACTGTTAGTTTTGTTTAGTTTAATGTCTGTATTTCTTATTTATTATAACGTATACCGTTTGGTAGTTCGCAGTACGAGTTTCACTTTGAGCCACTGCATCTACATCCCCTGATGTACAGTACAGCAGGCACTACGCCTTGAGCTGAATGCAGAAGTGAAGAAAGTAAATATAATTTTTCAAACCTCTGTTGATCGGAAACCACTCTACAATAGATATGGACTGCAAGAATCTTAATAAAATGCTGAAAATTAACTTAGCTCGCTCTTTCACTTATTCTGCCTAATCGATCATTTGTGACCTTGTGATGAGGAAACATTCAGGCTAGAATCTCTACCTGTTACGAGCGAGACTGCCAGTTGTGACGTAATCTGCAGGTTGGCTCACGTGAAATCGTATGGTCGACGGAAAGAATTGCTTCACATTTTGCAGACACTAGAGGAAAGAAAAAAAAGAGGAGAAAAAGAAAGCGGAAGTAAAAAGACAAAGAAAAGAGAGAAGAGTGAGGAAAATAGATAAGTAGAAGAGGAAAGAGAAAAAGAGAAGGAAAAGGAAGTGAAAATGAGAAAGCGGATGGAGAAGAAGAAACAACAGTGTTAACCTGAGCCTACTTCTACCATTTCATAAAACATGTTGTAGCGGGGTATATCAAACTGATTGTAGATTGAAATACTGGTACGTAGCTTTTGTTTTTCTACTAAGACTCTTTTGTACTGTACGTACGCACAAGGGGATTGGATTTTTATATAGTGAAACCGTTGAATTAATATCCTTGCGACAGGCTTTCAGTTGGATTTATTTTTTGCACGCATCAATGAATAATTGTAATGTCAAGCGGCGTTGTCACATTTTGGTTGAAAAATTATTCATGGTTACAATTATTTTTATACCGACATCAGTTTTCTACACCACCACCCACCATAGTGAATAAATTTTAAGGTATGAGATGACTTTTAAATTAAAATTTGTAACCTTTTTGTCGTCATTCATCAGTTCGAGATATGACAACGTTGTTATTTACTCCACGTAAAGTTGATATCGGGACGTCAATTAAAAATGCTAACTCATCATTGGTAGACATATGTTACCGCTCCTTGTGATTAGACGGCATCTGAGAAGGCCTACTTATTGAACAAATTATCTTATATTTTCCAATAATTTTTGCTGTAACTATTGGTGAATTAATTTCAGATATTAAATATAATAATCGTAAAGATGGTACTGCAATAAAAACTAGAATTCACTGATGATTCTGTGGATTTTTTCATTGATTGATCGAGTGATTGAATGGTGGGTTTATGAGTTAATTGATCTGTTAATAAATGGACTGATAGAATAACTGAATAATTTATTAATAAAGTGGTGGAAAACGTTCCCTTTGACACGGCTGGGTACTAATTAAACACGGATACTATAATAATCTAATGGCCACGTGCATAAACATCGGTTAAAAGTATAGTAATCATGGGTTATGAAACCACGTTTAAAAAGTAAATATAATTTCTGTGTACCATTCATAATCATCGGTTACTTGAACATGGTTAGCTAACACCTCATTTAAACTGAGATGGTACATTGTTTCTACAAATGACGAAAGAAAAGCATCCATACCTCTGCAAAGATATTAGTTAACATATAAAAAACGACTGCGCTTATTCTGTTCTACATCGAAACGAACGTATCCTACGAGGGTTGTAAATAAAGTAGTGACAACAGACATAGTTCGCACATATTATTGAACTTACATGGAAAATACATTTACATCCCTTCAATATAATCACCAGCGTGCTCCTGTATCTTTTGCCAAAAACGTGATAACCGTTGAATGCCGTTAGCGAGGTTGTTTCTGTTGATCTCTCTGATGAACTGACCCACTGCATGAAGCACTGATGCAATATCTGGAAACCTCTTGCCTCTAAGTGGTTCTTTCAACCGTGAAAATAAGTCATAGTCACAAGGACACATGTCAGTGGAATACGGAGGATGTTTCAGTACTTACTAATCCCATCTCTGTAGCAATTCAGCCACTTATATATTATTTAATGTACCGAAGTACATATGATATTTCCATGCAGATATTCTGCGTCATCATACGATGAAAGAGTAATGGAACGGAGAAAAATTCTCTCCGGCGCCGGGATTTGAACCCGGGTTTTCAGCTCTACGTGCTGATGCTTTATCCACTAAGCCAAACCGGATACCACCCCGGCGTCGAACAGTTGGAACTTAAAACTGAGACGATTCTGTCCGACGCCGGGGTGGTATCCGGTGTGGCTTAGTGGATAAAGCATCAGCACGTAGAGCTGAAAACCCGGGTTCAAATCCCGGCGCCGGAGAGAATTTTTCTCCGTTCCATTACTCTTTCATCGTATGATGACGCAGAATATCTGCATGGAAATATCATATGTATTTCGGTACATTAAATAATATATATGATATGCGTAAATCACTTGTGATTTAAGACGGCGCTTATTCCGTCGGATCCCGGCCAACTAGTCACTCATAACGAGTGCACCTCAGCACATGTGTGGACTTCAGTCCTTCGTTCATAGACATCTATGACGTAGTGCAGAGGGCGGCCACTAGAGGGAACCCAAGAGTTGGAACTTAAAACTGAGACGATTCTGTCCGACGCCGGGGTGGTATCCAGTGTGGCTTAGTGGATAAAGCATCAGCACGTAGAGCTGAAAACCCGGGTTCAAATCCCAGCGCCGGAGAGAATTTTTCTCCGTTCCATTACTCTTTCATCGTAATTCAGCCACTGCTCCTGCGACATAACAGCGAGCATTATCGTGCAAGATGAAAGGTGGATTGTCTCTCAGGAAATGTGGACGTTTGCGCCGCATAGCTGGACGTAGGTTCTGTTCGAGAAAATGTTGGTAGTACGTTGCATTGACATTTTGGTCTTGAGGTACAGCATGGCTAATGGTAACACCTTCACTCTCGTATGCCACTATCAGCATGACTTTCACCCAAAGAGGGTACATATCGCACTTTTTCTGAACGTGGTGATCCTTTGTGGTGCCAATCATTAGACTGACGCTTTAGTTCAGGCTCGTATGCTCGTGTCCACGTCTCGCCAACGGCAACAATACGTTGCAGGAATATGTCCCCTTCGTTGTGGTATCTCTGTAGGTGGAGTTGAGCTATTGGGACATATTAATAAAACTGAGAAACTCCTAGTGAGTAAGACCTGATGAGCACGAGCACAGCGTCGCTAGTTTGTATTAATAAAAACATCTTCAAATGGCGGAGCAAAAGATCAGCGACATGAGCATTTGCTCTGTATTCGTTCAACTTTTGTTTTTTATTTATTTACATCCTTCCGCACTTCCGACTCTATTTCATATCAGAGGGTTGCCAATAGTAGATAGGCTATCTTAACAAACACAACGTGTTCGGTCTGAGGAGTGGCTTAAAAATTTAGTTTACGTTCCACAATGGAGGAAAGCACAAAAACGTTTTGTACAAATTATTGAAGTCCATAAAAAAGTGCTTCAGAAATCACAACTCCCTGACAGCAAGGGCAAAAAACATGTAGGAAACATCCATGCAATTTAGATCACTTGACTTAAATCGTTTATTACTTCATCCACTTCAATGAAATCTCTATAAATTTTATAAACAAAATTTATTATAGTGCAGTGAATGCTTTGGTGAAACTAAACATTAATACCTGTATAGGTAAAGGTATCCCCGTAACATGCCATGAAGGCACTTGGGGGGGCATGGAGGTAGAGTCACATGCTTTCCATGACCTCGGCACTAGAATGAGGTGGTGTGGTCGGCACCACGCTCTGACCGCCTTTTACCGCCGGGAAAGACCCATCCCGAGTTTCGGCACAGTCTTCATGGGCTCGCTTTTTACAACTATTGCACTGCGAGGTCCACAGCCAGACTTCCAGAACAAATTTAAAATGAGCGAAAGTTTTTTACATTCGTGTTTATTAGAGACTATTTCAATATAATAAACTTACTGTATCTATGTTTGTGAATATAAAGCAGAATTATGGGGTTATTGTATATGTCTTTATATAATATTTATCTATCTGTCAAATATTAAAAGCTTTTATTCAATATCGTCCTCAGAATCACAGGTAAAACCATCCACTAGCGCAAAAATTAAAATATTGCTTCAATGGTCCAAATTACACACTCGTAGTCGGTTCAAATTACACACCGTTTAAATATTCCATTTATAAACAAATATTATAAAAATATTGTAAATAGACGAATGCAGCTATGGTATAAGTTATCTCTATATTTTTGCAATACTTGAACAAGCAAAACATCTAAATAGTAACTACACAGCACTCAATCTCGACAGAGTGTAAGGTTTTAAGGATTGTGATTAATAAACTTATTTTCTTCTCACACTTCACCTTTGAATCTAAGAGCACAATAACTTGCAGGCAGAAAGTTACTCTCAACGGTCTTGCTATTCCTACCTGAGACAGGAGTTGACCAAACTTGCAAATACTAAAGTCCAAATCAATTCAAATTACACGCCGGTCCAAATTACATGGACTTCCCCTAGCTGTCGAATCCATCAGGGAAGTAATAAAGCAGGAATTTGGCATGGAAGTAATAGAAAACCAGATTATGAAAAATATTAATAATATGAGAAGCCGACTGAAATCGAAAACAGACCTAAAAAGGACTGGAAACAAGAAAAACCTTTTTAAAGAATTTCTCCATATACGGGAATCATGCACGGAACCAGGCCACCTGACGTTAACGCTGGTGAATCTCTCATTTCCATTGCACGTAGCTTGCACGTTAATACTGGGGACTCTTTTCTATATATATATATATATATATATATATATATATATATATCCCCATGTATAGTTTTTTTATTAACACGTGGGTACAGTCCACTGCCCCTATAACATCGGGAATGTGTCGACCTCGGTAGCGCAGTGGGTATAGTGCTGTCCTTCTGCGCTCGAGGTTGCGGGTTCGATCCCGGCCCAGGTCGATGACATTTAAGTGTGCATAAATGTGACAGGTTCATGTCAGTACCCATAGATTTATTGGCACGTAAAAGAACTCCTGCGGGACAAAATTCCGGCACACCGGCGACGCTGATACAATCTCTGCAGTTGCGAGTGTCGTTAAATAAACCATAATTTAAAAATTTATCAGGGAATGTACACTTGTTTGACCATTGAATTTTAGCTGCCTCAAGAGCAGCATTGGTAATTGTATCCAATTGTCTACTTTTTCCTTAATTGCACAGATAATTTCCCAGAATTCTAAAGACACAGTCCCTTGTGAAATACCAATATCTTCTACTATACCAACCTGAAAACCAGGGTCTCCTACGCACCTTAGAAATATTCTCTTTTTTTTTTCTGCATTCCTTAGAGTTCCACCCCTTGTTTCGTTCGATTCGGGTAAGAAATGTTACGTAAGCCACTACACATCATTTTCCCGTTCAAATCTGTACAAATCTTAGTAACTATGCACATCAGAGTCCCTCGTCTTTTATAAATCTTTCTTCTTCGATCAGGAATCACATTCATGAATGTTGTCATCACGTTTATAAACGTCTCTCGAGTACGTTGAGTCTGCTAATAAGCTACCTCAGGATATCGTAAGCATTTGCTCGTAACAATGAGCATGACCTCTGCTTTATTAATATCAAAATATGAGCACTTGCTCTGCGGCCGAGGTGATTGAGCACGACCTCGGCGAGTAACATTAGCAAGATCTTATTATTAATATCAAACAGCGACAATGCTCAGATTCTTGAGTAACTTCCTTTTATTAATATCTCCCAATATCTCCCATTGCGTATCGGTTCCACTTCTGTGCTTCTGCCAGGTTATGAAGAACTCAGCGTGCTCCAGTTTTTCTCATGCGGAGATTTTTCTTCAGGATGTGCCCACAGTTTCATGACTGAGTAAAACCTCGACGGATAATTCTCGTACAGTCCAGCGATGGTCAACAGCAAGGAGACTTCGCACTAACTCCACAGGTGTCGTCTCATTCCGATCCGTACGAAATGCAGAGATCCATCTTGCAGCACTCCGATACGGTAGTGCATCGTTGCCACGAGCTTCAAGTAACACTGATGACACGGGCTAGTTCGATTTTTATCCACGTTCGCTGCTCAAGTTTAGTAAACATGCTTTAGAGCAGTTATTTAATGACACACAATAACATCTGTTGCCATAGCAACCGGTTTTATCATTCAATACATCGACAATATCTCCAATTACGATCACCAGTTGTCTCGTAATGCATGCAAATGCGCATCACCCATTCCCGGCAATGTTGTCACTACTTTATTTACAAACCCATGTATATTTTCGCATTGCATTTGTTTTCCTTTGGACGCTGTTATCTTTACGAGTTGCATTTCTTTGTTTTCCAGTGCTGTTATGTTAGATTTGTACAAAGTCGAAAAATAAAAGCGAAAATGATTATATCCCAATATGAGTTTGAAGTAGGCCTATCGATAGATTTGATTACTCGAATTAAATATGGGGAATCCATAATATGTTATATTAAGAAAAGACGGAATATCCATAAATGAAACGGATGAAGAAGATTACTAGGAATGTGTGTACAATTCAGGATCCCAATTATAACCGAGAAGTATGCAATATTCTAAGATCCATCCATAACCTCTCTTCGTTCACCCTGCAACATAGAAAAAGATACTCGAGTTATCCCCATTAAAATATTGAAAATATCAGTTGCTTAGAATCGTAATGTAAACAGCCTATTCATGGTAGAATAGGATTGTTTGTGGGTTATTCTAAGTGATCCATTTGTTGCAGAAGAAATGACACGACAGATTTTGATAAACGAAATCCCTCCTGAAATTTTCTATCATCTAATTCCTTGTAAGAATTCTATTACCACTAATAAAACTTTACGTTCACCATCATCTTTATCGAAATACAATACTAATCGCCTTCGAAATAATCAGCTGTACATCTGACCGACATTTTGTTTTACTAGGCCTGCTAATTACTGGTCATCTCCTTCAACAGCTCGAATATGGCCTGTTAGAGATTACTGTGGTTAACCTCCTGTTTAAGTCCTAACCGAGGTCGATGCACCGCAAAAATGCTTAATTGTAGTAGTAGTAGTATTTATTTATTTAACCTGGTAGAGATAAGGCCGTCAGGCCTTCTCTGCCCCTCTACCAGGAGATTCCAACTACAATATCAACAATAAAATTACAATTAGGGTTTTGGTGGCAATTTTAACCGTTGGTTACACTAACCGAGGTTAATGCACGTGGCCATGTGAGTTAATATTGCAACACAGTTTAGCCACAGTCTAGTATATACAGTCGCGAAGCTCAATACGTAGTAAATATGCAAACATCAGATAGTTGCTCACCACTAGGATCGCTAATATCGTCTCATTACAGGCAATGCAAAATAGTACCGTCACAGTCTATTGCTTCTAGCACCCTCAAAACTCAAGCTTCGTGACTGTATATAGTAGACTGTGTTTAGCTAAGTTTCAGTAAACATTTCCTCTATCCCAGGTAGGGACTTCATTGTCACAGTGTACTTTGTTACGGTCTGTGAACATTGGACTCGAAATCTGTTCACTAATGCTCTGCAGTGAATTAAAAAAAAAATGAAAATTATAACGTAACAAAATCTTTTGGCGCGGTGTACACAGATAAACCCTTTCATTTGAAATACCATATACAGTATTTAACAAAGACCCTTTGAATTCCGAAACAGTGCAAACCAGGCGCTTCTTGTACACATTCCTTGACACTACCGATGGATACATTCAGTGTCATTTTTACTTTAGAGATAATAAAAATGCAGGACTTGGACTAATCATTTTTGAAAGTTTCGAAACACGTACTTGTATACTACTTAATCTCTTTTTAAGGGGGATTCCTTGTTATCGCATGCAAAGTAATGGTAAAAATGGTTTATCTTCAAGTAGTCATAAATATGTATAATACTATTTATCAGAGCGCTTTAATTTCTTTAGTGATGTGTGTATACACATTACGCTTTAAAATACAAAAACAATGATTACTCAAGAGCAAATCTTTCACCCCAATTTTTTTTTTTAATTTAAACATAACTTTTTTATGAATTGAAATTTTTGCCACTTACTGCTAATAGATACTAAAACACACTCTTCCAAAATTATTAATATATCTGCAATATTATGATCACAGGGCTTATACCAATGATCACCGTCATTTTTTTACGGTGAGAGTTGATATATTTTAGTAGAGTGTGTTTTAGTATCTATTAGCAGTAAGTGGCTAAAATTGTAATTCAATGTGTGCTATAATAAGTGCATAGTGTGTACCTAATCACAGGCATGTAGTGAATTTATAAAAAAAATGTTTAATTCAAAAATTATTTTAAGGTGAAAGATTTACTCTACAGTAACAATTGTTTTGTGTTTTAAAGCTTAAAGTGTATACACATATCACTAAAAAATGAAAGAACTCTGATAAATAGTATTATATTTTATAACTACCTGCTTGAAGACAGGCTATTTTAACATTATTTAGCACGCGATGACAAGGAAATCCCCTTTAAGCACGCAAACTGATCAAAGATATGCGACAGCATATGGTGTCCAGACGTTTTGTTCATAGACATTTCATCCATAGAACAAACACGTCCGTACGATATTTCGTCCACGCAATAATTATGCTCATACGACAATTTTGCTTAAATTTTTCACCAACACTGTAGGCGATGCCAAAGTGAGGTTGAAACTTTGGCTCATGTCTTGGGTTCATGCCCATTTGGCGAAACTCTTCGTAACAGCAGACATCACAAGATCAGGTCTGTAATCGCAACATGCCTTCAGTCCAATGGCTACACTACTTATGAAGAAGTCCATGGAATAGCGGATACTGGAAGTCCTCGGTGTATTGATATTATACCATTTAAACCTGGAGAGACAAAATGTTATATTCTGGATCCGACCATCAGATTCGAGACGCATCAGAATCAACCTGAGGAGGTTAATCTAGAGAAAAGGAGAATTTATGAACCCACTATCTTATTACAAAACATCATATAAACTCAGGGATATAGAAGTCATCGGATTAATGGTGGGCGCTAGAGGGACCATAACAAAACAATTTGTGTCATTCTGTCATAAATTTGGAGTCCCAACAACAACAATTAAGGAAATTTCTATGATAGCTTTGAAAGGTTCTCTGCAGATTTTACGGTGACACTTGTACTTCAACTCAAATAACAGTTGAATTTTCTCAGTCAATTTTTTTATCTGTATTTTTATAAATTTTCATTATATGAAATAATATCTACTGCAAATTTTAGTTTCTTGTAAACAAATTTCTTGTTAGACATTTTTAATGTCATTTTAAATGTTACTCTTTAACATTCTTTGTCTTTGGCAACCTCACCAAGTTGAGGAAGATTGGATTATTTATATTTACATTTAACAATATGTCCACAACTATAGTACTTCCAAACAACAACATGTGCATATATATATATATATATATATATATATATATATATATATATATATATACAGGGACATCATTTTATTTTTACTAACATTTTTAATATTAACCTGGCTATACCTTTAGAGAACCGGAAACACCGTTCGCTACCTCCTTCCACGACTGGAGTTCGATGATACCGGCGTAAAACACAAACAAATCACTTTACTAGGCATAGGAGGGAAGAAAAGTACTTCATCCATTTACGTAAACTAGGAAATATCGCGATTTTGAGTTCGATCATTTTCATTGGGTTTTTGTTTAATCAAAATGCAGTACTGTATTAAGAATAAGTGTTCTTACTCACGAACTGAGCTATTCATGCGGACGTATTCATTATGCAGTGTATATTAGCCTATACTGTCTACAGCACATTGGCGTACAATATAGAGAATGAAGTTCAATTGAAAAATAATCATAATATGGATATTGAAACACATTTTTGAAAATAGTGGCCGTTCATTTCGATACAGGCTTCAGCTCTTTTGTGCATATTATCGCACTATAGACTATTGCATCTAATTCGAATTGCCAGTTTCGTCCTTCGTACTAGTAACTCATGTTGAAATAATTCTGTACCTACTCTATAAAAGAGTACCTTATGTACTGTAAATTCAATCTTCACTTCTGCCCGACCAGCACAGATAAAATTACTCAGACATGCTATCTACTGTCCGTCCAAGTGGTTATGCCGCAGGATCGTAGAAAGGGGGGAAATCACGTGACAGTTAATTACTTAACGAGGCCCTTTTATTTAAGTTATTTTAAACAGTTGTATAATATTACGTAAACGTCCAATTCCTAACAGAAATTAATGTTTTCAGAAAAGAGCCTAAGACAGCCCTGCTTTTACAGAGGGGCGTGCAGAAGCAGGTGGGGGAAATCGGGATGCGACGTAGGCAAACGGACAGTACCTGTGCGAAAATATGATTCAATATTGAAAGTTCTTATGTCACTGGAAAACGCGAACATATTTCTGGAACGTACTATACTCAATAACTCAGTGCTGTTTACTATATGCGGCCTTGATTCTGTCTGGAGAACAGTTGAAACTTCATTAGTAGAAGGGGTGGGAGTGAAGTACATTCAAAAACTCAGATACAATAAAAGTTGAAGTAAAAATAAAATGATGTCCCTGTATATTTTTTATTTATAAGTTCGAATATTTCCCTGTATTAAAATAATATATGTTCTGCAAGAAATTAGTTCATACATATTAAGTTAAAGTTTGACGTTATCAAGAAATGATATATAAGTACTATTGTGACGAGTGAGAAATACTGCAGCTATTTTACTTAAGTTTTTATTTATAAGTTCGACTATTTCACTGTATTAAAATAATGTAAGTTCTGCAAGAAATTACTTAATACATATTAATCGCCTTCTTCTTCTTTTTCATCATCATCTTCTTCTTCTCCTCCTTCTTCCTCGGAACAAAATTTCAAGTTCTAACTTATCGCTCGTAAATATTGGAGGATGTTATCTTGCTCTTTGTACTCTCCGTGTTTACTGACAATTTATCAATCCGTTCCTGATTCAAAATATATTTCTTTTTAAACGGCGCTCGTACATTTATATGCCCCGCTCTTAACTATGTTTTCTAGTCTTTTTCTTGTTACACGAATGATAACGGTACCTGTAATTTTGATGCTCCAAAATGGATTTACACCTAGTGGAATTTACGAGCCTGGAGGTCATTTTTGAATGTAGTGAAGACTAACTTGTTGGATTTAGTAACGTAAATATAACTTTCAGAATTTAGGAATGTGGACAGTCGCGGAGCAACGTTGTAGACAGAAAGCCTTTAAACTGTTATTTGTTATGTAGGACACAGACGAAATGTCATTTGGTTAAATGTTGCATGGGCGAAATGATATTTGGTCAAATATTTTATGGACGAAATGTCTGTGGGTGAAATATTTTATGGACGAAATGTCTGTGGGTGAAATGTTTTATGGACGAATTATCTGTGTGTGTATTATGCGCGCGCATATTGTCTAATATCAGTTGTCATGTTGTCCATGGACGTAATGTATTGGACGAAACCGTGGCATAGGCCTATATGTATTATGTAGTCAGCTATGGAGGGCAGCCTGCTTTGTGGGATCTATTGTACTATAGTAAGATAGCCCTGATCTATCCTTAAAGATGCAGCCAGTATATACTTTCGGGATATTACGACAAATTAAACAATAAATTTCGCTGACGAAAATTATTGTATTTTATAAATTCCTAAAGATAATGTACAATTATCGCAATAATTAGTTTAAAATCGGTGCTAACGGAAAAGCTTATTACCATGTAGCGTTAACTTGTAATGAAAACTCGTCATTTCACGGCCTTTTATAATCACCACAAAATTAAAAACACTTCCTTTCTTTGTCGGTTTAACCTCACCCTTTTCCGTCTTACGTACACGCCACTGCGGATATGAGAGGGAGAATCACTATCATGCACTAGACATCTCACAAGTGCGGGCATTACTGGTCATGTAGTTAGCATGGCACAGGGCCACCTCATAGGCATCACAGACAATCACAAGACAACGGACAAACATCCAATTCCGTGGACGCAAAATAAATGTTTTCCACTGCTCACGCCGGGAATCAAACCTCGGACGACTTGGTCGGGAAGCGCACGCGCTATCCACATAGACACAACGGTGGATACAAAACACAATTCCATATTGTAAAGCAAACATAAGCACACAGATACGAACCTCGGAGGGCTGTGCTGACGACTCCATATGTCCTGGTGATGTAGGTGCAGGTACTTGAATACAATAAATTAATTTCCTCTTCTATGAACTTATCACAAAACACACTTCACAGCCACTCAAAACGCGTATTAAATACTCTTAATAAATACAGTAAATGAATATTACAAAATTTGTATATCACACACAAAGACGAGGAAGACACTGCGGACGGTTGTCAGGTTAGGTTGCTTCGCGGTGTAGATGAAGGGTGCTCCGCATCGCGTGAACGCGCCCAGGAAGACAGACTGCACTGCCTAGCACGGCCTTGGAGGCTTATATCTCACTACAGACAATATTGTAATTATTTAAAGGCACAGATAAGATTTCAAAGAAGTTTCTGCCACAAGATTTCAACTGACATACAATACATGATATGCTATTCCAGATAAAGCAATAACAATCGACGGCTACACAAAATACTGTAGTAAAAAAAAAGCTTGAATAAAGTTTTATACGCGTATTATTATTATTATTATTATTATTATTATTATTATTACTATTATTATTATTATTATCGCGGTACTACTACCACTATTTTTAATGAGCCCTTCATGGAATGGAATGAACTAATTAAAAATAAATGTTTGTTCAAATGTGTTCAACTAAATAGAAGTACCTAGTTTAATTCAGCATTCCATATCTGATGGGAGTAATTCTGAAATTACTATTTCATTAAATCATTCTTCCATCGTTTCAGCAACTGGCAACGGAATTGGATTTTGGGTCAAAATTTCGACTTCTTTTTTTATTTTTCAAATAATATATCATTTGGTTTCTCCTCTTCAGAATGGTATATCACATATCACTATGTAAAACTCAATTTTTTTTCTGAAAATATCTCTTTATTAAACTATTACTTCGTTTAAAAAAAATACTCAAATTATATCTATTTTAATTTTTCGATATTCTGAGAAGGAATATGTAAGTTTCAATTTTAACGCTCATTCTACGTAAATTTACGGATGGTGGGAGGAAAATTATATAAACTTTTATTTTTCCCATTTATCCTTTGAATTTCTTTCTTTAAAATGGTATATCACATATCCATATACTAAAGTTATATTAATGTTAACTTTTCGTTTTTCTGTAGAGGGGATCGTTGATTTTATGAAACCTCCTATTTGACAGTACAGAGCAACATTTTTCCGGAGGAGGACAAAATTAATTAAATATCAATAGTCCCACACTTAGATCATTGATGTTCGTCATATTCATCAACATTGTCTACCGAATTATATAATATTCTTATGTAGGTCTATTGATATTTAATTACTTTTTCATACCTCCTCAAAAAATTTGCTCTGTACTGTCACATAGGAGATTTCATAAAATTAACGACGATATGTATATGTCTTACTTTAAAGCTTATTTACCGTAATTTCAGTTTTTTCCATATAAAAAGAATCTTTTCTGAGCTCCTATTTATTCTAAAAAGCTGACTTTTCTGGATTTGATTCCTTGGATGTTGTATATATACTGAAACAATGTTTTTGAAATTGTTAAATTTTGGAAATGTCGCAGGGAGTTAATGTAGTGAAAATTGTTGAAAAAAATATAATAATTGGGAGAAAATTATTTCTTAGTAAGGATATAAATGAAAGAAAAGCTACTTCAGCAAAAAATAAAGTTTTAAGTTCATGGGCTGTAGAAAATCAGCTGTCTAGCTTGAACAGTTTTTCAGAAGAAGTTTCTTATGCAAGGCATAATTAAAAATTAACAATATAGGCAATTCCGTATCCTCTTATGCCTTGACTTATTTTGTTTCAACTACTCAGATTTAATGGCTCCAAACCTCAAATTTCTAAAGTGCGTTCAATCTTAGAGATTCAAACATTTACAGCAACAGACACAGTGTAAAGACACGATAATACTTATAAAAACGAATAACTATCCAACATGTTTGTTTGGTTATGTAACAATGTGATTTATTATGAAAGTACTTCACGTTTGTAACGCTTTATAATAAAAGTCCTCCTACAGAATCATCGTCTGTCCTTCGACGTGGCGCAACATAACACCACACTAGATAACAGATACTTTAATTTCCGGTAAATGTCAAAAGTGGAACAATAACGCGCGTAGCGCCGTGATATAACTAAATGGCTGAGTTAAAATTTTAGGACAGTTACCAGCCCATTAATAGGCACATGACAATGCAGTGTTCTCAAAATGGTCTCCGTATTATTGATATATGTAACTGCAAAGGACGTTGGAAAACTTAGTCTCGCTAGTATATACTGACAAATAATCATCTGCATAAACTAGAAATATTATAGTCAAGCATGTGAATTAATACTCGTATTTCCTTCCCTCTAGAATTGAAGTACTAATGAAGTTTCATAATCATAACATTCATAACCATCACTACTTCCTTCCACCAGTAGCAGAAAAGCGAATCAGAAATAGCAGCAGCAGCTACTGCTGCAGTATCGATCAGATTTCAAACCGCTATCATGAAGCTGTAAAATGCTCGATGCAATGTATTTTTAGACTTTTAAATATTTATGGGGCATGTATGCTTACGTGTTGCCATGTTTTTTATATTCGATAATATTCCATTGTACCTATTGTAACTAGTTTGTTGTGTATTTCTTCTCTTTCGCTTGCACCGTCTTAGAAA
This sequence comes from Periplaneta americana, assembly GCF_040183065.1. Classification (NCBI taxonomy): domain Eukaryota; kingdom Metazoa; phylum Arthropoda; class Insecta; order Blattodea; family Blattidae; genus Periplaneta; species Periplaneta americana. The sequence goes on along the minus strand of NC_091124.1, from coordinate 125,379,133 downwards.
TAAGGCACTGTGCATCAGTTGTGGATTTTAGGCGACCAGCGAGAGCCGAAAGTTCGTAAAAGCGATGATGCTTGCCTTATGTAACCCGTCACTGAGCAATGCTTATCTTCCTGTCTACTCGTATCCGACCGAAACTTTACTGTCTCAGCCAAGGAAGGTGGACTGGGAAGTTAAAAAGAGTCAGCAGTGATTCGATTGATGTATTAGTTCCCAGCGTGGTATAGGCCTAAGCCTGAGTTACTGTCTGTTGTCTTCATTAAGTTTTTCGTCAGAAAACTATATACTTGCTTCAGTTACTGTTCCGGAACCTATTACTATAGCTTTTTTTCGTATACCATTATCATTTTCGTTAGAATCCAGTACTCAGAGCAGTAGAGAATTAAAGGACCCGTCATCATTTCGTCGTACTGATGCAAATACGTCTTTGTTTCAGGTAAAATTGAAGAGAAATTTTCATATATTTAACGTAACACGAATCACCACTAGGTGCTGCATATTTCAAAGCGTACGAGTGCTCCTATCTATCCAGTGTTGCGTCATCTCAGGTTCGTAAGAAACTAGAGTTAGCAATAAGCAACGTAGCCAAATCTTAAATAAAGAATGTCAAATAAAATAACAAAATATTAAACAATAAAAAAAACGTATTCAAGCAGCCATTGAAATTCTGTGAATGACCTGTCCCTTTTCTTTTCAAGTATTATGAATTATTTTAGTTCCTCTACTCTGATAGCTAAATTGATTTACTTTTAATAAATAACATGTTAAAACAAAAGCAATCTACTTTATTAATTTTTTCTATGATAGGCCTATCAAGCAGAATTTCAGTTCAAATTGGATCGAATTCTTCAAAACCCAAAACCTTAAGAGCTTAATGTTGATATCTTCATATTAGGCGGTTTTCTTATGTTATTGAATTTAAAAATTGCTGTTCGTAGTCTATGTTTATTGGGTGCTTACAATGACCTGTTCATATAAAATGAAAGTAATGAAGTTTACTGGTCCTAAAATGAAAAGGACAATGACTACGTATTAACTATTAACTGTAAGCAATTAGTAAAACAAGATATAAAATGTCATTTCTTTGGAGGCGATATATCTTATGTGGGTGGTAATATTTAGCCAAAAATATAAGTAAAATAAAAATCTCCTAACGGAGATAATAAGAAGGAATGGGATAAATACAGAAAATGAAGCCAATCTATACGACTATTACAATATAATAAAAACCGATTATCTAACAATTTCGTTTGTAAGAGAGATATGTAAGCTTAGTATTCCTGCTACCAAAAGATTCAAGTTGGGGTAAATAGTCTATATAGTAGGTGGAACCCAGGTGATGCATCAGAGAAAGAGACAGACAAACATGTTCTTACTGCATGTTCGTAGAGTACATCCAACCTGAAAGTAGAGCAACTACTGACTTTATAATCTAACGGCGCAACAGCCCGAAGTTGGCCAGGGCCTACCTGCGTGACAAACATTTTTTCTTCATAAAGTATGAGTACAAAGTGCTGACGGAGTTGGGGCTCACTTGGAATATGTTCCTTCGTGTAATTTTCTAGAAATTCTCTGAAGTGTTTATTATTCAATTTATTAAGCGGTATATTGGCATTGACCATCATGGCATATAGATCCCTGCAAAACATGGATTTCTTATCGTACTCAGAGTTTGATGGTACTGCTTGTTTTGAGTTACGTTCAACCATATCTCTATGCCTTTTTGTATTGCAGTGTCTTTCAATGCACTGTTTTCTTGTAACTTTTATATCTACTTTGCACAACTTACAGTACATGTAATGTAAATTATTATTGGCTCCGAATTCCTGAATTAAGTCTTGTAACTTTTATATCTACTTTGCACAACTTACAGTACATGTAATGTAAATTATTATTGGCTCCGAATTCCTGAATTAAGTCCTCCAGCCTTTCATACTTCGAACTTTTTGTCTTCGGCATTTTACCTCGTCACAAATACAAATGTTACGTTAAGTAAATAATACGACTTTTACATTTCACTGGTTTAAAGCACTCACTATGACCGTGTTCCGGCTTCAACACAAACTAGAGTGAGCGTGAGTAAGATGCGGTTCTATGTTGTATCAGACGGGACGTATCCCTGGGCTGTGACGTCAGGTATAGTATGAGAGTAGGCAACTGTATTCCAGCTTAGACGTAGCTGAAATACTAAGCTTAGAGATATGGCTCTTAAAAATTATGGAAAGTGATTACTACAGATAGCTAACATGAAATTCGTAGATATATGTCTCGAGGTAGACAAAATATGTTACATACTGAAGAAGTTAAATAACAAATAACTATTCAGTCAAAATGAAACAATAATTCACAGCATAACGGAATAGGGTGACCATGTCAGGCGAATGACTCGCACTGTAGGTGGGATAAGCTTACCATACGTCCCGTAAAAAAGCGGGACAGTCCTCTTTTTAGCCTCCGTGACCGGCGTCTCCGTGAAAGTCCCGTATTTTAATCAAACTTCATTTCATAATCTAAGATCTGTCATTTCTCTAACTGGCGTTTACTTCAGGAATTAATGTCGAAATTGTTGTTTTGGTTTGTATAAATGTTTGATTTTGAAATCAGCAAATATGAATGAATTATACAGAATGTTCCATTTATCTTGACCACCCTAAATAACTTTGTACCCGAGCACCAAATGAATAACTGTTTCATACAAAACGTGTACAACTGAAAGAGCGAAATAATACTGATAGAGAGGCAACTCATAGTGTTATTTATTAACGAGATACCTGTACTACATTGTTTTCTTTTAAATGTTTTATGTATTAAATTTGCTATTCAATATTTCAATTAAGCTCGTCAAGATTTTTAAAAAATGTATCACAGTGGGCCATTCTGATAAACAGAACGTAAATAAACGGAACGTTATTGGTGCCTTGACGGCAAGGTTCATGTGCACAGTATGAAGTGGTTTGACTTTAAGATAGTGTAAACCAGCGTTTCTCAAACTATGATCCACGGACCACCTGTGGTCCTCGACGTCTGCCTTTGTGGTCCTTCAAAAAAGACAGAAGAAAAAATAAAATTCAAACGAATTGCTTATCACACTAATAGTTGAAAATCTCAGCGTTTGGAAATGACACATGGCAATCGCCTTTCACTTTTTCTCTCAATACTGACATTTAAGGAAATGTATTACCCTATCTGTCTACCGACTTCCCACTCTACTCTCAACAACAAAAGAGAAATTTGAAGCACTATGAACGTGGTATTTCTCGCCATCTTATTCCTGCATATCTGGCGCCTGTAACCCAGCCAAGGACCACCCGAATTCATAATAGAGGACCAAAGTACCGAACCTTTTCATGTATTGATGACTTTCTTAATAGTTTTGCCAACACCCAGTCTGCACATTGAAATGGTCACGTACTGTACGTCGTACATCAATAATACAACTCTGAGATCACAATTTGAAACTTATTTTCCAAGTAAATATGACGAATTTTCATGGATTCGTGATCACTTTCATTGCGATATTGAACCTAACAAACTTTCATTGAGTGAAAGAAAACAGTTAATTGAACCCTCGAAAGACACCGGACTTATAATGAAATTCGAAACGGAAGGTGTGGTTAATTTCTGGACTTCATCACAAGTGTAAAGAGAATATAGTGAACTGTACAAGGTGCTTTAGAGATTATAATTCAGTTTGCTTCTACATATCTGTATGAGAAAGTATTTTCATCAATTAACTCTAATAAAAACAAAAGTACCGAAATCGACTTGATGTTTGTGACGATCTCCGACTTAAGCTTGCCAGCATACATCAAAGTATAGAACAACTGTGCAAGAATCTCATTAATGTGAGTACAAACATTCATTAATTTTTTTTAGCTAATTAGTTAAAGATTATCTAAACTCTAATACCTTGAATTATTTTAAAAAAAATGAATTTTCTTCTATCAACATTAATTTAATTAGTTAATACTAATATAAGATTATTTGAATTAAATTAATTTTAATTCATTGATTCTATTTTAAAATATAAGTATACTGGTATTAAAATATGCTACAAAAATGATAAATTTGCTTCCGACGGGAACAAGAGTAAGGTGGTCCGCGAAACTGTTCTACTTAAAAAAGTGGTCCCCACTTCAAAAAAGTTTGAGAAACGCTGGTGTAAACAATACGTAGTACATTGCAGATGACACTCAGGGTCGCGTAACCCATTACACGTAGCTTTGCTTTTATTCCGCTGAACACTGATGACTGACTGAGTGGTCTGTGCTACATTTAGTTTCACGTGTTTACTGTAAACCAAAGCTACGTGAAATGGGTTACGCGATCCTGGGTATCTGCAATGTAGATCTAATGCGTATTGTTTACACCAACTTGAAATAAAATCACTTCATAATGTGCACATGAACATGGATCGGCAACTCGTGCTCCCGAAGTGTTAAAAAACCTTGAAAGAAAGAAAGACAGACGGAGCCAGCCGCAGCAGTTACAAGTTGTTTGTAGTTTCGCTGCAAAAGCCACGCTGCGCTCTGGCGGCTCATGCAGGTGATCGTGATATCTATTCCTTGATTTGAATTTCAGAATGACGCATGGTACAATAATTATAGACAGACTATACCTGAACACATAACAAAATTATATTATTTTCTAGCTTTGTAAATTAGTTTAGTCCTGGAAACACACACTGAATACAACCTTTTCAAGATACAACAAATATAGCTGCAACATTAATTTTATTATTACACTATTTGTTAATATTTCTTATTATATGTCTTATTTGAAACGTAGAACGATAGAATTTACAAGTCTTTATACATTAAAGAGTATTCCTCTGTTCTAAGAAAGGTAATAGTCTGTATTCGCAAACAATAACAAATTCAAGGAAGTATTTTTTACATGCCACGGCAGATGAAATAAGCTTACTTCTGAGCTCTTTCTTTACTTTGACAGCTTTTACACTTCTTTCTTGTATTAAACTCTGCCTCAAGCACATACAGTATATATGGAAGAAAAGAGTATATTTGGAAATTCTGACTTAGGCAGCATTACGAACAGTTCGATTCCTGATTTTGCTGGAATCTGAGTGGCGTGCTGTTCTGTAGATTTATTAATTCAAGCTATAAATGTTCAGGATTTTCTATCGGCGTAAGCAAAAAGATTGCAGAAAAATTTCGATTCCTTGTCAATTGTCACTGTTTCGCCAAACTTACCAGTGAATTCTGCTGTAGGTCTTGAAGTAGGATCTTATATTTGATAAGAAGATTTTCTTATCACTCTTCAAGATAGTTTATAGTCAAAGAAAGTGAAGTTGTCTATGTTCTACATGATACTGCCACATTTCAAATTTATCCAAAAATGTTCTTATATGTCGTGCAATTCTGTAACTCGCACGCACAATGTGCTAATGATATTTGATATCAGTCTCACCTTGTTGATATCTCATTTTTACCTTTAGCTGTTCTAAAGCAGATGCAGACAGTATTTCTTTACTAAAACCTTCACTGTTTATTTGTAACATAAAATGTCATGCGTAAGAAAGTGTAATAGAATACAAGCGTTACCTCTCTTCTTAATAAAAAAATTCTCTTTTTACTTGTAACTAAAGGGAAATGATCTGGGAATTATATTGTTTTTCACTTAAAACGAACCCCCACTTACTGCAGACGCGATCGAACTTGTGTCTTGAAAGAACCGCACACAGACAGCCTACAGCTAGTACAGACTCCGTTCTACCTGCACTGAGATTGTGTTGACACTTTGAGAGCACGAGTTGCCCACCCATGCATATGAACCATGCCGTCAAGGTACCAATAACGTTCCGTTTATTAACGTTCTGTTTATCAGAATGGCCCACAGTGATACAATTTTGAAAAGTTCTTGACGAGCTTAATTGAAATAATGAATAATAAATACATAGTGCCATAATGTTAGTATTCTTATCTCATTAATAAATAACGCTACCAGGTTGCCGCCCCATCAATAGGTACTTATTATTTCCCCCTTTTGTATGAAACAATTTTTCATTTGGTTCTTTCGTACAAAGTTGTTTAGGGTGGTCAAGATAAATGGGACACCCAATATATGAATGTTTTTGTAATTAGTTTATCTTACGACGCTTTATCAACTGCAATGGTTATCTAGCGTCTGAGTGAGATGAAGGCGATGTCAGCAAAATGAGTCCAGAGTCCAGCCGAAAATTACCCAGCATTTGCTCTTAATGGGCTGAGGGAAAACCTCGGAAAAAGCTTCGATCAGGTAACTTGTCCTAACCAGGATTTGAACCCGCTCGTTTCACGATCAGACATGTTAACCGTTACTCCACAGCGGTGGACCTGTATGAACGGTACCATTAGACAAAACAAGAAATAAGTGCAAAATCCTGTCAAATTACATAAATAAATTGACATAAATAATCAATGTTTAAAGGCAATGCTGTTTTTTTTTAATTAACTCCCATGTTTCAGTTTTACTTAATACATTTTTCGGTAACTTTTAACTTCAATTTCCTTACAAAAAAAAAAAAAAAAAAACGTCGATAGTAATAGTGTCCCTTATTTTCATCAGGCATTTATGGAATGCTTAAAGAGAGGATTCGTAAACAAATATCATCAGAAAATCTTGATGGGCCAAGAACACGATGGGCTGAATAAAAATTGGAAACTAGAGATGTTACTTGTGTTTTACTGATCTTTTACTTTGCTAAGTAAAAGATAACTGAACTGAGCCTTGACTTTATTACCCGATCTTTATTCATAAACAAAACTCATGCACTTATACAAGTTATAAAGCTAGTAAAGTTAAAGTTTGGCGTCATCAAGAAATTACATACACAACTACCAGTGTGACGAGCGAGAAATACTACAGTTATTTTGTGTATTGTACTATTTGCTTTGTTTTTGTGATAGGACTAAGTATTTAATGTCCAATAATATTAATCATCATGGAGGAAATAAAGACAAGAGTTTTCTTTTCCCCCGAGGAATAGAATGTCATAAAGAAATTGCTTTGAGAAAATAAGAGACATTCCAAAAAAAAAAAAAATCTGACCTGTTTAAATGACAGAAAAGCAAAGGAAATGGAAAGAAAATACTTCTCAATTACTGAACAAGCTCAACATTTAAAGATAATCGTAATAATTTATAGCGCAAGAAAATGAAATCTCATAAAATAATAAATAACTTAACAGAAGGCCTTGGAATGTAGGCTTTCACAGCCGGCGTCATTGAGATCGATGTTATCCTGGCTAAACGGCCGTGGTCTGATGGAGCTGTTGCTACCATACGTTTCGTCTGCTACTCCGGCAGACATCAGTGGTGTGGCACACGGAAGCGCAAAGATTTTAGCGCTCCGGAAAAGACTGAGATCTTTGCGCTTCCGTGTGCCACACCACTGATGATGTCTGCCGGAGCAGCAGACGAAACTTATGGTAGCAACAGCTCCAACAGACCACGGCCCTTTAGCCCGGACAACATCGATCCCATTAACAGAAGGTGTTGCATTTGTTTATGAAATGGACACACTCTGACGGTTTAAACATGCTTTCATACGCCCTGACAGAATAAAACTGTTTTTTTTAAATAGAAGTGCAGAGCTAATTAAAAGGTCGTAGGAAAATATTAAATTGAAATGGAAGCAAGAACTAGCCCAACAGAAAAGAAAAAAAGTAAAGGATATCCACAGGTGGCGTAATTTCTCATTCTAGAGAAGTAGGAGAACAAGAGGAGAAAGAGGGTCATATTTACAACAAACTCGGCCAAAGTGAAAGAGTGCAAATTCTCTTCTTCGATAAATATTTTATAGCATTTCTGTAACTCAAGTTTTCTTTTACGGCATATTATCCAATGTTTAAAATACAAGAATATTGATACAGTCATATAATATTAACCAACAATTAGGAATTAAAAAGGGAATGACCAAATTAATTAATTATATAAACAATGAGATGTGATATTCAAAATTGAATCACATCTGTGGAGTAACGGTCAGCGCGTCTGGCCGCGAAACCAGGTGGCCCGGGTTCGAATCCCGGTCGGAGCAAGTTACCTGGTTCAGGTTTTTTCCGGGGTTCTCCCTCAACCCAATACGAGGAAATGCTGGGTAACTTTCGGTGCTGGACCTCGGACTCATTTCACCGGCATTATCACCATTTCATTCAGACGCTAAATAACCTAGATGTTGATACAGCGTCGTAAAATAAGGCAATTAAAAATTCAAGAGGACATAATGGACTGAACATGTGACGATAGCAGCATAACAAAGAAAAATCGAGTCGTGAAAGATGTACTTTGAAAGACCATGAAGAAGACAAAGATACAAAGGACAACGTTGAAAAGTGTAAAACTAATCATATGTCCTAGGCATAAACGATACGCGAAACTAAAAGGCAATAAACAATTTGGCATAAAATTGCTAGGTCAACGTTTCATAACGTTTAATCCTGCAACGAGGTCAATTTTAACTGAACTTCTGGGGGAAAAAATGCGAATTCAGAATCATGTATAGTTTTAAATTGTCAGTTATTATTACCCCTACAGAAATTTCGACTAACCTTGCCTCGCAAACTCTGCCACATCAATCACTACAAACAAAATTACATTCGCAATGGTCTGGAATTAGTGTCCCATCTCTGTCTTCGATCTTTGATGGACTGAAGCTAGCCACGATAACGTAAACGACTCTGGAATGCTGCCAGACACCTGGACATGGGTTCACAACACAGACAATTCACAGTCCAAAGGGCGCTTTAAATAAATTTTAGAAGGCCTCTTAACTATATCTATGCCGACAGCCGTGTATCCAACGCTGCAATACGCCTTCTGAAACTCACGGTCGTGCATTCGAATCCCGCCTAAGGAGCTGATGTTTATTCACTGTTCTGTGTAGGCATGGCGTGACGCTCCGATGTGCCTACCCAATGTCGAAAATGTCTAGATATGGTCTGAGGACAACAGACTTCCAGAGCTGTAAACTCCACTGAAATTAAAGGTCATTTACTTGTGCTTTGGCATAATCTTATTCTCGTATCGTGCCAGTGTATACAAAAATGTGTTATGTCCAGACCGATTATTTAGTCCTGACAGCTCAGCGACGCGAAAGGGGGGAAGTAATTGGAGTAGTGGGGAGAGCTCCGGAGTAGAGATAAGGGCGAGAGGTAGGTAAAGGAATGTAGATATCGCATGCGTGATAACCGATCGCTCTGACTGCAGGCGACAGACTAACCTAAGCATCCCTTGGCGTAACTTAATGGACTCGCCTCACCCAGGCGCACATTATCGGCGACTGTCAGGACTAAATAATCGTACTGTACACGTAGTAAAATAAAATGCTTTGGAAGAAACATGTTTCTATGTTAGTACAATATTCACGATTATCAAGCCTAATCATATCGTCGTCATCCTCATCCTGTTATGCTTTCTAGGCTGTTCCTTCTGATGAGGCTGAAAATGTTAAATTGTCAAGCCATTTTCTCTTGGTCTGCAAATGTTTTGTCCTCAAAAGTTCTGCACTGGACATATTATAATTTGGAATATACTTTTGTCTCACAACGTGCTTTTCTAAAACACAAGTTACTCTCACAATATATTTTCTCTGATTGTATTACTCCGTCCGTATTCTGAATTTTGTATGATAAAGTGAAAACGTTTTAATTGTTTCCTCGTACGACCCACAGAGTTCATTTATTACGACCAACCACCATGAGGGTCTTAAGTGTCTTGACATGATTAATAGGAACATTTTTGTTCCATAAGATGATGAAGGACTCTGAAAACATAGTGCGAAAATAACAGGAGTATGGAATGTTAAAGAGAAATAATAACAAACATTATTCTCTTATTTTTCAGAATATGAAAAAGACCGCTGCAATTAATATGACACATACTTTCCCACTACAAGTTTCATGTTCATTCACAAGGCATGCGAAAAAGGAATCATTTGACTATGACCAAAATAACAAAATAAGCTTTCATTTTCTTCACTCCGCAAAAAGGCAAAATGTGTAATCCAAATGAGTAAGATATACCTGACTTCCATCATAAATTGTGTGGCTTTCAATTAGATTAGTCCACACCTGTGAAGTAACGGTTAGTATGTCTGGCCGCGAAACCAGGTGGCCCGGGTTCGATTTCTGGTCTGGGCAAGTTACCTGGTTGAAGTTTTTTCCGAGGTTTTCTCTCAACCCAATATGAGCAAATGCTGGGTAACTTTCGGTGCTGGACCCCGGACTCATTTCACCGGCATTATCACCTTCATCTCATTCAGACGCTAAATAAGCTAAGATGTTGATAAAGCGTCGTAAAATAACCTACTAAAAATCAGCCAGATTACGTATTAATTTCGTACAAATTACGACAATACAGCTCTTCGTATATTGCAACTCTTGTCGTATATTATTACATTCCTATTTACAATAATATGTAGCTATATGGAAATTAAAGCGATATTAAGAGTAATATTATTTTGTACGCCGATTTTAACTACATGTACATTAACACTACTTGTCGAGTAATCAACAGTAGCCTACTATTGAAAGCAACCTACAGGTAGAACCGTAAGTCACGTTACCCCTGTAATATTTTAATATCTTTAATACTTTTAATATTTTAATATCTTGCAATTAATAAATTACAATTTTGCTGTGGCAGAAGCATTCAAGAATATAACAGAAGATTTTCTTCGCAAAACCTCTCGTCGAACATGGCGTCGTATTCAGTTATTTCATGATAACGACGGTGGATAAATAAGGCATATGTATGTGTAAGAGTCGTTAGTTGTTTGCAGTTAGTTGTGAAGTAAACAAATTGGGGAGGTAACGTGACTTTTGGCCCACTCTGTGGAAGAAAAATATATTACTCTCGATACGAAAGTGTCCTTTATAACAGTGTTCCGCAACCTTTTCCTACCCATGGCACAACCTAGACAGGTCTAGACTCAACACGGCACACTAAAATGTTAATCCCCTCAAAAATATATGATGTGACTCTCCCAATATAATTACGTAATATAATCAAATTTATAATAGTATTATTATTATCATCATCATCATTATCATTATTATTATTATTATTATTATTATTATTATTATAAAACAAAATCGACTCTTGCATTTATTAACAATTTATGAACTTTAATTCTCCGTAGAAATTACACATTTCTATTACTAATATTAAAGTAAATTCTACTCATACTTTCAATGTGATATTTGGACCTGCTTAGCTGCATACAGGCTGCTGATCCGCGGTAGAATCGTTGACAGTGCAAGCCTAATTTCTTCATCGATGGTGTTGAGTCTCTCCCTCTTCAATGGTTTAATTTCAGTTAACGTCGAGAAGCCCAGTTCACATATGTATATATATATATATATATATATATATATATATATATATATATATATATATTATGTAGTTGAAAATGGCAATAACATATTAACTGTCATCTCAGAGATAGCCGGGTATTCACTTCTTATTGACAACCAAAATGTTTCTAAAGGCACTTCGAGAAGTTATAATTTCAATGTTCTTACGTAGGAGGAGTGTAGTGTGCTCTGATCTCATTTCCTGATACAAAACAGAAAAAATCAGCATATTTAGGGACCGCGATTTGATGATTAGCATATAGGTCTACTTCACGTACTTTAGCCATGAATTCTTTCACTCGGCCTGTCATAGAAGCGGCTCCATCTCTAAAACACCAATGAAATCCTCCCATGTTAATTCATTACAGACCACATATTCATTATTGCACGAAACATTTTTTCACCGGTTGCTCGCTCGGGCAGTTTACACACACAAAAAAAATTGCAATTACATCCCCATCAATGTACCGAATGTAGGAAACAAGTTGTGCATGACCGCTAATATCGGTGGACTCGTCGATCTGAAGTGAGAACTTCTGACTGCTCTTTATTTTATCCTTCATAATGTCTTGGATGTCATTAGCCATGTCACTAACTGGGCGGTTAATTGTGTTAGCAGAGATAGGAATTTAATTTTAATTAATTTTATTAATTCCTTACAATAATAGTTAAAAGTTCGCGTCACACCTTTCACCTTGTGGAGGCACACCGGTTGCGGAACACTGATTTATAATAGAACGTATAAAGCAGTTTGTTTAAAGAGCGATCCGGTCGCGAGTTCTTGGAAAAAAGAAGGAATTCTGACCACATTTTGCGACTGGTACAGGAAAGTACAAATATTGCAGAAATACAATGCCATTAATTTTCTCCTCTACTTTCGTAGTGTTACTTTAATTTTACAACGTAATTAATTTATAACTTCAAAATCTATGACTTCTATCGCAAATACGACTGTCAGTTGGCATGCAAGCCTCACAAGGAAATGCATCACATTCTTTCATTCCTAGAAGCCGGTAGGGGGAATACGGATTATCTCCAAATACCCAATCGTCAATGCAAGCGGCTTCTTCGGAGAAGCAGCGCGAACTCTCCAGGGTAAGAGCATGGAAGTTCTGAGAAAGTTCTTCGCGCCATGCCACATGGCTAGAAAGCTCTTGACTTTTCTAGCAGCATCCAGAAGGTTCTCTGTCTTATCCAGGGAACGGATTTTTACGTAAATAAATATTTATCTGTTTTTAAATAAATTACTGCAACTAAGATTAAAATTACGAACAATAAGTCATAAGTTTATATGTGGAATTCTATGCCACATAAAACACATCCGTATTTTTTACAACTATTTATGTGAATACATACGGATGAAACATTCCCCCTTCTGTTTTCGGGTAATACTTTATTTTATTTTATTTATTTTACTCAGTTGGTAGAGCAGCTGGCTACGGACTGGAAGGTCCGGGGTTCGATCCCAGGTGGTGACAGGATTTTTCTCGTTGCCAAACTTTCAGAACGGCCCCAAGGTTCACTCAGCCTTCTATAAAATTGAGTACCGGGTCTTTCCCGGGGGTAAAAGGCGGTCAGAGCGTGGTGCCGACCACACCACCTCATTCTAGTGCCGAGGTCATGGAAAGCATGGGGCTCTACCTCCATGCCCCCCAAGTGCCTTCATGGCATGTTACGGGGATACCTTTACCTTTACCGGGTTATTTTACGACGCTGTATCAACATCTAAGTTATTTAGCGTCTGAATGATATGAAGGTGATAATACCGGTGAAATGAGTCCGGGGTCCAGCACCGAAAGTTACCCAGCATTTGCTCGTATTGGGTTGAGGGAAAACCCCGGGAAAAACCTCAACCAGGTAACTTGCCCCGACCGGGATTCGAACCCGGGCCACCTGGTTTCGCAGCTAGACGCGCTGACCGTTACTCCACAGGTGTGGACTCGGGTAATACTAACCATGAGACAATTACAATGGCAGAGTTAATTACTGTTATTAAAAATCTCAAGAGCAACAAAGCACCTGGAGAAGACCCATAAAACTTGAACCATTTAAATTTTCAAGCCAACTTTTCTTGGAAAGATTTCTCATTTTTTTAAATATGATTTGGGATGGACAGGTACCACCAGAAAGCTGGGGAAATGCAATTATAATGCCGATCATCAAGACGAACAATCGCCAGGACTGTGATAATTATCGTGGGATCAGTTTATTGAATTCAGGCTACAAAATATATGCCAATATAATAAAAAACAAATTATCAAAATGTTCTGACAATCTCATTGGAGAGGAACAAATGGGATTTCGTAAAGCGCAGATGGATATTTTACAATAAAACTATTATTAGAAAAACACAAGTAATTTAATATTGAGACACATATGGCTTTTGTGGATTTCAAGAAAGCCTTTGATAAAGTAGACAGATCAAGGTTATTAAAAATTTTAGTAGACGACAATGTTCCACAACAGTTTATTCACAATATTCATAACATATATAACCAAAATAAAATATCAGTTAAACAAGCTGTCATCTTGGACACCCATCAATACTGGTGTAAGACAAGGATGTGGATTATCACCTTTATTATTTATATGAACCGAATAATTAAAGAGTGGAAGCAAACTCGCCATGGATATATACAAATTAACAGACACCTTAAATTGGATTCAATTCTCTTTGCAGATGATTTGGTATTATTAGCACTTTCAGAAGACGAACTCCAAAGGTCAATATATAATTTGCAGTAAGTAGCAGCCACATACAATATGCAAATTTCAACAGATAAAACAAAAATTGTGGCATTCTGTGGGAAATACCCAATACAAAGTAATATTTGTCTCGATAATAAAATATTAGAAAGATGTAATAGTTTCCCATATTTAGGTTATAATTTTTCCATTTTTGAAGAATGGGACATATCACAGAAAATTAATAAATACACAAGAGCTATGGGCATTATAAATAGTGTGATGAAACCTCCTTGGTTCAGAAACACATCCGCATACGTCTCTACAACACATTGGCACGACCGATGCTCAGTTATGGCAGCGAAACATGGACACTGAGGAAAGCAGATAAAAGCAGAATAACGGCTTGTGAAATGCGATTCATGCGAAGAACAGCGGGCTATACTAAATGGGATATGAAAAGAAATTGTGAAATTTTAAAGGAACTAAAAACTCAACCAGTTTTAGATTACATTGTTCAATATCAGTCTAATTGGAAACACCATTTGGAAAGAATGAGTAATAGTAGACTCCCAAAGGCAATTTATGATTATGTACCACATGGCCAAAGATCTGTGGGTTGTCCTGCTAAGAGATGGCGTGAAAATTTTATGTGAGACCGTAACAGGCCTTGTGGCCTAACACTTGTCAGGCAGAAGAAGAAGAAGACATACATTAATTATTAATGTCGCTGTAAATACATACATGTTATTTCTTCTTTTATATGCATATTTTCTATTTTTTTATTTGTGCAAAATATATAGGCCTAATTTAAAAAAGAGAACACAATTTCGATGTATTTCGTAATGTGAGAGTCCTCCGGCTATTGTACTACACTCCTAAGCGTGACCTTGACTGCACCTGACTACTTTAGTGTGTGGGTGTTGTGAATCCCATGTTGCATCTTGTGCTGCGCATGTGGAATGTTTTGATTAGTTGAGACGGTATCTGCGGTCAGTGAGAGGTGATGCTTGAAGTACAATCAAATGTTACTTTTCGTTTGTATGTACATGTTGCTAAGTTTAAAGGAATGTTTAGAAGCGACGGCAAAGTTCTATACTGTCAAAAATATGGGAAATGTAGAACAGAAGATGAGGGATGTAAAGTCACATAGAATTTGCTAAAATATGCAAAATTATCTTCTTGTGACGAATAGAGGTCCTTCTCCAGGTATTATGCATTGTTCCATGATAACCGAGATCGATTTGTGATGAAAACCTTGCATAAAGTATTCATTATTTACTGCAGCAACGAAGAATCTTCATCCATCGATGCTTCTCCTAATAGGTAAGTACCGGTAATGCTTTTTGCTTTACATATTAAAATTAATTTATGTAATTTGAATAAAAATATTTTTAAAATTTTGATAAATCGTTTTCTACTTTTAGTACGTAAAAATAAATATTTTAATTTTTTTTTGCACCTAAAAGTCCGTTCCTGCTTATAACTACTACATAGAGTAGCGTTATCCCTTCAGTTCAGTTCAGAACAATCTCACATTCGCTTACAAACTCATACATTTAATCGCGATTCGTGCTTGAAGTTTTGTGGTGAAGTACTGCAAGTTCAATCGTTGCCTAAGGTTCGTCATACAAGGCTGATCTACGCTATACTCGCGATGATGTGAGATGATGAAGATTTCTTCGAATGCACAGAGCTACCGGAGAAATCCCTGGTGTCACCTCGACGTCGGGCTTTCTCAATGCAAATTATAAATCGGAGTACCATACGAATCGAACCCGGGTCCATAGAATTATAAATCCAGCGCTCTAGCCACGTAAGTTGAGTTACATTTCTTGTTCGTTAAGATAAGTGTAATTGTGCAATAGTTAAGTGTATTCTTTTATCACCTAGTAGGCCTATGTTTTTACACTAAACAGATAACCCTTGTAACAGTTTATTATATTATACCACTACTGCTGTCAGGTAGGCCTACATATCACGCACAGTTACCACATATACATTTCAACATGTTATTTGTTATCTGAAAAAGAGTGATTCATATGCAGTCTACCTAGTCAATTTTTCAAGTTGATTTCACATTTCGTGCTGGATTTTTTATTCATCTACATTTTATAGATAAATTAAATTTAGCATATTTCCATATAATCACTTCATTGATAAACATATCAGAGTAAAATTTACTTATATATGAGTAAAATTTATAATAAACTAGATGGTTATATAAGAAATAGGAAGACATATTTGAATTGATATAAAATGATCCATAATAATATTTTAATTGAACAAATTATATCAAATCTGCGGTATGATTTGGCCGATAACATAGAATATGCCTGTACTTACAACTGATTTCATAATTCAAGTACGTAGCTAGTAACGCCATGGATAACTGGCTTCGACGAATTGGCTTTCGGGAGACAAAGTTATAGCATATGCTAGTTCTAGTTCTAGTTCTAGTTCTAGACACTGCCATCTGGACCTGATGATAGTGAAGATGCTAGTAAAAGGTACTAGAATATCAGCAGGATTTCTTTCTGAATAAATTGAGTTAAACTGGAGTCTGATCTCTCTGTTATATTATTTTATTCTTTATACACTGCTCCATCGATTTAGTAGAATGAGTTTGAGTGAAAGAAAGCAGAAAACAGTACAACATGGTCTGTCGTTGTGACAAGAATCCAACCCCCCGCATACCAGTAAGGCATCACAAACACTTTCAAGTCTCAGTATTTCCGACGAAGTAAATATTATTCAACGAATTGAAACGGCACAAATATTATGAATATTGCTGGAGAGAAAAGAGTAGGCCTAATATTTATTTTTATTTTTCTTTCTTTATTTAAACCTTTATTTATTGGTTATTTTGTTTATTGATTTATTTCTTCATTCATTCATTCATTCATTCATTCATTCATTCATTCATTCATTCATTCATTCATTCACACATTCATTCATAACTTCACTCACTCTTTCCTTTCTTTCTTTCCTTATTCATTTATTTATTAGTTTATTTATTTATTTATTTATTCATTCATTTATTATTGCTTATATATATATATATATATATATATATATATATATATATATATATATACACACACACAGACGCACACACACACACTAACTGAACGCACCCGGCGTTGCACGGGTTTTCCTTTTTGCTTCTATCTTTAATTAAACTGGTTGCCACATTTTTCGGAAACCTCAGTAACTTAACTATAGACAATCATAACGAATTGTCTTTACTAAGTTTTCTTCGTCAATAAAGATGAATTTTTACATAGCGTCACTTACATGAATTAACTTCTTAGCGAAATGGCTGTCAAGGTCAACTCAATTTAAAACACCTGTAGATCACGCACCGCAAGGAAACATTCCATCACGTGCCTTACGTTCAAATGTGAGTATTAGACTCATATAGGCCTATACAGAAAACAGCAGAAGAAACAACAGGATACAGAGGAGTGACAACGAAGAAACCAGGGAAAATGCTGGAGAAGATGGAGGAAAGAAGGAAATGGAAAAATATCATCACGGAAGAAGATAGAAGAAATTATAAGAAACTAAAACAACGAACTAAGAAGAGAAACTGATAAGATGAAGGAAGACTGGATGAAAGAGAAATGTAAAGAAGTAGAGAATCTAGAGAGAAAAGGAAGATATGATTTAATGCACAGCCAAGTTAATTGTTTGGACTTCACATATAAAAACAGAAAATTCATGTGGTTGACAGAAGACGAAATAGGAAATGAAATAACAAACAAGCAAGGAATACTCAACAGATGGACGAAATATGTAGAAGAATTATATGTAAGTTAGCCATAGAAGACTAAGCAACCATATTAGAAGACGAGAAAGGATTTATTTTATTGTAAGAGAAGAAGTTGAACTAGCGCTTAGGCAAATGAAGAATGGGAAAGCAACAGGAGTTGATGAAATCCCCATTCAGTTAGTAAAAAGCCTGGGTGAAGACAAGAAGGAAATTCTATCATTATCCAACGAAATATATCAAAGGCGAATGGCCTGAAGATTTTACGAAGACGGTGTTCCTGCCAATACCGAAGAAAAATAATGCCAAGAAATGTAAGGAGTTCAGGACTATCAGCCTGATATTACACTCTGCGAAAATTCTCCTGCAAATACTGAATCGACGTTTATGTTCTGAAGTGGAAGAACAGTTGGAAAAAGAGCAATTTGGCTTCAGGAAAGGAAAGGGTACAAGGGATGCAATTGGACTACTACAAACGATCGGCGAAAGATACCTACAGAATATTAAAGAAGTTTATGTAGTATTTGTGGACTTAGAAAAGGCGTTTGACAGAGTAGATTGGAGATCCTGAAGAAAATAGGTGTGGATTGGAAAAGGCCGGAAGCTGTTCAGTAACCTTTATATGAAACAAAGAGTCAAAGTCAGGATAGGAGAAGAAATGTCTGAAGGAAATGAAATAGGGAGAGGAGTACGACGAGGATGCCCTTTACCATCTACTCTGTTCAACATCTACCTGGAGAATTTGGAGAAAAACTGTTTCCAGAACATGGAAAGAGTGAAAGTAGAAGGAAGAAGAATAAAGTGCATAAGATTTGCTGATGATATGACGTTGTTAGCAGAAGAGGAGACGATAATAAGGGATATGCTACTGGAGCTAAATGACAGCTGTGAGCAGTATGAGATAAAGATAAATGCAAACAAGACGAAGAGCATGGCCATAGGAAGAAAAATACAGTAGATAAACTTGCGAATTCGAAATGAGGCAATAGAGCAAGTGGACATCTTCAAATACTACGTGTACTATAAGCAGTAATATGAGCTGCTGCCACGAAGTCAAAAGGAGGATAGCGATGGCCAAGAAAGCTTTTAATAGAAAAAGGAGCATCTTATGCGGAGCTCTGGAGAAAGAACTAAGGACGAGACTAGTGAAGTGTTTTGTGTGGAGTGTGGCATTTTATGGGGCAGGAACATGGACATAACGACGAAGTGAAGAGAAGCGACTAGAAGCATTTGAAATGTGGATATGGAGAAGAATGGAGCGTGTGAAATGGACAAACAGAATAAGAAACGAAGCTGTGTTGGAAAGAGAGGGTGAAGAAAGAATTATACTGAAACTGATCAGAAAAAGAAAAAGTAATTGGTTAGATCACTGACTGAGAAGAAACTGGCTCCTGAGGAATGCACTGGAAGGAATGGTGAACGGAAGAAGATATCAAATGATAGACGGCATTAAGGTATATGGACCATATGCGGAGACTAAGAGAAAGGCAGAAAATAGGAAAGATTGGAGAATGCTGGATTTTCAGTGAAAGACATGCCCTTGGATAGAACACTTACGTACGTATATGTATACTGTTTATTTATTTATTTATTTATTTATTTATTTATTCTGGCGTAGTTAAAGCCATTAGGTCTTCTCTTCCACATCACCAGAAATACAAATAAAATAATAGAAAAATCAAACTATAAAATAAATCCAAACGAAAATATAACCAGACTATAGTCACACAAACTTTAAATGAGTTAACATTCATTGTCTTGAAGTTCAGAAAACAAAAACACACCCGTAAGCCCCTATACGCCCACTTAACGTTGTCTCAATGTTCCACAGAGCTTACATTTTATCTCTGCCGGTCAGTGACCGTTAAATTTCAAGTGCCTTATCTTAGTTGTAGGCGTCAGCGTATTAAAAAGTATTACAACCTTTCTGCAGTCTCCTTTCCTCCTCACCGCAAATGTGGCGCTGCACAGAGGCAGAGATGAAATAACTTTAAGATTTATACATTGATCTGAAGGTGTACTAACATGCATTTCACGTAATTTCATGTCTGTGTGTGCTTTTACTTGAATTTCAGAAACAACTGACAATAAATAGGGAATTTCCTATTTCCCACTCTGAACCCGTTGGGGTGTCATCGTGAGCCGAAATTTGTCTCTCTACCGGTCGTACCAAAGAATCAATAGGTATACACATAAATAATTTAATTTATGTTGCAAGATATTTTACCCTTTGACCGCTGTACGCCTGATTATATCATACCCGGTTTTTTTTAATATGACTTGAGTAATTATATCTCACTAATTCAGAATAGGGTAAATTAGGGTCCGTTGGACAGTCGGGCATGTTGGACACTTTGTACTTTAACGTGTTACCTCGCCACTTGTGGACACCACATTCTGCTAGAAGTCAATGACGGAAGTAGCTACGAGTGGGGCTACTTCCGTCATTGACTTCTAGCAGAATGTGGTGCCCACAAGTGGAGAGGTAACACGTTAAATTACAAAGTGTCCAACATGCCCGACTGTCCAACAGACCCTAATTTACCGTATGTTAATCATATTATTTTCATATGCAGAATACAGATACAATAAATTTTCGCAAGAAGTCATTGTTTAATAAAAAATATTGTGAGAGACATGTATTTTAGGAATGAAAAGATTGTTCTTTCCACAACGCTTAACATACTACATTGGCAACATGATTGCACAGACAGAATTTCGCAATAACCCATTTTTTGGACATAAACAAAAATTGATATTAGAGGAGAAAAATTCGCTCCGGCGCCGGGAATCGAACCCGGGTCCTTGGTTCTACGTACCAAACGCTCTAACCATTGAGCTACGCCAAAGTTCAATCCACAACACCGGAACGAATCCCTCTCCTCCAGTGTTTTTCCCTTAGTGGCCTGACTCCAAGTTCAACATGTATGTTGACATAATATTAAGTCAACTGCCATTATACAAGGAGCGCACTCTGTTGAGTGACTTGGTGGCCGGGATTCCACAATAATATAAACAGTAATCTGTACAGTAATATGCACTGTTGCTCGAAGAATATACGTAAAGATTAATTTTTTGGTCTTACAGAATACATCTGTTATGGTAACAATTGATATTAGAGGAGAAAAATTCGCTCCGGCGCGGCATCGGGGATCGAACTCGGGTCCTTGCCTGCAACATCGAGCGACTGTCCTTGGGCTTTATTTTAATACGTGCATTACAACTGCTAGTTGCACTGAAACTGTTGTGTTGTCTAATGTGCTGCATCTAACAGAAGTCATTAGCACAAACTGCAGTTGCTTAAAATCAAAAGGCATGTTAGTGGATATCATAGAAATATGTGGGATAAAAACATCTCCTTTCCTTTTGCCAGTTACTATTGTCAATTCTATTACGTTTTGAGTGAGTTTTTTTTTCATACCAATTCTTGTTCCATTGCATAATTTTTGTGAGTCAATATTTCGCAATAGTACTTTTGGTGATTCTATATTAAGTACATTATATGGTGGCCATCATTGTGGTTTCCAAGAATTCAATTGGATAAACACAGCTTATTCACTGTCTACAACTGTATCGAAAAACTCATAATACGGTCCTGCACTGCGTAAAGATACTTATTGCATGAATTGTCTATATTTTGGTCTTCATGATGTATCAACAATATTATTAAATTCCATGTTATTTTTTCCACGGCTTCATGAAAGTCGATGTTGAATGCAACAGACAATAATAAAGAACAATTGACTATAGATGACTACATTTTAATATTGAGAATCCGTCTGGATATATCATTTTGTAGACTTGCAAGCATATTAGGAATTTTGCTCCAACTAGTTGCTAGCAAGAAGGAGGTAAGTCCAGTGGTGGGGTTACTACCTCTTAGCTTCTGGACAAGCTAGTGTATTCTGCATTTCCTCAGTATAAGCTGAAATAGTTATACTGCTATGACTCGGTCCCCAGAGTCTTGTTGTTAAAACAGGTTGCACCACGGCAAGGTGAGGTTAGGATTTGAGTAGGAGAGGTTATGGAATGCACTTCACTACCCCTTACTACGTCTTAAAGGAACTTGAAATGAACTCTATACTAGTAGACATATGTCACTATCAAGATAACTGGCGTCAGCATGTGAGGCGTATTGTCTAGGACTAGAATCCTACTTTTCGATTGCTGGTAAATTTCATGGTCTAGGAATAATAAGTTAATTAAGTAGTAAAATATCGCTGCAATCGAAAAGTATTGGGAATACATTTGAATAAGGAACAAAAAAAGTTTCCTTCCCAGGCAGAATTCGAACCACGAAAGTCTTAGTTACCAGTCTATCGTGTTCTGGAGTGAACAAGAATCTGAAATCAGCTACAAGGGACGGTCCGGTTTTTTTTTTTTTTTTTGCCACTACTGTACATATCTCGCCGGACTTGTGATATTGCTGGTTTTCGTAAGGTACTCTACACTACAGCTACGTTCAAAGAATGTATCGAAAAAGATTCATTTCTATGCGTACATTTGGAGGCCAATGCAACATGAAAAGAAATGTTTAGCCTAATATCAACCATTGTTACACGCGTAAACACAATATTGATTGGGAGAATACAATGTGGTGACATACGCAGTGATGGGAGCGACGGAGGGGAAATTAAAAGGGACGGTATCAAGAATAAAAAATAGCACCAAACTGTACCGGTAGTCTTTGTATTTTGCATCGGCATGCCCTTGTGGCGAAGAAAATGCCACCTGACTTAAGGACGTTCTTGATGAGACTGTAAAAATTGTCAATTATATCAAGTATCGGCCACTGAAGTCAAGACTTTTCACAAACGCTTGTTAAGAACTGCTTTCACTTCACACAGAAGTTAGATGGTTTTCAAGAGGCAAAGTCCTGGCCAGGTTTCTAGAGCTGCGTAACGAGTTTCTGGATTTTTTTTTACGTGGAAGGATCTCTCCGCGGCTAACAAACACGCCGAATTTATTGATGGGAGGTGGATAATGGCATGTGCTTACCTCGCCGACATATTCGGGAAACTTAATGAAATTAATACATATTTTCATCGGAAAGATACAACCACGTACATAATGAGAGACAAAATAACATCAATGAAAATCAGACTTAACTTTTGGATCGAATATTTGAATGAGAAAAACTTCGAATTCTTTTCTCTTCTGTCCCAATTTCGAAGTGAAAACGAGTTGGAACCGAAGCTGATGTGCATAAAACAATTTGTGAGCATTCAACGAACCTCGTGAAATCCCCGTCTCAGTACTTCTAAGACACCAACAGGGACATCTAGTGGCTGAAACCCATTTGTCAACCGAAATAAACCTCATGTTGTCTTTGCCAGGGTATGGAGATCTTATTGAAATTCATTGTACCTCTGCTTTAAAAACAAATTTGAATTTGTACTAGTGAATGACTTTTGGTTAACACTGATGGACTATATCCGTCAGTAGCTGAAAAGGCAATCCTCCCCTCAGAGTCCACCTATCGATGTGAATGAGGCTTTTCATCTTATGCTTACACCAAAAACAAATTTAGGATTAGACTGGATGCCGCCCGGATTTACGTATTCAGCTGTTGGAGTATTTTCAAAACTATTTTAACTAGTGTTGTGGGATTTAATCGATTAATCGATCAATTTCTATTGTAAGATTAATCGATCAAAATATTTAATCCAATAATCGAGTCGATTAAACGTAATCGGTTGTAGTTGATATTGATTATTATTTTGTTAATACAAACTCATACTAAAATTCCGACAATATTTCTCCCTCGGAAATTGCTTACTTAAAAGCACAATAGTACTGTTATTTTCTGACTGTAAACCAGGTAATGTAGGGAAAATCTTTGCACAGACACTTCAGAAAGAGATGGAGATATGAGGACAGTGACCTAGTCTACCTCTATTGAAAGTTGAAACACAATGCGAAACCCTTATTAAGTTTTATGGTTTTCTAGGAAAACTTCCACCTTGTTGTCAGCTCATCTTCCTAACATATGAAATACATACTTTTCTGGGATTCGCCCCCCCCCTCTTCATTCCTTATAAAATAGCCATGTCTACACTGTGTGCAAGTGAGAACGTAACTACTTTCTTCTCTTCTTAAAATCTGGTAATTCGATTACAATAGGGCCAGTCTTCTGTTTCGACCGCTGTAGGCCTACTTTTGCAGTTCCAGTTTCCGTACTGAGTTTGTATATGAAGGCTGTGTGTTTAGTTTGATCAAGGAAAAAAAATCAGTTTTCTGTGGTTTGTGAAAAGTGTAAACTCCATTATGTCATATGAGAATTTGAAAGGTAAACTCAGTGAAACGTTTGGATTTAAATTGAACGATCGTGCAGAAGTGCTTGACAGAAAAAAAGTTATTTCGTGTTTAGTGATGCAGGAAACATTGTTACTAAACGTAGAGCGGCACTTAATTCGGAGCATGTGAATGCACTTATATGTTTAAAATCATGGATGAAACGGTATTAACTAGGTGAGTCTTCAGAAATTCCTGGAGAAATTGACACAATAAATTATAAGCCTCATAATAAATATGTTAGTAAGTAATTAAAATATTTGTTTTGTAATATAACAGTACAATATATATAGATATACAACAATTAATACTTATGCTTATCACCGAACACAAGTTAAATTTAACTACAATTGTATATTGTAGTATATTAAAATATTTTTTCAACTCAATCAAAACTCGATTAGTCTATCGATTAATTCAAATAGTTAATCGATTAAATATTTTGATCCATCAACAGCACTAATTTTAAGTACTAAAATGAGTTTTAGGCCATGTCAAGACTGTCTTTGGTTTACTGTTGGAAATGCTTGTTTATGCTGTACTGTGTCTATTACTGCGTGATAATTGGGATCCAATCCCACATTTGCCTTTATTTAACTGCATATTACTTATATTCAGGCGAAGGAAGCTACGGAAAAAAAAGTCGACACCGGGAATCGAATCGAGGATCTCCCGAACACGAGTCCAGTTAGTTACCTCTGAGTCATCTAGCTCGGTTTCGAACGTTTCCTAATATAAAGAGAGGAAATTCATAGCAGATATGTAAGTGAACATAACAATCCCTCATGACAGAAATTAGAATCACTGCACTTTCCACGATCATGTGGTCGACATGGCCTTGTGAGACCACAGAGCGACACGTGACTTACACCTGTTCTACCAGAATCACGTGACATTCACAATGTTGTAGTTGGCGTTCCCCTACTCGCGATAAGCGAGAATGTGCAAAGCGTGATAGATCCCAATTCTAATGGATAAATATTTAGTCACAAGAAACGGAACCGAACTGAATGGAATAAAGGTTGTGTCAATTTCACGGACTGCAATACATAGTATTCCTTCTCATATGGCTTCAACTAATTATAGAATCATAAACAAAATCGCAAGCTTCATGAACTATATTTCAACACCAAGAAATTTAATTCAATAATTATAATAAGGCAGTGTTTCCAGAGCTTTCAAGATATACTTTTCTTCTGACATTCACGGTACCTACACACCACTCTTATATTTTCGAAGGATCTACACCCAAAAAGATCCAAATGAAATATAAATACAGAACTATATTTCATATGTAACAAATATATTTATTCTATCATAAATGTTTACTTTATTATTATTATTATTATTATTATTATTAATCGCGTTTTAATGTTAAATAGTAATTTTTTTAAATGACCGGAGGGCCACGTCAAAGAGCTCAGAGGGCTACAGGTCTGTGGCTTGCGGGCCATGCGTTGGAGACCCCTGTCTCTAAACGGAATGTTAAATAATTGCGGTTACCATCCCATCCTTTCTATAGGGATGTTAAGTAATAACAATTATCATCTCTCTTCCTTCTTAAAAGGATGCTAAATAATTACAATTACCATCCCAGCCTCCAAAAGGGATATTTTAAACAATTGCAATTATCATCTCATCCTCTCTACAAGAATATTAAATAATTACAATTATCCTCTAAAAGATATGTCAAATAATCACACATATCATCTCATACTCCAAAAGGGATATTAGATAATTACAATGATTTGATCTTCTCTGAAAGGTTTGTTATATAATTACGATTATCATTCATCCTCTAAAAGGAATGTTAAATAATTACAATTATTTCCTCCTCTCAAAAGCAATGTTAAATAATTAAAATTATACTTCCTTCCTCTCTAAAAGAAATGTTAATTAATTACAGTTATTATCATCTCATATTCTAGAAGGAATAGTAGATAATTACAATGATTTGATCTTCTGTAAAAGGTTTGTTAAACAATTACAATTATTATTTCATCCTCTAAAAGAAATGTTAAATAATTACAATTATCATTCATTCATCTTCTAAAAGGAATGTTAAATAAACACAAAATATATCATCTCACACTTCAGAAGGAATAATAGATAATTACAATGATTTGATCTTCTCTAAAAGGTTTGTTAAACAATTACAATTATCATCTCATCCTCTCTAAACGGAATGTTAAATAATGATCTATCTCATTCTTTCTAAGAGGGATGTTGTATAATTACAATTATCATCCGATTCTCATTAAAAGGGATGTTAAATAATTGGAATTCCACCTCCATTACATACTACTATAAATCACGTACCGGTAACTTAAATACAACATACAAATGACGCAAATCTTACGAATCTGTACATCATTGAGGGCGAATGGAGGTTGATTCAGTTTTATTATTGTTAACAGTTTTCTTTTTTTACGTATTTTATGATTCCCCAGCCAAGAGCTGGGTGACTATTGGTGGAGAGCTTTTTATTTCTGAACCTGAAGTCATGCCAAACGACAAACACTCATAAAACATTGTATTTCAAACGATCTTATCTTCAAGTCGACATTAACATCTGAATATCTCGGTGATCTAGATAGTACCGCAAAAATATAAGGAAAAAGTACGGTACATATAATGACTTATGCAATTAATCAACGTACAACGTTCAATATTGCGCACTTGAAGGTCATGCAACAATAGGAACGTAAGCTTAAAACTCAAATTCAATTCTATTATGATAGAATGAAAATAAGCCTATATGATTACAAAATAAATTGTAAAATCTCGTAGACAATATTCTAAATAATGGGAGTTTACTTATAACACACATACTCGTACGCACCTGGAAGAAATGACATACCTGAGAATCTCGGAAAATATATTTACTTAAGTCATCTGTACATACTGCAGTTCTTGGTATTACTGCAGTATTCTATAACATATACGTAGGTCAACTGAGAACTTCCCGTAATTATACTAGCCTGCGAAATCTGACAGAACTTCTGAGACCCTTAATAACTCCCCGACGATGGGATAACAGTTGAGAGATTCTCGCCTATCTGAGTTAAATATTTAAGAAAATAAGGAAAGTTCGGTATTAAATTTTTCCTGGGGTCTCTCATGCAGCAGATTTCTTTATATGTATAAATGTACTGTATCAAATTCCCGGTTTCGCTCCCCTTTCAAATGTATATCGTATAACATGTTTTCACCTCCATTACAACTTCGTCTTCAGTCAATTTTGAACCTGCGGATCTCGGATTAATAGCATCACGACCAAGCACCACTGAGATCTAGTTATTCCAATGCACGGAGCGGAACGGACAAACGACGAGCCAAAATTATTTTCTTACGTATCAAGTACGTTCGTGAAAGTTCCAAAACATTTATACTATATTTTAATTTGTCTACAACTCAGATAATTAAAACAATGCATAAAGGAAAAGAGACACAACGGGACATCTCGGAAAATATTATTATTATTATTATTAATAATAATATTATTACTATTATTGTATTATTATTATTACAATAAAATAAAATATATTAGAAGTCTTCGAGAAGATGACGTGATTTGAGATATGAGTAAGTTTTATTTATTAATTTAATAAACTTTAACATTAAATATAAAAACGCGAAAATATTTCGCTTAATAGGTCAATGAAGGTAATCAAGAAAATAACAAGATGACGAAATAAGAAAATAAAAACTCAGTATTATCATTTTATCACGCCAATTCAAGTTCTCGTTTTCGTCTACAGTTATGTTTTCACTGGACTGGATAAGAAATATTTAGTGGGTATATAAATATCTTGTAATTAAATGACGTGGCAGTGAATACTCGTAATATTTCACTCGTCATGTGCCGATCGCGGTATGAACACATCTGCGTAGTACAACACACACACACACACTGGGAGGTTATCCCCAACTTGCACTCGCTTCCACCCCTCTCTTCACGACCATTGCCATTTCACGGATATATTGAGATACAAATCACCAGCACCAACACTCACTGTGACACACGCAGTCGGCCAGCCCGGCGCGCGAGCAGCAACTGACTACAAAAATAATCAGCAACGATCCTAGAGGAGTGGGAAGTTCTCATTGTTTCATGGAGCAACGAGCACGACTGGTATGCCACAGAGAAATTTCCCACTTGGGGGAAATTTATAACTTTTACACCACACCTGAAATTAAAATCGCACTTTGTAAATACCCGGTATTTTAATTGGTTTATTTCACGACGATTTATCAACTGCAATGATATCTAGCGTCTGAGTAAGGCTACGTACACATTGGAGCGATGATAAACGATAAAAGAAGCAGCGATGTTATAATTATCAGAGAGAATCGAAGCATGTATTGTCATTGAAGTGTGCATATTGGAGTAACGATAAAAGCGACGAAAAAGAAAAATTCCATTTTCTTGCTCTTGTCGTTCATATGATCTCAGATTAAGATAATATTAATCTGTATAATGACAGGTGGTTATCAATATATCCGAATATTAATCGATTTATTATTATTTCGGCATATTAAATTAATTATCATGGATATTGACAAATTGATCAGTTGTGTATTTATTCGTGATACGTTATGTGATCACAAGAACCAATCACAACACAATGAATTTATACTAGCTTTGGGATGAGAAACGGGTTCAATTCTGTACATATTTAAGTTATATTAACCTTGAACCTAGCAGCTGATGTTTCCTACATACCTTCTTTCATTAAGTGGATGTATAGAATACCTTCTGCTGATAAGTCAAAATGTTCGCTTCCCGCGGTCTCATTCCTCCGATATGTCGCTATGTCGTTTCTTTTATCGTTTATCGTTGCTCCAACGTGTACGTATTTTACCCAAGATGGAAGTGATAATGTCAGCGAAATGAATCCAGGGTCCAGCGTCGAAAGTTATTATCGCCGCTCTCTCATGGTTATAGTCGGAGGCACCGATTTTGGCAGATGTCCTCGATGACATTTCCAGTAGGCGAGCCAATATTGTTTGTGTAGAGAATGAGATGCGATAACATTCTGAGTCGTTCATATTTTCATAACAGCAGCTCATATCAATTATCCTTATTATGAAACACACCACAGTATAGTCCTACTCAAAGAATACCTTTAATAAATGTAAATGACTTCCGTTCGCAATGATTTTACAATACGTCTCCTATATTTTCTAAATTAAATTAATTCTTAATTAAAAGGAAAATGCATTGCATTGCGCATATATATATATATATATATATATATATATATAATCCTACCCTTACCAGATCAATATTCAAGATTTGTCCAGTAATAATCTAGGGATCGTCTGCTGCGGAAGTTAGATTTATATAAGAGTATAATAAATAGGATTGTAATGAATATTACAAGGGCAATAATTTCTTCACACGCACATTGTGAATAGAACAGAGAAGAAAACATTTTAAAATATTCGAAATCGTACAAAATATCGGAAAAACCAATTTTCCCTGCACAAATTGCACCAATTGAAAAATATAATTACCATTCACAATAAATACTGTATTTTATGGATTCTAAAAAGTTGTTTATTAATCTAGAGGTGATGACTATACTAAATTCCAGCACAACATTCATTCAGTATATGTAGAAATTACAATTTGGATTTTACTAAATGTATAGGCCTACTATCAAAAGGTGTTACATACCCCCTTAAATACTGTACATGTGTTACCTGTGCGATATCCGATGTTTAATTTTTTTAATATAATTCATAGTACTGAAACTGCCATATTGAATTCGCACAAATTGTATTATTCGTAATTTTCGTCTCGAAAACTCCTAAGATATCTAATTTAATTTGTCACCCATTTTTGTCCTACTCCACCACTTTAGAGACAAAGTCGGACTAAATAATACCTTACTCGTATTCTGTGATCGCAAAGATCCCCAGATATCGACTTTCATCGAAATCGGATGACATGAGATTTCTCACTCCCTTCTGCCTTTTCATCAGTACCTTAGGATATGGCATTTATAAAATCTAAGAATGTTTAACCAATATTGTAGAGAGTAACCTTAATTTTAAATTTTACGTCTCTAGTTAAATATAGTTTAGTGAATTTTTAAAATCGTCGACTTCTTTCTCTCTCCTCTCTGCTCGGAAGTGTAAAAAAAAAAAAAAAAAAAAAAAAAAAAAAAAAAAAAAAAAAAAAAAAAACTGACGTTATTTCAAGGGAGTAGCCTACATGAAATTGAATTTTTTTACTTTCCTTATACATTTTAAAAACAATTCTGAGAGATGAGATGAATAGTCTAACCCAATTTTATGAGTGAATCTTTGTTTTAAATTTAAGGCTTCACGTCTGCTGGCTAAAAAAAATAAATCGGCATAATTATTTTGATCATTACTGCCTCCCATTTTCCATCCCTTAATGTTCGTATTTCGTAAAACTCAGTCTTATCTATTGACTAAGGATTAACATATTTCCATATACATATATATTTCCATATATATAACAGATTATATTTCCATTTCGTACAATATTCTGGTCATGAGACATAATCACATACTTTGTCTTTTCGGGATTTACTACCAAACCTATCGCTTTATTTGCTTCAAGTAAAATTTCCGTGTTTTCCCTAATCGTTTGTGGAGTTTTTCCTAACATATTCACGTCATCCGCATAGACAAAAAGCTGATGTAACCCGTTCAATTCCAAACCCTCTCTGTTATCCTGAACTTTCCTAATGGCATATTCTAGAGCGAAGTTAAAAAGTAAAGGTGATAGTGCATCTCCTTGTTTTAGCCCGCAGTGAATTGGAAAAGATCAGATAGAAACTGGCCTATACGTACTCTGCTGTAAGTTTCATTGAGACACATTTTAATTAATCAACAAGTTTCTTGGGAATACCAAAGACACATATAGACTACTGTAATATTTGATTAGTTTTTGGAGGTGACTGTCCAGAGTGCACAAATACTCGGGCGTGCATGTTTACTCTTATGTCCTACCACTGCCATCGTGATCTAATACAGGCCGTAAGGCAGACCACGTGACTCGCTTAACAGCTGATCGCGAAGGGCGGTCTTTCAACCATATGAATTAGTTGCAGTGCATGAAGAATAACATATATTTCTCTGAAATGCGGTGTAATTGCGTCAGTAAAATTTTAAACAGTGATTGTGAGACACTTGAGACACAATTTACTTGCAATTTAAGGTACAATATTATTTTTGGTGTGAAAATTTCGTTGTTGCAGGCAAAGTTCGTATATGTAATACCTGCCTTTATTTCGATTAAATATTGCGCCCTTATGTGGTTAAGTGAAATTTTGGTCTTATAAACAGTAGGCTAAATATGTGTAATAATCAGGGAACGGATTTATATGGACTAAAAATATATGAAATATGTAAATATATATGTAGTTATTTTTACCAAAATATGGAATTAAATATGGATTTTTACCAAAATATGGAATTAAATATGGACTTAAAATTATAAAAAAATGACTATGTGCGTTAAATATTGGTACATTTTAATCAAACTAAACAAAAAATATAATGGACGTACCTTATCTTCCAATGTAGTTTCAACAAAACACAATTTTTATTGTCTGTTACCATAACAATAGGTTACAAACATTTCTTTCAAGTGCTGAAAAGTGAATCTTCTTCTATTGTCTCTGAGGATAGATTTATACTGACTAAAAGAGCGTTCGACGTCACAAGAAGTAACTGGTACATAATTCAATTTCACAATGTCTGCTGGGGATAAGTCCAAGTTAATCTTCACTGTTGATTCACCACTCATCACAGCAACAACCTTTTGTAGTTCTTCATATCCAGGGTTTTTTGAAAGTACAGTGTCCACCTTAGCTCTTACTGCATCTGCAACTTTACCTCTACCACGATTCAGTTGTTCCACAGTACTATTTATAATTTCAAAACTTTCAGATAGTGAAAGGTGCCTATTTTGGAGACTTTTGAGCGTTTTTATGATGCATGAAAATGTATGCTGAATGTGAGCTAAGTCATTCTTCACACTTATGTCACAGGTAACTGTTTTCGCAGTATCAATTGAGACTGCATCTTCAGAGTCCAATGCAAGGAGAACATTGTTAATAGAGTCTATATGTTCGGCATAATATTCAACTGCTTCTAGCCATGTACCCCATCTAGTTAAAATTGGCTTTGGTGGCAATGGAATTTCAGGGTACATTTCTTTCAACACGTTAACTCTACTGGGAGCTTTGAGAAATACTTTTTTCACTGATGAAATCAACAAATCTACTTTAGGGAAATTGTCTCTGACCACTTCTGCCACACGATGAAATGCATGCGCCACACAAGTAAAATGAGTCAATTTAGGATATACAACAGATAATGCTTGTCCAGCTTTGACCATATAAGGGGCAGCATCGCTAATAAAGAATAACACATTATCGTACATAATACCCTTTGGCCACAGGATACCCATAGCTTCGTTGAACAGTTTAACTATAGTTTTGTTATTGCACTTTTCTAGAACATCACAATGTAAAAGAATTCGTTCAGAATATTGTTCACTTAACAAACCGATAACTACATTACCAACAAGTCTACCTTCTTTGTCGGGAGTCTCATCAATGGAAACCCAAATTGAACTATCTTTAATTTCATCTCTTATCTTCTGTATTGTCTCATCGTAGATGGATGGAGCATACGTCTTCCTAAGTGTTGACTCATCCGGGATTGTATGTTGAGTATATTTTTCAAGGAATTCCCTGAAGACCTTATTCTTTAGTTTGTAGAGAGGAATATCAGCAGAGATGAGAGAACGGCACAGGTCGATGTTAAACTCAGATCTTACATTCGATGTTGTTGGTTGTGTTAAAAACAATTGTCTCTGCTTGGAATTTAGTTGTTTGTTGGCCTGATGTTTACTAGTTGTAATGTGTTGTTGCACCAGGAACTTTTGTGTAGATGATACTGCACACTGACACAAATTACAAAATAATATTTTATTGTCAGTTGATAAACCATCTTCTTTAAATTCTGAAATGTAACTTGTTAGTTTTGATTTTAAATTGACTGAATGACGTACTTTTGGCATATTTACCGTCTTTATAGTATGATTTACAAAACTGAACCTATGTGTACTCTGACTGGCATTTAACTGTTGAGCTGCACAACTGAAGTCTGTTAAAAATTTTAAATTAAATTAATACAGTTTTGTAACTTACTTTCCCATTGTTGATAGGACTGCTAATTTTCAAATAACTCTGATGTTAAAGGGATTACTGAACATGTGTTTAAATCTCTATTGTTGAAATGTATTTTTAAAAGTTAATGGAATTTTGTTTTGTTTTATTGTTAAACCTAATATAATATGGACTGTTTTATATGAAATATGGAAAATATATGGAAAATAAAAGTAGGATTTTTCAACCCTACACATTGTGAAACATAAAGATAATGCAAAATATAAATTATATTAGCTTTATAAGTAAATATGTATTTACATATAAATCCTTTCCCTGATAATAATAATTGGAGATTTATCATTTGAAGAGGTGGAGAAGTTCAAATATCTTGGAGCAACAGTAACAAATATAAATGATACTCGGGAGGAAATTAAACGCAGAATAAATATGGGAAATGCCTGTTATTATTTGGTTGAGAAACTTTTATCATCCAGTCTGCTGTCGAAAAATCTGAAAGTTAGAATTTATAAAACAGTTATATTACCGGTTGTTCTGTGTGGTTGTGAAACTTGGACTCTCACTTTGAGAGAGGAACGTAGGTTAAGGGTGTTTGAGAATAAGGTGTTTAGGAAAATATTTGGGGCTAAGAGGGATGAAGTTACAGGAGAATGGAGAAAGTTACACAACACAGAACTGCACGCATTGTATTCTTCACCTGACATAATTAGGAACATTAAATCCAGACGTTTGAGATGGGCAGGGCATGTAGCACGTATGGGCGAATCCAGAAATACATATAGAGTGTTAGTTGGGAGGCCGGAGGGAGAAAGACCTTTAGGGAGGCCGAGACGTAGATGGGAAGATAATATTAAAATGGATTTAAGGGAGGTGGGATATGATGATAGAGAATGGATTAATTTTGCTCAGGATAGGGACCAATGGCGGGCTTATGTGAGGGCGGCAATGAACCTCCGGGTTTCTTAAAAGCCAGTAAGTAAGTAAAGAATAATAATAGCCATTTAACAATATAACAAACTATAGTCGCGACGCTGTTATTTCCGGCGTGACTCCGCCTCTTTGCTTACGTCTTAGGAAGTGAAGGCTCTATAAAGTCTAGGTAGGTAGTACCGATCGCCATTTTTGTTCTTTTGTTCCCGAGCTACCATACGAGGAATCTATTTGCCACAACGTTAAACATTATCATGTCGTAGCTCCTATGATAATAAATCAAACGCACTGTAATTCAGCAAATAATTGAGCGGCAAATAACGTCTGCGAACGCCAACGAAAGAGCCAAAATGGCGGGCGATTATATTAAGTATTTATCGAGCCTTAAGAAATGAATAACGTTAAGCATGAGGCCTCGACGATAATACCTAGCATTTGCTGTTAATGGGTTGAGAGAAAACCCCGGGAAAAACTCAACTTCTGTCCGTCCGAGTGGTTACGTTGCATGGTCGTCTAAACCATGGTGGAAACATAGTAGAGGTGTGGGAGAAGTTGTGCGCGTTTTCGTTCAGTCTGCGCATGACGTCCAGTAGGCTATACTGGAAACTTAATATCCTTTATTGACATTGTTATGAATCCGATAAGTTAAGTTTCAATATATTTATTATTGGTTTCAGTCTATAACTTAGTATCTGTTAGATAAACCAACTCACAAATATATTGAAACATACTATTCTATCAACATCAAGATATAAAGAATATGAACTTATGTGATTTTGGTAGAGGGTCTTGGCGTTTGCAACAATTCTCCCATTTTTCACGAAGACGTTTATCTTTCGGGAATTAAAAAATATTTAATATTACTGCCTCTGGTTTTTCTATAATTATTACTGCAACCGAACACTGCACAATGACACATTAAGCATTGTAATTAATATCTAGTTAGGTATATTAAATAAAAAGTACTCAACCCAATGATCTGCGATCGCTGTCTGCAGTGAAGATGACGTCACACGCCTCAGCCGCTATCGCAACAGCATGCGCAATCCCACACCTTAAAGGTCTTGCCACACAGATGCGGGCTACCGCAGCGTCCTGCGATCCTAGCACGCAGCGGGAAGGACGCTGAACTGTTTTACACAATATTGCATCATCCCCGTCACACACGCGCCGTTCTAACGCAGCGGGCTAGTTTCAGTTTGTGTTTCGAGTCTGTTGCCCGTTGCGTTCTGCGTTCTAGTAGGAACATGGAGACTGAAAAACTCATAAAAGAGGTACGGAAATATAAATTTTTGTACGATCCCGGACATCTGGAGTACAAAAACGTTGTGCAGAAGGCGGAGAAATGGAAGGAAATAAGATTGGCCTTGAACTTAGAAGGTAAGTGCATTATATACTTTGTATTTCAACATAGTTTTATTTATGTCAATATTACGTAATTTACGTAACACTGAAAATAGGAATCCAGTAAAATTAATAAGAAATTTAGCCTACATACTAATAAAAGGAGTAGAAATTTAAGAATTAGGTCTAATAAATAATTTACATAATAATAGAAGCAGAAATCTAATAATTAATTATTAAGTAATTCACATAATCATAGTAAGAGATAGAAATCTAATAATTAATAAGTAATTTACAGAATAATTGAAGCAGGAATCTACTGTGTATAAATATTTTTATAATGAATCATTATTGAAATAATTGACAAAATGTTGTCGAACTTCCAAAGCAGCACTGTTTGCTCTGCGGTTACTTGGTGTTTGAGAAAGCAGAATCCACTCTATGTTATCATAGATTTCGTACCGTCCGCACGCACTAGTATAAGGGTGGCACATATGTCACGCATTGGTTTCAATGCCTTATAACTTTTTTGTAAATTGATTTTTGACTTACTTCTTTTCAGATCTGTATAAAGTAAACTTGGGAGATACACCATGGAGAGATTAAATCCTGAACAGCGCACGAAACTGATTGAACTTTATTTTGAGAATCAAAGGTCCATCATCCTTACTCAGAGAGCATACCGTCGGCACTTCCATGTGCGCAACTGTCCTCATCAGACTACGATTCTGCGTCTGGTAGCACGATTTCGGCAAAATTATTCAGTCTGCGATCGCCCAAGAACGGGTAGACGACGTTCAGTTCGAACTCCCGAAAACATTGAGCGAGTGAGGGACAGCATTAATGACAACCCTGAAACATCAACCCGAAGCCGTGCCGCTCAGCTTGGGATGAATCGAAGGTCGCTGCAAAGGGTTTTAAGGACTGATTTGAAATTGTTCCCATACAAACTGCAACTGTGCAGAGTGTGTCTCCCGCAGATGCACAAGCCCGTCTCAGGTATGCAGTTCGCTTCCAAAACTTGGCGAGGGAACAACAGGACTTTCTCCAGAATCTGATAATGAGTGACGAAGCCCATTTCCACCTAAATGGTGTTGTCAACAAACAAAACTAGCGAATATGGGCACGGGAAAACCACAAGGCCATCGTTCTGCGTGATTTGCATCCAATAAGATGTACGGTGTGGTGTGGTGTAACCTAAGAACGGATCATCGGTCCGTATTTCTTTGAAGAAGAAGGTGCTGTCGTAACAGGAACAGGAGAGCGGTATCGCAACATGATCAGGGACTTTCTTAGACCAGCTGTGGCGAATAATGCTACACACTGGTTTCAGAAGATGGAGCCACTGCTCACACAGCACGTGAAACCAGAGCACTGTTAACACAACTTTTTGGCGAGCGAGTGGTATCCCGGTTTGCTGATTTCAACTGGCCATCACGTTCCCCAGACTTGACAGTCCCAGATTTTTTCCTTTGGGGATATTTGAAAGAACGTGTATACGTCAACAAACCAGCAACCATCGAGCAGCTCAAAGACAACATACGGGCCGAGATTCGTAAGTTGCAGCCAGCAATTCTTCGCAAAGTTATGGACAATGCACTAAAAAGAGCCACTCTTTGTGAACTGCGAATGGCGGTCATTTGAAGGACATAATTTTTCATACCTAGTGTTTTCACATTTCCCGACAGTGTACTTCTCATCTCAGACAGGAATAATTTTGTGCATGCTTAAACAAAAAAGTTATAAGGCATTGAAACCAATACGTGACATATGTGCCACCCTTAAATAGATAGATACACAATAGCCACTCGAAATAGAAACTGAGCAGAATCCACTCTATGTTATCATAGATTTCGTACCGTCCGCACGCACTAGAATATCGCTGTACGTGTGTGTGACGTCTTTGATCGCAGTCTGCTGCGTTTTTCTGCAACGTCCTGCCCGCTGCGGTAGCCCGCATTCTGTGTGGCAAAGCCTTTACTATGTTTCCGCCATGGTCTAAATGCTGGAAATCACGTAGCAGTAATTTACATAACGGAGCCCTCTTCTTCCAACTACGTATTTTAAACAGTTGTATAATATTAAGTAGACTTCCGATTCCGCACAGAAAATATTTTCTGGGAAGAGCATATCAACCCAGCCACTAGTCTTTACAGAGGGGCCAGCAGAAACGGGTGGGGGGGGGGGAATCGGGATGCGACATAATCACTCGGATGGACAGTACAGGCGCCGTGTTTGGTTCAAGTTTGTCGAGTACGGCGAAGTTCGATATTCGCCGATGTTCGCTCTGCAGGAGGAGGCCTGTCGTGTTTGTTCCACCTTGTTATAAAAATATTCGCTGCCCTATATTCATATTTTAACCGCATAAGAATTTTAATACATATCTTACGATTAGTTTTTCATATGAAATAAGACGAAACTTTTAATCCTTTGGTTGCCTCTCTCATATTCGAACATTGCAGAACACTAGTAAGTATAAGTCGAGAGTTCAATTAATACACAGCCAGTGTGAAAGACGACGCTTTCTTTTGAAAAGATAAGGTAAGCGTTTGTTTATTGATTAAGTCTTCTCAGATAGCACTCCAATCACATTTATTATGTCTATCAAGGATGAGTTAGAATTTGTAATTGACATTCTCATATCTATTCCACGTACAGTAAAAAACAACGTTGTCATATCTCGAGTTAATTGATGACGACAAAAGATTAGTAATTTTAATTTCAATTTTAATTAAAACTTACTTTATAGCTTAAAATTTATTCACTGTGGATGGTGGTGGTAAAAATCAATGTACTGATATCAGTATAAAAATAATTGTAACTAGGAATAATCTTTACAACCAAAACGTAACAGCACTGTTTCACATTACAAGTATTGATGCGTGTTCTACAGTTGGTTCCCAAACAAAATATCATCAACGTGAGTTGGTTCCCTATGTTCAAATATCAACAACGTGAGTTGGTTCCCCATGTTCAAATATCATCAACGTGAGTTGGTTCCCCATGTTCAAATATCATCAACGTGAGTTGGTTCCCCATGTTCAAATATCATCAACGTGAGTTGGTTCCCCGTGTTCAAATATCCAAGACTGTGATTTTGTAGCAGGCTGTGTGGGACATGGATGTTAATCGATCATGTAGCAGAGTAGTTGTTATTGCCTATAACGCCACCTAATAATCGATCATGACCCGTGACTCCATCTACGCTGTGTGGGACTTCAGAAAACATTACCTGGTGGTGTGGAAAGATATACTTGTGTTAAAAGAGGATGTGTTTCGTGAAACTTTCTGCTTCAGATATTATAATGGAATTCAACGTAGAACATAACCACGACACGTGTGACACAGCAACTTTAAATCGTCAAAAGTTTAGCAACCAAGTGAAACGAAAAGCTGTGCAGCACTTGTACGAACGTCCATCGAAAATTATTCGCCTTGAGCTAATGGAAAAAGATGATTTTCAGACTCTGACTAACAGTGACATCTGTAAGGTAAGGAATAATGTGTACCGCAGCCGCTTAATTGTAAGACCGAAATTACACCAATCTTTAGTTGAACTACATTTGACAATGTCTTCGTACGACCTCAGTACTTATAAAAACGAACAGTTTTTGTTTATAAATGGTTCCGAAAGAAACATTATTGCTTTTTCCTGTAAACCGAATTTAGAATCTTTGAAGGGAATGACCACTATTTTCGTTGATGGTACATTCAAGGCGTGTCCTAAATTATTCAAACAACTTTTTACAGTGCATGGTGTGACAGATAATCATTACGTACCTTTGGTGTTCTTCTTGCTACAAGATCAACATGAGACGTCATATACTTACGCCTTCAGTTCAATTAAACAATATGTAAATCCAGTTGTTGTTTATGCTGACTTCGAAAAAGCAATCCAAAATGGAATTTCAAACGTATTCCCTAGTGCCAAACTGAAAGGTTGTAGGTTCCATCTTGCACAATCTTGGTGGAGGAAAATTCATTCCTTAGGTTTGAGTGCGGAATTTAAAAGTAAGGAATCTGAAATTGGTCAGCTTCTAAAAACTATATTCGGACTGCCTTTATTGGCGCCTCAAGAAGTTGAAGATTGTTTTGTTAATGACTTAATGGCTGTCAAACCTATAGACGATCGAGTAGACCAGTTCTTTGATTACCTCCTCCATACTTATATTACACCAACAAGTGAGCATCCACCTCCAATATGGGCTGAGTTTACTTCTTCCTTAGAGCGAACAACCAACTGTTGTGAATCTTTTTACAGTAAACTTAATGCGCACTTTTGTGCTCCACACCCAAATATATTTGCACTTGCAGTAGCTCTGAAGGAGGTTCAGTGCGATACTTGCATTAAGCTTAGGAGTAAAAGTAAATGTAGGTCTAAGATAATGTAACAAAAGGAAACTTTTGTGAAAGATTGGATGGAAAAGCTTTCTGATGGCAGTGTAAGTAGATATGCACTCCTGCGACACGTTTGTTTCAAATTTTTACCAGTACAGAAATAAAATTGTGAAGTTATTCGACGCAGCGTGTCCGCCAAGCACAAAACATTTTTAACCTACCTACTACTGTAGACAGTAGCTGACAGTCCTAAGTCTGTATAAAATGGGAAGGGAAATGTTTTCTGTCTTGATCTAGCGCGGGAACCAATTGCAGTACACAGGAGAAATCAACCTGGAACCAACTCCAGTATAGCTCTGGGACGAACTGGGAACTAATTCACAGATTTGGGAACCAATTCCAGTACAGCCATATCTCCAGCACAAAACCTGCCGCTCGGGTATCAATTCAACCATTTTACTTTAACTTGTCTTAACCAGAATTTGAACTCGGACCTGCTCATTCCACGATCAGATATGCTAACCGTTACTCCACAGCGGAGGAGAAAATCCGCTCTTCATACACGATCAAGTAACAAAATTTTCTTTTAGATTGCAGATGGTAACTGTAATTGTACGAGTACATTCTTATACTACCCTAGTTACAAAATTAGATCACTGTTAATTTCCTGGTCTTTTAACCCCTCCATACAGGAAATAATATATCCAGGAGAGCGCATGTTTTTTAAACTGACGTTATAACGGTAATATTATCTATCTACTTCGCTCCAATAAATGACGCAATAGCAATCACATTCCTTTCACGGTGTTGTAGTGGTTTATTGAATACAGGAGGCAAGGATTAATAAACATTATTATCATAGTGAACTGACTCATTACAGATAACACTTTATTATTTATGTTATGTCCTTTTCAATAGGAATAACATCAGCAATTTTCTACTGCAATTCTTATACCAACACTTTAGCAGATTGCTGTAGTGCATTTGCTATAAAAGACACTTAGCAATAAATTATTCTAGTCCTGAAATACAGTGATAAGACTTTTTCAAGAATATTATGACAAGTTGGGAACGTATGAGTTGAAGTGTTAATGAATGAAGACTTCAAATCAACTCATTTTCTACCAACGTTTCACATTTTTCTGCATTTAGAATTATATCAAACACGCATTTACAAGGATATACAAGTGACATTTCCTTGTACGACTTGAGAGTCACTAATGTGTTAATAAAATTTATAGATTCATTCCTGTTATCAGTTATTAGAGATGAAAATCAGTTTTCACAAATAATATATGACTTATGTTGTTTTATTTTGAACAAAACTGATCTCAACAAATAGTAAAGAGTTTAAGTCAATATTTATATTTTCAGTTAAATTACAATTTAGACAATATCAATTTCCTTTTACTCACATTCTTCTTCACTAGACTTCTCTGTTTCGGGTTTACTCACATCTGTGCCTAGAAACTCAACAAACTGTACAGAATCGTAAACTGAGTAATCTTCATGCTTCGTTTTTTAGAAAAACTGAGAAATCGTAATGCAGTTTTGAATTTGCATCCGGGATTGGATACATGGAACGGACAGTAGAAAATAAATTTTCTAACGCATCCTACGTGCATCTGTCTAGCGTAAGATATTTGAACTTCGATTTACAAAGACAACATTTTTGAAAATCAAGACCTATTTTCGTTACCAGTATTATACCAGTTTGGTGTCCAACGTCTGCTTTTGCCCATCTTGATATTTTTAATTATAAATATAATTATAATTACTTACCTATGGCTTTTAAGGAACCCGGAGGTTCATTGCCGCCCTCACATAAGCTCGCTATCGGTCTCTATCCTGTGCAAGATTAACCATAGCCCACCTCCCTCAAATCCATTTTAATATTATCCTCGTCTCGGCCTTCCCAAAGGTCTTATTTCCTCCGGCTTCCCAACTAACACTCTATATGCATTTCTAGATTCGCCCATACGTGCTACATGTCCAATCCATCTCAAACGTCTGGATTTAATGATCTTAATTATGTCAGGTGAAGAACACAATGCATGCATTTCTGCGTTGTGTAACTTTCTCCATTCTCCTGTAACTTCATCCCTTTTAGACCCAAATATTTTCCTAATTACCTTATTCTCAAACACTCTTAATATTTGTTTCTCTGTCAAAGTGAGAATCCAAGTTTCACAATAATATAGAACAACCGGTAGGCCTAATATAACTATTTTATAAATTCTAACTTTCAGATTTTTTGATAGCGGACTAGATGACAAGATCTTCTCAACCGAAAAAATAACAAGCATTTCCCATATTTATTCTGCGTTTAATTTCCTTCCCAGTGTCATTTATATTAATGTTGCTCCAAGGTTATGAATTTTTCCACCTCTTCGAAGGATAAATTTCTAATTTTTATGTTTCCATTTCGTATAATATTCTGGTCACGAGACATAATCATATACTTTGTCTTTTCAGGATTTATTTCAAAATCTATCGCTTTACATGCTTCAAGTAAAATTCCCGTGTTTTCCCTAACGGTTTGTGAATTTTCTCCTATCATATTCATGTCATCCGCATAGACAAGAAGCTGTAATCCCTTCGGGACGGTTCAAAAAAAGTAGAACATTCTTTTATGGTGACAAGCCATTCTTATTTATCCCGTGACCATGATTTTGACAACATTGAAATCTATCTCAATAGAAGGGAAGTATTTACAAGCATTCACTATGCCAAACTCATTAAAATGTGCAGAAAATGCAACCCCTTTGATGTAGTCATGGTGAATAGGGAAGATTTCAGGGCTGTGCATATACTTCAGTCTCACATAAAAAAATAACTAATAAAGGAATCTAAATTTTCTGAGGGAAGAGTTTTTGTTTTCTCAGAAGAATTCAAGATGGGATTCGGCATTAA
The DNA here is from genome assembly GCF_040183065.1 of Periplaneta americana. Lineage (NCBI taxonomy): Eukaryota > Metazoa > Arthropoda > Insecta > Blattodea > Blattidae > Periplaneta > Periplaneta americana. Next base: position 125,336,328 of record NC_091124.1, on the reverse strand, counting down.
GTCTGCATACAGTATGGGGATGGACACACCTTACGGTGTAAAGTTACAAAAGGACCGAGGCAATGTTTATGATCCCATTCAATTCGATCTATCAAAAGGTTTTCTTCCGAACAAGTGGAAAGCAAGTGTAAGTAAAAAGATGCGAAATCTAGAAAGAATATGTAAGAGAAAAGACAAATAAAGTTGTTGTTATGGCTAGAACAATAGGGGCTTTGATAAGAGAAGAAGTACAATAAACCTGTTGCATTATCACGAGAAAACGTGTCTCTTCGTCCATAAGGAAACTAGAAAGGTGATGTTTGTAAGATTCCCTAATCTGTCATTCCTCATGAGACCAATTTATTGTCTCTTTCTCAATAAGCAGACTTAAACGTGATGTTTATTCTTTGCAGTATCAGTTACCCCTAATTTCAATCTTCTTTTAAGAGTAGGGTTTCTTTCAGTCTTCTCTAGCTCTCTTACTGAAATGTATATAGACGTACTGTGTGTAGGGTGTTTAGTTTCTTAAAGTTGCTTTTTTTTTAACAGTACTAAATAATGAGTGAAGCAAGTGGTGCATCAACTCTTCACAAAACTGTACGATCTTTACAGTGACTGGTTAAAATCGAACATTACCCTAATGAACAGCCTGTGAAGAAATCATTTTATCGACATATATTTAATACTGAGGTTAATCTTGGCTTTACGCCACCTATGTCAGACACTTGCAATTTCTGTAACAAAGTCAAGTACAAATGCTTGGGGTGTACTATAAGCAACAACATGAGCTGCTGCCAGGAAGTCAAAAGGAGCATAGCAATGGCCAAGGAAGCTTTTAATAGAAAAAGGAGTATCTTCTGCGGATCTCTGGAAAAAAGAACTAAGGAAGAGACTAGTAAAGTGCTTTGTATGGAGTGTGGCATTGTATGGGGCAGAAACATGGACATTACGACGAAGTGAAAAGAAGCGAATAGAAGCATTTGAAATGTGAATATGGAGAAGAATGGAACGTGTGAAGTGGACATACTGAATAAGAAATAAAGTTGTGTTGGAAAGAGTGGGTGAAGAAAGAATGATGCTGAAACTGATCAGCAAGAGGAAAAGGAATTGGTTGGGCCACTGGCTGAGAAGAAACTGCCTACTGAAGGATGCACTGGAAGGAATGGTGAACGGGAGAAGAATTCAGGTAGAAGAAGATATCAGATGATATATGGATCATATGACGAAACAAAGAGGACGACAGAAAATAGGAAAGATTAGAGAAAGCTAGGTTTGCAGTGAAAGACCTGCCCTTGGGCAGAACACTAACGGTCTTACTAATAAAAACTCTATATATAGACGTTTAACTGTCTTATAGAACGAGCAGCTCGTTTATAAGTAGTGTGTAAATTCCTTACTAATAATCACTACATTATATATATTACACAGCTATGTCATAGTTTTGTCATTACTTCATTACGGAAGGTAACAGAATATCTGAGGTTCTCTATTGCATCCGGTAGAGCGCTCTAGTGTGCCGTGTTAAGTATCGATAGCACAACTGACTCTGATCAATTACCACACTATATTTTGGTCAAAGAAGACAAGCTACAGCAATATTATTCTAATTATTCTGTGCTCTTTTGTTTGTTCTTCTGTGGTTACAAGGCAATCATCATCATAAGATGACAGTCGATACGAACAGCTGTTAGAGGGACGGCCATTTTTTCTCTATATACAAGCTTAACCAAGGGGTGTCGTGTATATAACTACTGCAAAGCAATTCCTATTATATAGGTAGTTACAGACTGTTTGTACACCCATCGCTTATGCATGGTTTATTAGTAACGTTTTCTATCTCGACTTTGCATAAGTCTCGTATAAAAACTATAGGTAACACTATAAATGAAGTCAAGGACAAATTTCAAATCTGGATGAAGTTCGTGATGCAAAACAAATTAAAAAATTGAACGCAGATAAAATGTTGGCTGACATAAGAGCAAACATTGTCCTTGTTCTTATCAAAAACTTTGTAGGTATTGAAAATCCTTCAGTTGCTGCAATATCAATAGATTTACAACAGGTATTACCAATCCTTAAGATCAACTCTGGAATTGAATACTACGGAAGAAAATTATGGACATATAATTTTGGAATTCATAACATAGTACAACAGGAAAGGCCTCAATGTACATTTGGGATGAGACTGTGGGCAAGAGAGGTTCATCTGAAATAGCAAGTTCTTTAAAATGCATTACATTGAAAACAACATCCCATCACATATAAACGTGCTTCACATTTTTAGTGACAACTGCAGCGGTCAAAATAAAAATCTCAATATGATACTTGTTTACCTGTTTACGTAACATTCATTGGGACGGTTCAAAAAATGTAGAACATATTTTTATTGTGACAAGTCATTCTTATTTACCCTGTGACCGTGATTTTGACAAAATTGGAATCTATCTCAATAGAAGGGAAGTATTTACAAGCATTTACTATGCCAGACTCATTAAAATGTGTAGAAAATCCAACCCCTTTGATGTAGTCATGATGAAGAGGGAATATTTCAGAGCGGTATATATACTTCAGTCTCACATAACAAAGCAACTACAGTAACAAAGGGATCTAAATTTTCTGAGGGAAGAGTTCTTGTTTTCTCAGAAGAATTCAAGGTGGGATTCGGCATTAAGTCTGCATACAATATGGACATACCTTACTGGGTAAAACTACAAAAGGGCCGAGGCAATGTTTATGATGTCATTCAATTTCATCTATCAAAAGGTTTTCTTCCGAACAAGTACAATAAACGTGAAGATATTCAGAAACTTTCAAATTACTTCCTCCCATCTCATCGCCGATATTTCAGTGCTATAAATTAGTGGACAACAAAATGAAGAGCTAACAGACGTGGTCATAGAAGAAGACGACAGCGTCCTTGATTATTGAAGACTTCACGAATACACCTGGGACAGTTTATTATATGGAACGCAAAGAGAATTGTTTAACTTAAACTCTATCATCATCATCATCATCATCATCATCATCATCATCATCATCAGTAGCAGCAGCAGCACCACCAGTAGCAGTGTCCACACCTGTGGAGTAACGGTTAGCGCGTCTGGCCGCGAAACCAGATGGCCCGGGTTCGATTCCCGGTGTGGGCAAGTTACCTGGTTGAGGTTTTTTTCCGGGATTTTCCCTCAACCCAATATGAGCAAATGCTGGGTAACTTTCGGTGTTGGACCCCGGACTCATATCACCGGCATTATCACCTTCATCTCATTCAGACACTAAATAACCTAAGATGTTGATAAAGCGTCGTAAAATAACCTACTAAAATAAAAAAGCAGTAGTAGTAGGGTTATTTTATTAACATGTAATTTCTATAGTGGCGCATATGACACTCAGAGGTAAGGAACTAATCGATTCATTAAATTTCAAACGCATTTTACGAGAAAGAGGAATTTGGCGCATACGTCATCGCTATTCCAAACGCTTCATATAGGATGATATGCATATAGGGGTTGTCTCAAGTTATGTGCATTTTTTTGTGATTAAAATCACACCACAAGACTCGACCTCATCCTGTCTCCTTTCACATTTTGAAAACCTGGTAACCCTTACGACATAGCAAAAAATATATATATATATATATATATATATATATATATATATATATATATATATATATATATACGGAACTATAATGGGTTTTCACACTCCAACATAAAGATTGTTTCAGTAAATGATATGACGCCAAGCCTGTTAAAAATATAACAGAATGGCGACATAACTGGTTACAGCATGTCTATAGAATGAAAAAAGTATAACAGCGACAGAATTTAAGTATAGAACAGGAGGCGGAAGAGATTTGGGTCGATCCATAAGAAATGTAAATTCAAGATGGAGATGTAGGCTAACAAATTCCTAGAAGCAAAGTAATGCTGACAATTTCGATGGCGTTGAAAACTATGTATCTTTCATATTACTCATATTCAGAGACGGCGATATGGCGGTACTGGAACAATGGTGGAATGAAAACTGCAGTACGTTGTTGTTTACAACCCGTCTCACAACACTCTTGTGACCACCGGCGAGCGCAACTCGTGCTCCAAGGCTAAACTCGGGGTGGTTATTCCCTGAACATTACTTTAATTGGGGGGGGGAGAATGTTGTGAACTGGAGTTGCAAATATCTACAGGAAGTAATAAAACTTAGAGAAAAGTGTAAACCGATTTTATAACTGGATAAAACCTAGTTGGATACAAATTTAACGTTTCGGAAGTGCTGAACAAACAAAGAAATAAATATCTTGGAGCCAGAGTGAATTATAATGACAGGCAAAGTAATTATCTCATGCCCCCATGTTAATTATAGAATCACTGCACTCATTACAACCAGATATCCAGCTGCTGAAGGCGTTAGCCCTGTGAACTAGCAATGTATTTATTTCCTCTGTTAAAATGTACTTACATTTTATTATAAAAGACAAGACAATTACTCAAGTTTACAGCTCATGCATTTTGTCAAGACACTCGCTATGTGCAGTACGGGAACAATGTTTCGGTGCAGGGGGGTAGGTGTAGAAGGGAAGTTCGGGCATGTGTCTACCAAGTTCAAGGCAAAGGCTAACCCATTCCCCTATATTTCGTAAGTAGACTCATCCGATCTCGTGCGCAACTCTGTAGAAAGAGTGGGGAAGTATCTGGACATAATGCATGAGCTGTATTTGGGTGACCACCACCACCACCACCACCACCACCACTATTTGGTTGTAGTTGTGATGGCGGTAATACTGTATATTGGGTTATTTTACGACGCTGTATGAACATCTAGGTTATTTAGCGTCTGAATGAAATGAAGGTGATAATGCCGGCGAAATGAGTCCGGGGTCCAGCACCGAAAGTTACCCAGCATTTGCTCGTATTGGGTTGAGGGAAAACCCCGGAAAAAACCTCAACCAAGTAACTTGCCCCGACCGGGATTCGAACCCGGGCCACCTGGTTTCGCGGCCAAGCGCGCTGACCGTTATTCCACGGGTGTGGTAATACTGTATAGTAGCGGTTGTGATTATGGTGATCATAGTGAAAGCAGCACTGGTTGTCGTGGTCAGCTATAGTAGAAGAAGCAATTAACTACAATCGCCCAATTTTAGTTAATGGCAGTATTTTAAAATATTTGTGCTATCTTTGTGTCATGGAATAGATTTGGATGTCTATCTAGAATAGCATTAGCCTATATGTAGATCAGTTCGACAAGTGAGTATTACTTCAAATGTTATATTTAATTACTTTTAATTACGACAATTAAAGCTTCCACGGCAACTTTGCTCAGGAAAAGACATTTGGATACTGTACAGTGTGCTGGCGCTTAACATCTTATCAGCTTCCTTTGAATACCAGTATTTTGTGTCAACTATTGTGTCCCTTGAATGCGTTATTATTATGTCGGTATAGCCAGGAGCAAGACTCAAGTTCGCTAATCCGTAATCTACGTGGGAGGCTGAAATGTGAAGTGTTATGGTCTTCAAAAGGACTACCTATCTCACGATTCAATACCACACCCAGCGACCTTTCTCGTATCATATTTCCTTGCAATTGGGAGGCAAATAACCTCTAACCTCTTTGTGGGCCTACTTCCATAGTCGATCATCATCAGTATTTCTATTCGTTCTTTTTTTGTAAGATTCGTCACGATTAATCACATGAAAGAACAAATTTTACTGAATTGTTTTTGATTTGCTTTTATCTATGATTATTTAATTCATGGCCCCCCCTTTTTCTCCATAGTGATAAAATGATACCACAGCCTAGTAGCCTATATACACTCACGAAGCTTGAGTTGTGAGGGTGCTAGGAACAATACACTGTGCCGGTACTATTTCGCATTGTTTGTAATGAGGCGATAGTAGCGATCCTAGTGGTTAGCAACTGTCTATGGATGCATATTTCCTACGTATTGAGCTTCGTGACTGTATATACTAGACTGTGGTGATACACTGAAGCATTTCTCTTGTTATATATTTTTCTCTCTTGTACGGAGGAGGAACCCGAAGGCTTGCATGCAGCCTGAAGCTTATTGTGCTTATTCCTATTCTGTGAATGATTGGGTAGCCGAACAGCCGCGCTTTTCTACAAGTACAGCACGCCAGCGCCGCACCGTGAACTGAACCCGGGCTATGTATGGATGATAATGATATGTGAATTAATGATGGCCAACGCCGAAAGTTACCCAGCAATTCTGCTTCAAATGGTTGGGGGGAAAACCCCGAAAAAACTCCAACCCGGGCCCGTTCGTTTCACGGTCAGACGTGCTAACCGTAGATCTTGTTATATTATACATTTGCATCAATATATTGAGGCAATTTTTACAAAGTAACAATTAATAAATGATCAAATATAAGAATGTGTAGTTTTGAGACCTGAAGAATTCAAAAATGGAAAAATAAATACAAGATATTTTTAAAAACTCAGACCTATTAGTACAGCCTTTATAAATGAAAATCATAGTTTTTGAAAATATGTTCAAAATATTTCTCCTTTACCAACTATAACTTTTGCATAGCCAAATGCAGTGATCTGTAATTCCCTCCCCCCTCCGGATATACAGGTTACCATTTATAATCACGTTACTGCCGCAAGGAACGAATGGAATAAAAATTTACAAAAGTCGAATGGCTTTTAAGGAACCCACAGGTTCATTAACGCCCTCACATAAGTCCGTCATAGTTCCCTATCCTGAGTAAGATCAATCCAATCTCTACCATGATATCCCACATTCTTCAAATACATTTTTATATTATCCTCTCATCTACGTCTCGGTCTCTCCAAAGGTCTTTTCCTCTCCGGCTTCCCAAATAACACTCTACATGCATTTCTGATCCGTTCATACGTGCTACATGCCCTGCCCTTCTCAAACGTGTGGATTTAATATTCCCAATTATGTCAGGTGAAGAATACAATGCGTGCAGTTCTACAGCTTTGTTACAAAAGCCATTACAAAAATTAAAATTAGAAATGTCCAGTCGTTGATCCAAGCAGATGAACATGAACTGAAAGGATAGCTAAATAAGCTTATCAAATATTAACGAGTCATTTTATTAGGTGTTCGACAAACAATTTCTTCTGTATTTTGCCTACACAGCATACTGGTCGTCAAAGTTTTTGTAACATGGATGAAAATAGGCATTTTAAGTCAAGTCCGATAGGCTATTAAGTAATCTGGGTGTGAAAATGTTCCATGACCTTTCTTTTTTTTTTTTAATCTTGAAAAATATGTTAAATAGAGGGAAAATTAGCAAAAGAATTTGGGTTACTGCATATTGGAATTCTTAAAGAGTTTATAGAAATCTTTTCGCGCATAGTTTTCCTACTTTTCATTCTTGAAACCTGGAAAGAGCCGAGTCATTAGCTTTATGCTGTATTTGTGAGTTTGATAAAATGTAGGAAGTTTATTCCTTTCATTACTTTATTACACTATGCCGACAGAAATTATTAAGAGGGTAGCATTTTAGGGAGAAGATTTGACATTTTAGTTTCAGTTAGATTTGGTTTTGCTTGTGATTAGTGGTTTCAAATGCCTTGTTTTGTCTTTTTTTGCTTTTGATGGATATTTTCTAATATTATGTAAATATTTAATAAATCAATAGAATTTCGAATATATTAAAAATTTTAATGAAAACAATTTTTTATTTTATAAATGAAGCACCTGTTACAAAAAATAAACAATATTTTTGCATAATGGAAATCTCTATTGTGAATCTCACCCCACATAAATACATTTAAATTATTAGTGAAGGCATGCCTACAAAGCAGCCGGCCGACAGGATTAGTGGAACCAGTTACTTCTGTCGCATCTCACTCCAGGGCTGTTTGTTTGTCTCGTCTGAGAGGTTCATTTTCTACAGATTCCAAGAAAACGTGCGGAGAGGGAAAAAGAATACATTCTCTGAAGGTCAAATCTTATTGAAAGCATTAGTTTGCGCTGCTATCGATATGAGTCCGTCCATACAATAACACGTTTTAAGTAGGCCTATGCTCCAGTCACTTCGGTGGAAGTAGAACGATCTTTTACAATGACGAAAAACATTCTCTCTGACAGGAGGCTGACAATGTGAGTTGAGAGCTTGAAAAATTGTCTTGTTGTGACATGTAACCAAGAAAAACAAGAGTAAGTACTGAAATGTGGTCCACAGGTTTATTAAATAATATATATTAAATTATTATTTTGATGATTTTACTGCCTATTTTCGTAATTTTAAGTGCCTATTTCCTGAATTTTAAGTGCCTCTAAGTGCCTGTATATTTTATCAAAAATAAATGCATGATATTTTGAATACCAAGCAGGTGAAGAAGACAAACCATGGGCCCCTCATATATGCTGCATAACTGTTATTCTACTTTTACTCAGTGGGTGAATGGTGACAAAACTCAAACTACGTCTTTCGCTGTTCCGATGGTTTAGTGCAGCCGTGGCGAGAACGTGACTCGCGAGACATTGTGGCTCGCAGTGATAGCTGTGCATTTCGCTTGCTTCTAACCTCCGCCAACCCCCACCCTCTCCATCACTGAAGTCAAACTCCGTTCCATTTGTATTTGTCTCTGACCTGCGAGTGTCATATGTCTCTCTCGAAACCATGTACGACAGTTTCAAGTAAGATGGGAGGACGCATTTTTTTGCTGTCAATATGATGAGAATATTAAATGTATGATTTGTTCACAAGTATTACGAGGAAAACGGTTGTATAACATAAAACGGCATTATACTACATGTTATTGATGAAACATTAAAAGGTTAAGTGTTATCATCATCATCATCATCATCATCATCATCATCTCTGTACGTCGACCCTTTTTCAGCAGATGTACGAATAATGCGGTTAGCTCTTCAATTTGAACTCACTGATTTACTATGTGATGTCAAATGAAAGCTAGATGTAAGGACTTGACAAATGCTGAACTTCCAAATATTTGCCAAACAATAAATATCCGAAGCTTCGTTCTTTCGCTTGGTCTGTTGAAGCCATGTTCGCTACAACTTACGTTTGTGAAACATTATTTTCAACAATTAAAATAGTAAAAACCAAATTTAGATCACGACTGACAGACAAATACCTTCGTGATCAACAACTACAACTGACAGTAAGTGACATAATTCCTGATTTTGAAACTTTGTCGTAGAGACATTCTGAAGACAGTTAATTTTAGGTTGTGATATTGTTTATTTCTTTCTTCGTTACACGTACTAAACATTAGTTTGTAGCCTTGTACTGTATAAAATTATATTTAAGTGCTTGACGTAAGGGAAACGAAAATCCGTTGGGTGTCCGCCTCCCTCCATAGGTGCTATGCACGTTGCAGGTTACACAGTGGCTCGGCGCACGATTACATTTTCGCCACCGCTGGTCTAGCGTGAACCTACCAGTCATGCTGAAAACGGTTACTTCTGTCTAACAAAATCTGGGTCCATTCAAAAAGAAGAAAACCCAATATTGTATATCCTAATGTTTCATCTGCTATTAAGCCCGTACCACATGGAACTGAGCTCTCCATGGGAGCTAAGAGCGACGAACAAGGGGAGAGATTCTCTCAGGATATTAAAAACATGAAGCAGAGTTATCAAGAAATATGGAATCCCACATGATGGGCGACTACTGCTGGTTTTTGGTTAAAGAAAGTGGCACGGTCCACAAGAGGAAAATATAACTTAAGTATTCCAATTTATACAAGATAAAAATGATATACATAGTATACTTCAGTTTACTGGCAAACAGGCTTACAAGTGTGTTTCCTTAGACCAGAGCCGGGCACCTAGAGCGGATTCTACTCTCTCACGGGGAGCCATATGACTTCTCTTCAGCCCCTTTCTTCCCCGCCGAACACCGAGCAGCGTTGATGCCGTTACGGATGAATATTAGGCCTAAGCGTTCCCGTTTAGAGTTTGGATTCGCTCCCGGTGCCTTAGACGATACTCTACTTTTTAGCCACAATTTAAAATAATTTTTAGAATTAAATTAAGGTTTAATAAGTTATTAAAGGATAGCGATTTTTACTTACTTACTTACAAATGGCTTTTAAGGAACCCGGAGGTTCACTGCCGCCCTCACATAAGCCCGCCATTGGTAAAGGCCAGTTACGTTCCAAATCTCATAAGCTTATTCCTTTGCTGTGGTAGTGCCAGAGAATCAGTCCCATTCCGAGCCTTATTGTAAGGTTTCGTAACAAGCTGTTGTTTACGGTTATGGGTTGTTAGCCCTTCGCCCAACCCCCAAGGTGGAGGACCACCCCTTATCGGCTGTCCACGACTGCTTATTCAATATATTCGCAGCTACCCTCTGTATCTGGAGGCCGTCTTCTCTATCCGCAACTTGAGGAAGCACCATGCCGTGGTGATAGGGACCCAATAGCGATTTTTACTACATGAAATGAGAACTAACAACCACTTTTTCGATATCAGCACAAATTTAGAGCTCTCTTATTTTTTCCGTAAAATTCATGTATTCTCTTATTTATACTGCTCAGCAAAACAATTACATTAATGTTAATATCAGTATTACATGTAAATTAAACAATTGTGTGTTCTTTTGGCGAAATCTACTACACTTCTGTAACACAAAAACGCTAGTCTACATCTTACGACATTTTTACTACCATTTTCGTGTTCCGTCAAAGTGACCTGATTTTATCCATGTTATATACAGAAAGTTAAATTTGCTGAGGTCACGAAAGCATGGAGCTCTCTCTAATCTTACTTTATCTTGCTAGATTAGTATATTTATATATCTGGCAGAGTATGTTAGTCCATGCAAACTGATGTTTACAGATAATTTTCATAACTTTCATTTCTCGCTTTAATGCGCCTGGCCCTACAAGTGTGAATCGTGCGTGCCGAACAGCTGATCGTGGAGGACGTTCATATCGGTCAGACGGAACAGCTGAACATACACATGATTGGAGCTGATGTCGCTGCCAATATATGGACAAATGTTTACTTAAGCAGTCTGATGTTTCTGCGGTGGTACTGTATGCGACAATACTACTATAAAAGCACTATGGAACGCGGACTACATGCTCCGTTGCTCCGACGCCGTGTGGTTTAGAGAGGGGAGAAGTGATTTCAGCATGCAGTGTTGCCATTTCAGCTACTTTGTCACTAAATCTCGCGACTTACTATTTGTCATTTTTGGCTCTTTAATTTCCGATGAGTGTTAATGCTTTAGAACAAACTTCAAGTATATATGCCACTCTTGAGAAATGTTGTTATATTTCATGTTCTCCGGGTGAACAACCTAGTGTACAGGACGAAAGTGAAATAATTCTCCAGATAGAAAAGGACGATAGAGTATAAACTTAAATGAATAGTAAACCTGTATACGTTTCGTGATTAAATGCACGATTAAATAGAAATGTTGACATATGCCATGCGTATAGCAAAATTTTACCCCAAAGAAGAATCAATTACCCACTATTGCAGAAAAATGGCAGAGGTAGAATTTTATGTGTGTATGTGTGTATGTATGTATGTATGTATGTATGTATGTATGTATGTATGTATGTATGTATGTACGTACGTATGTATGTATGTATATAATGAAGTCATACTTAGTGCAATAAAGAGAGGCGATAACTGTTAATTTCAAATGATTCATAAACGAGAGTTTGACGGTAGTTCCAGTCACTCCCTTTAAATGCAAGCATTTTTCGAAGACTTGATTGCGACGGACTCTGATATGTTACTAACATCTGTGGTTCCACTGAGATTAGTAACCAAAACAGATTTCACTGAAAAGATACTTCGGCAAAATCCAAGAATATCCTTCACGAGATATTACCGCCCTATAAGATTACAATTTGTGAAACAATCCGCGGAAATATTAAGAAAAGAAAATGATTACACTCGTATCGAAACCTCAATTTCCAAATTAACACATCTTAGAAATATACACACTCCTACAAGGGTCAGTTCCTCTTACACAAATGTAATCAGAGTTTGTATACAAAACAAATATACAGTCTGTAACTGTTGTATAAAGTTCCATGAAAATCTGTTAGACAAGACAAAAGTTACTAATTTTGACTAATTGCACCCGTCTGTAACGGATAGTTCTCCTTATACTAATGTAGGTCTAATCTGTTACGGAGCTGAAAAGTTATTAATTTGTCCCTCTAAATTTTCGTTTTGGGCCACTGTGATGGTGTTGAAACAAACAAACAAACAAACAAACGAAAAAACAAAATAAATAAACAAACAAACAAAAACAAAAAATAAATAAATGAATGAATGAATAAATAAATAAATAAATAAATAAATAAATAAATAAATAAATAAATAAACAGTACTACTTGCATTCAAAACCGGGCGTTACTTTTTCCATCCCCAGTATTTTCTTAGTCTGTACACTCTTTTCTTTTCCAGAGACTGTAGTACTAATAGACCTACTTGAATTGGCAGAAAAGACGAAGTCTACTATACAACATGTCTACCGTGAACCTCCAATATTTGAAACTTTATTTTTAATTTAATAAAATCAGGATGTATATCTGTAGGCCTAATTCTGGTCGGAAAATAATCGCAGACTCAAAACGTTTACCGCTACGTATCAATTTAGTAGTACACTCCAGAGCCATGGTAGCGCTGCAACAATGAATCATTTATAAAATGGTGATTCCTATAGTGCCGTCGCTCTTATTTCCGGCAGCAAATCACGTTGCAGGTCGGCTACATTTAAACGTGTGCGTCTTGTCATTCGCTGCTGATAACGTTATGCACTTCCTAAGGCTCGATAAATACTTAATATAATCGCCCGCCATTTTGGTTCTTTCGCTGGCGTTCGCAGAAAGCACACGAGAACGCTATTTGCCGCTCAATTATTTGCTCAATTACAGTGCGTTTGATTTATTATCATAGGAGCTATGACATGATAATGTTTAACGGTGCGGCAAATAGATTTCTCGTCTGGTAGCTCAGCAACGAAAGAACAAAAATGGCGAACGATACTACGTACCTAGACTTTATAGAGCCTTCACGCGTATGCAAAGAGGAGCGACGAGACTTTAGCGATCGTGCCCATGTTGTTTGGTGGTATGTAAAGACAAAATCAGTTATTCAATCGCAAAGACACTTTCGTAGTGAATACAACAAGGACATTTAAGACTATCAAGGAGTGGTGTATTACGTTTTTGGCGAATAGTAGTGTGTTGAAATGACAAGGAGGAGGGAATACCGGTATCCAGGAAGAGTCTATTGAAAATGTACGGAGATCGTTTGAAAGAAGTAAGTCAATCAGACAAACAGCGAAAGAACTTGGAATGAAACGGTCAACGGTACACAAAATTTATTCTTCACAAACGATTACAAAGTACAGATTTTGCAGAAAATCAAACCCGACGACCAACAAAGGGGGAGTCAATTGTAATCGATATGTTGGATCGCACTGCTGATAACGAAAACTTTTTATCGCGCATAATGTTTTCAGACGAGACAAATTTTTTCATTTCTCAGGAAAAGTCAAGAGTCAGAATGTGCGAATTTGGGATTCCAAAAATTCCCATGCTGTCCAACAACATGTGCGTGATAGTCCAAAATTGTTTGGTGCAGTCTTCTAAATAATTACATCATTGGGCCATTTTTTTTTTTTCCACTGAGAACACTGAACTGAAAACTTCGTGGGTTTTACAATCATTTTCATTCATAGTTTTATTTGTGTAAAATGTTTTTATGTTTAAAATGTTGCAGGTCCATGATGGACATTCTGTAGGCTATACTTTAATTAAATTCTTCGTTATAAATATACGAAATACAATTTTAGGCTTAATTTTAAATTATAAATGTGCTTAAATGTAACATATCAAATTGAAAATTAAACTGATTAAGTAGAAACAGCACACATTGTTCTCATAGCAGTGGGAGAGGGGAAGAATAAAGCACGCAGGCATATTCGAATTGCGGTAGTGTTTTGTTACAAATATGGATGGATAACAACGTATCGACGGTAACCAGTCCACTTCCAGTACTCGGGTCTTACAATCAACCTTGACATTAGCGAGGAGGCCAGTGCTTGCATCGGACTTAAAGTGATCGATTTCCAGACATCGCACAGAACACTAGCGTACCGACTAGCTTATAGGGCATTTCCTCTTCTTGGAAAAACGTCACTCATTATTATGGACTGAAATATTGGTCCCCGGATTATGAATCTATATTCATACTTACCCTATGTGTTGAGTGTGATGAGATATGAATTGCAATTTCACATTTAAAGATCCTCTCAATCTACAGAGCAGTGGTATTCAATTTATGGTACGCGTACTCTAGGGGTACACGGGATTGTCTCAAGGGGTACGAATCCCACTCACTATGTACCAAATGTGCTGACATATTTTATTATAGGCCTATTTGTTTATAATTATTGCAGCTTATATAATATTTTCTTTTACAGTATCAACTCTTGTTTTTCCCTGCTACAATAATATTTTGCACAATTCATTACTGTTATTGCATAAATACCGACTGTATATACAGTATGTATAATAATAATAATAATAATAATAATAATAATAATAATAATAATTTATTTTGCATATAACATCAATCGTAGTCTTTTATTATACCTACTTACTTACTTACTTACTGGCTTTTAAGGAACCCGGAGGTTCATTGCCGCCCTCACATAAGCCCTCCATTGGTCCCTATCCTAAGCAAGATTAATCCATTCTCTATCATCATATTCCACCTTTCTCAAATCCATTTTAATATTATCTTCCCATCTACGTCTCGGCCTCCTTAAAGGTGTTTTTCCCTCCGGCCTCCCAACTAACACTCTATATGCATTTCTGGATTCGCCCATACGTGCTACATGCCATGCCCATCTCAAATGTCTGGATTTAATGTTCCTAATTATGTCAGGTGAAGAATACAATGCGTGCAGTTCTCTGTTGTGTAACTTTCTCCATATTTCTTGCATAATTGCAATACAATTTTGGGGGTATTACGAAGGTACTTGGTCAAAATGGAAGTGGCGGGCCAATTGAGCAGTGAAAATTTTCGAAGTCCCTTTGAGTGAGCGCGCAGTTCACTATCGTAAACCTCCGTGCGCCGCTTTAAGGCTCATTCGCAATGAAAATTAAACATAACATATGAGTAACTTAAGAATGTAAACGTTACGGTAAAATCAAGAAGTCATACCACCATTCACGATGGGAACATAAACATAACAGCAAACATACTTGGTAACGATGGAAACATAACAACGACGCCATTTCCTCATATTCTGTCGTATACGTCAGCGCTCCACGATTGTGTTCTGTTTGCAAATCATGTAAGCATAAGCATGAAAGTTTTGAGTTTGCAAACTTTCATGTTAACGTCTTACGGTAACGTTAATGTCAGTGTTTATGTGAACCATTGTGAATGATCCCATTTGGTAGCCTGACCGCAAACTTCTGTGTTTATGTTACGGTTATGTTTAATTTTCATTGTGGATGGGCCTTTAGTTAACTCCACAATACTGTATAAGGCGCTCATTTGGGCTACCTCCACAGCATGTTTCGAATCGCCGTAGAGAATTTTTTGTTTTGTCTTTCTGTTATTTTTTACAACTCGTTTTAGTGTAATATAGTCAAATAATTTTGCTTATGTTAATTCATGTTACTTATAGATGATTACAAAATTGGTGAAAATTTGTCGTTATAATTCCAAGAATTCAGGATATATTTTGTCATCAGAATTATGGTTTTTCTTCTTGTTTACAATTACTACGTTCAGACTCTGATGATCACGGATTTAGGTTAGTAGGCCTATAATAATCATATTCCCTGTAGCACAACTTGCAAATTAATTATTGCCAATTATTTAACTGTCAACATATTTAATGAATGTTCCTTAGGCAATAGAGTGTAAAGCAGCAGGAATTAATAAAATAATTAACACAGCATTTTAATATGAAAGCCCCTAATTGTCGTCTTTAGTGTTACTTCCATCAAAAGTTTATATTAACACGAAAAAAATAATAAAGCGAAAAGTATTCTAAGTTATATTTCCACTGATGAATTTAAAGGGGGGGGGGAAGTTTAGTAGCTCCACGAAGATCGGAACTTACAACCTCACGGACACTTGGCTAACACTCTACCATTACGCTAAGAGTTTTACTGCAGTAAGAACGGCATTGTAACGAGCAATGGTCATACTCCATTTGAGAACCTGTTATGCAGTATATAGTGTTTGTGTTACAATATTCACTGTTTAAACACTCTAAACGATCTGTCTGCCTTAAATCTCGTATATGAATTATTTTCTCAGAACATTTTAGTGATTAATAGTTGTGTTCCCCATTATAATTTCTAGAAGAATATCTTTTGAACAAAGCCTAGCTGTCCCGAGTGCTCACTCGAACTTGGTCTCTCAGACGTCGGCCACTTTCATTTTAATCAAGTGTACGCTAGCAAAAAAAAGACTGAATATCACTGTTATAGAGGATAGTCAGAGACGATAAGATAATAGAATAAATTATAATTCTTCGTTTAATGATCATTAAAAATTACTGAGTCTATTCTGAACCAACAATATGACGATACGGCGGCAATGCAACAATGGTGATATGAAAATATTGCAGAAAAAATCGAAATGTTACAAGATATTTCTCTGACGACAGTTTTGTTACATGACCTTCTTGCAATCGACTTCAGGATCTTCAGTGAGAACCGGTGTAAGACTGGTCTTGTGATAAGTATAGGCTATTGTTGAAGTCCATCTGTGACCAGTCTTATCGAGCTTCGATCATTAGCATCTTCGGCTCCTTCGATTTACTTTTGAAGACCATTTTTCCAAAACTCGCTTTCTGTAAAATTATAATTTTTCAGGAGACGCAAATAACTGATTGGAAAATTGTAGGCCTACGTAAAAAAATAATTTGCAAATTCTATGTTAACCGCTTCTTTTTTAGGCAGTATTTGGTACATATATACATTAATAGAAAAATATGTATCTTTTCTTAAGTATATACCACACAAAACTCCATTTTGCTCATTTCTGCAGAAAGTGAGTTTTGAAAAAACGGTTTCCAATTTGTGTCGTCCACATCCTCTCTGTCCTCCAGGTTAATAAATAGTACTTTTCAATGGGTTACATAACCTGCCCATCTCAATCTGGCCGCGGAAGCTGGTCACATTTGGCCTTGAAGAAACAAAGGTGAGCGACAATCATGTATCAGGCCTCATCTAGAAATGAAGTCTCAAAGTGCCTATAGGGAAGAAAAGCAGGCTAATATTAGGGCCTATTTGACACGAAAGATCTGGTGAAAGAGATTTCAAATCTGATTGCAAATGGGAATTTAGGTCAAAGAAAACTAGTGATTATTATGATTATTAAGAGAAAATGACATTTATTTCAAGAGTGTTTTCTTTAATATGTTTTGAAATTATATGGAGGAATATCATTAAGATGAACAACACATCATATCATTCTGTTTACGCAAAGAAAAACCTAATACTTCCACCAGAAAAAGTCCACACCTGTAGAGTAACGGCTAGCGCATCTGGCAGCGAAACCAGGTGGCCCGGGTTCGATTCCCGGTCGGGGCAAGTTGCCTGGTTGAGGTTTTTTCCGGGGTTTTCCCTCAACCCAATATGAGCAAATGCTAGGTAATTTTCCGTGCTGGACCCCGGACTCATTTCACCGTCATCATCACCTTCATCTCAGTCAGACGCTAAATAACCTAAGCTGTTGATAAAGCGTCGTAAAATAACCTACTAAAATTTAAAAATTCAAATTCAAATCGAAAAATATGTTGAACGAAAAAACTGCAGCACTAATTAATGAAAGTTGAGAGAAAGCCAGGATTTACAAAGAAGGGATTTTCAGTAATAACTGAAAGGGTAAAACTTTCACCAACTCAAGTTATTACTACTCTTACCTTCGATGAAATGTCCATTAAAGAAAGGGTTGATTGAGGTGGTAGGTAGTTTGTCGGTTATATTGACAGCGGGTCTGGAATAGAAAATGGGGACTGCATAGAAGCTACAGAGATTTTATTGTAATGGTTGTAGCCGTCAATGTGAATTGGAAGTTCCCCATATGATTTCTTTTTAGTAAATGGGTTAAGTTCAGAAGAGAAAGCTGCCATTGTAAAACACAGTTTATGTATAATGCATAGTGTTGGTGTTAAAATTGTTGGAGTAACATTCGATGGACTACAAAGTAATCTAGCAATGTCCTCTCTTCCTGGAGTAAATTTTGATGTCAACAATATGAATCCTTTTTTCCCCATCCAGAGACACAAGAAAATGTGTAACTTACACAATCATAGAGGTATGCCATATGTTGAAATTGATTAGGAATATGTTTGTACAATTAGGGACACAAGTTGTTGTAGATGGAAATAACATCAGTTGGGAATACATAGGAAAATTGGAAGAATTACAAGATAAGGAAGGTTTGTCTTTAGGAAATAAAATAAAGAAAAATCATGTACATTTTGCAAAACAAAAAAGAAGATAAAGCTTCTGTTCAAGTCAACGAGCACAGAATGCATAGAGTAGACATGAACAGCTTGAAGGAGAAGCCGATTTTGTGGACAGTCGCCATTATGATGCTACCAAAACATTGGGCTCCCGGTTAGCACATGGGCAGTTGATTGTGATGTTGCATCGTTGTTTTAATTAATAAATGAACTAATTTCAATATTCCTACATGTGCTGCGTATGGCTGCACAAACAGGTTTTCAAAAGAAATTCCTGGAATAACTTTTCACAGGTAAATATACATGTGTGAAATGTACTTATTGCCGGTAGATAATGAATGATTTAGCCTAGGTTAGTCGGCTAACTTCGTATTGTTCACGTATTAGTTTGATCAAAAGAAAGGATTAGTGTATTGATATTATTGTAATTAATTTTTATAATCACTAAATCAGACTTACGCTTTGTAGACTTAGCATTTACGAGCGAAGCTAACCTAACAACCCAAGTTGGGAGTTTGTGTCGCGTGCTATAGAAAATGGGTGTAGCGAGGTTTCTCTTCGACCGAATGCACGTATTCGTTTGATGAAAAAGAAATAGTGTATTAATATTATTGTAATTAATTTTTATAATCACTAAATCAGACATGCTTTGCAGACTTAGCATTTACGAGCGAAGCTAACCTAACAACCAATGTTGGAAGTTTGTGTCGCGTGCTATAGAAAATGGGTGTACCGAGGTTTCTCTTCAACCGAATGCACGTATTTGTTTGATGAAGAAAAATAAATACTGTATTAATATTATTGTAATTAATTTTTATAATCACGAAATCAGAATGCTTTACAGACTTAGTAGCTTCATTAACTCGGTCGTGATGTAACTTGACCCACTTGGTAATAAAATTCACTTTTGTTCGCCGTAGAGTAATGTAATTATATAGTACAAACGAAGAGCCTAGGAAATATTATATGGTTAAGAGCATTCCACTTTTTCTCTAAACAAAATCGGGACATCTATACGAAATACTGGCAAAAGGAAGAGAATGATAATTTGCGTTAAGAAGCAAGTTGCATTATTGAATCAAAGCAAATGGATCATCCTATAAAAGTAATTATTATAGGTTAGCATTTTTAATGGACTTGTAGCAAAATAAGGTCAGACTGTTATCTTCCTTTTTTATCATTATTGTTTGTTTACCCTTCCAGAGTACCTATTAAATACCATACTGCAATTTGAAGAGCTGTCAATTTAAATATGTGATTTATCGATGACAGTTTTGTAATGTTTGCTAAAAATACGTGCCTAGCGATTCTGTATTACGAAACAAACAAGAAAGTGTGAGTCCTTCAGGAAATTAGGGACATACGGAATTCTTATTATCATAAGATCTTCTATAGCGTAATAGCTATTTTGCAATGTTTTGGTAGCAACAAGATGGCGTCAGGTCCATCAAACCGGCTTCACTCCGTCCAATGGTATTAAGATGCTAGTGTCTACTCTATGTATTCTGTGCTCGTTGGTTCAAGTGTTAAGCTCATCTGTAAGCACGAGCCTTAGATATCTTTGTGATGAACTTCATTTGGAAGGATTTGAAAATAGTATACCAACTTCTAAATTCTGTCATTTATTCAATAAATTATATTGACATTGGTAACAGTAAAAGTCAATTTGCAAAAGGTTGTAAGTCAGCACTCAGAGCTACAAATAAATATGTATGGAAAACATTTCTTGCGAATGCAGAAAAGTATTTGCTTGGTTTGAGAGACAAGTCAGATAGAGAAATATACAAAACTCAAAGAAAAACTCCAATTATTGGCTTCCTCTCTTTGATTCACAGCATTAGGAAGTTATTCCGAAACTTAGAAGAATCAGATCAATTAAAATATTTATTAAATGTATAAATTAAGCCAAGACCACTTGGGGATGTTTTTTTTTATAAGAGAGAGATTTGGATGGAACAATAATCCATCTGCTCTTGAATTTAGATCTGCCTATAAACAATTGCTTGTGAGAAATGACGTCAAGCCAAAACAATCTGCCTATAAACAATTGCTTATGAGAAATGAAGTCAAGCCAAAACAATCAGACAGTTGTACACCACTAACAAATGTACCCCTACTTTCATGGTCAAAATATATGTCAGACAATAACAATATGTTCGGCCCAATAATATTTTCAGAAAGCCGTAGATATGACACCCCTGTAAGTGATGACTCAACAAGCCTTGATTCGTAGGTGATCTGCCCTGATATGCCAATGAATCTTTCTGATTATATTGAAAACATTGTTGTATACATTTCTGAATTTGTGAGTAGAACGCTCAACGACGCCATAAAATGTCCAATTTGTTCAAATGCTTTAATTCAGAACAAATAATACCTTCAGATAAATTCTTACGACATAAAAACAACGGTGGTTTGACTAAGCCCTCGAATAATGTTATAAACATATGCATGGAATCATAAAAAAAAATGTTACGGAGGCTGGTCATGGAAAATGAAGGCAAACCACCAGTGGGTTATTCATGTTATAGTCTATGATTACAAAATAGAATAATTGAAACTTTTGTTGGCTCCGACATTTTCCAGGAATTGAATGAACATTCATTGGAAAATGTTTTGTCCGAAAATCATATTGTTATTATGATTAAACATGTTGTCAAAATGTACATGAAGATCACACTGAATCATATTGCTAGTAGGCATCATAATTACACCTTGCATAAAGCATTCATTCGGCAGCATTTCACTAAATCTGTGTTGTTTTATAACTAGTAGAATGTAAAGTAGTGACTTGCCAAATACTTGGAAATACTTAATTTCTTTTACGTGTATTAATTAAACTTTTATTGTAATAAATATCCTACAAGTGATTTAACGTAAAGATGAACTTTTATTTATTTAAAATGTCTATTCCCTCTTCCCTAGTTACCCAGAGCTGCTTGCAGCAAATTACCTGCCATCACTTTATTAGCCTATTACTGGTGCTGCATTCATTTGGGAAATGAACTTCAAAAGAGTGATTGACAACACAACATTTACAGCTTAATCTAAATTGATGGTAATTGTGGTGAACCTTTCTGTCAAAAATACAGAGGGACATGTTTTATTGTTCGCCATTCTAGCTTGTAAATATTGACATCTGTGTGAAAGACTACAGTCATAAAACGCTCGAGTCTTCGTCTCTTGCCAGCCTCATGGCTGTTGACCTTGTGTACAAGTTACTCCATTCTCTCTACTCACGGCCAAGGGTGACTGTTGGTCTATTTATCTTAAAACGTCTTTGTCTCTTGGTTTATGAAATTAAATGTGAAAACAGACATCATGACAAATACATAGGCTTGCCAACATTCGTAAGTAAAAATTAGGGACACAAACAGTGACAATTTTATTGCACTAATTATGTATTTCCACCTATCAATCCACATATTCAACAATAGTACTTTTATAACAGTAGCGTATATATATATATATATATATATATATATATATATATATATATATATATATATATATATATAGAGAGAGAGAGAGAGAGAGACACACTGTATATACACCGCATTTTATATGTAAAAAAATTACATAAAGCTTACCAAAATGACTATAAAACAAGTTGAAAAATAGTATAAATTTATGATAAAAGAAATTAACTCGTTGGAAACTAGGAACCCATGATTTTGATGTAATTAATAGCATAATATAAACTAACCCAACTTAACATATGCAGAACTAACCCGAACTATCCTAACCTACAAACCTGCTAAGGTTTATCTTGTCTCAGTAGCAATAAAACCAAGTCCCTTCAAATGAGGGTGGAGATTATAAGAGGGTTGTAAATTTTCAGGATTCTTTTCAAAACCTTGTTATTGTACAGGCTACCGGAACTCAGTTTCTTGAAAGACAAGCTCAGTGACGGAACTACACAGTACGAAGAGAGATAAATAACGTTGGAAAAAAGAACACCTGAAAATTGGAATAGTGAGTGTGAACATGTTGGGCATATTGAAGATTTTTATAGGAAGAAAGATGGTATCATGGATGAGCTCTTGGTTAGTTTTGTGATAAATTTAGAAGAATCGGATACAGGTACAGATACAGATGAGTGTGAGGAGACTGACGACATCTCTATTTTCATGGAAATAGGCCTTTCCGCCACTGGATGGATGGACGGCATCGCTTCACTCCCCCCATCGCCATAACAACAAAGACGAGGTAAGACATATCTCCTTTCTCTCTCTTTTCACAGTGAGACAAGATTCATCACACAGGTTTTTACTACATAAAAGATTCCAGCCACTCTTCTCGGATTTATCACGAGGGCTAGTAGATCTCATCACACTTGAGGGGCTACGGTATTTTACAGGTCTTTGTGTGGAATAATATTGTAACCTTTGTGTGAATTAACAATTGTGTATCATGTATATGTAACTTACATGTTTCAATATTCTGTGTAACTGCATCATTGTAAATGTACAGGGACATCATTTTATTTTTACTAACATTTTTTATATTAACTTGCCTATACCTCTGGATCAACGCCGTTTGCTAACCCCTTCCACGACTGGAGTTCGATGATACTGGCGTAATATACAAACAAATCACTTTACTAAGTATAGGAGGGAACAAAAGTAGTTCATCCATTTACGTAAACTAGGAAATATTGCGCTTTTGAGTTTGATCATTTTCATTAGGTTTTTGTTTAATCAAAATACAGTACAGTATTAACAATGAGTGTTTTTACTCACTAACTGAGCTGTCCATGTGGACGTATTCATTATGCAATGTATATTATACTGTCTACAGCACATTAGCGTACAATGTAGAGAATGAAGTTAAATTGAAAAATAATCATAATATGGATATTTAAACACATTTTTGAAAATGGTGGCCGTCATTTCGATACAGGCTTCAGTTTTTTATCCATATTATCGCACTATAGACTGTTGTACGTAATTCCAATTACCAGGCTCGTACTTCGTATCAGTAACTCATGTTGAAATAATTCTGTACCTACTCTATAAAAGGGTACCTTACGTAATGTAAATTCAATTTTCACTTCTGCCCGATCCAAAAAGATAAAATTACTCAGATATACTATCTACTGTCCGTCCAAATGGTTATGTCGTAGGGTCGTAGAAAGAGAGGAAATCACGTGAAAGTTAATTATTTAACGAGGCCCTTCCATTTAATTTATTTTAAACAGTTGTATAGTATTACTTAGATGTCCAATTCCTGATAGAAATTAATGTTCTCAGAAAAGAGCTAAGACAGCCCAGCCACTAGCTGGCAAATAAAAGCTGGTGGGGGAAACCGGTATACGACGTAGGCAAATGGACGATAGTACCTGTGCGAAAATGATTCAATACTGAAAGCTCTTTCGTCACTGGAAAACGCGAACATATTTTTGGAACGTACTGTTTACTACGACCGTAAGGTTAGTATGACTGTATATGCGGTCTTGGATCTGTGTGGAGGACGGTTAAACTTCATTAGTAGAAGGGGTGGGAGTGAAGTACATTCAAAAACTCAGGTACAATAAAAATTGAAGTAAAAATAAAATGATGTCCCTACATAAGTTACTCCTAAGGATTTTGGTGACTACGTACAAGCTATCTCCCCTTCACTCACGCGTTACTCCCTCACCCCTTTGTGTTATTTTTGGACTCTGTTGGGCTACGTTCCCTAAAATATTACTATAGGCTATATGGTCATGTGGAACTACAACGTCTATCGTAGTGCACGTGACTACAACCCCTAAACATTACCATGTATGGTCATGTTTAGACATGGACTCGCGTTTTGACAACGCCCCAAACCTCGTCTATATAATACAAGTCACCACTAACCTCAGGGCTTTTACTCGCTAGTTGTCATGTAGTCTACACACATTCAACTGTATTACTACCAATTCATCAATATAATAGTTATACCACAGTTCGACGACTTCTTATTCTCAAGACTTAGGTCTTGGGCGAACCCTACTCAATTCCTATAACGTTACGAAGTGTGGTCAACTCTACCTTACACCACATTTGTTGTTGTCCACATTGATATCTATATCTACCTCAGAAGTGGTCGTATTTTTTTTTTCATTTTTCTGCCGAAACCAATGAATGACCCATCAAGTGGGACAAAGTGAACATAATATTGAATGGCGCAAAGTAGCCTATAGTCAAAGTGCGTAAGATGAGCTCAGATGATAGATGATTCAGTAAGTACCCTACAGGCTGTGATCAAACCTGCCCTATCTTGTGTATTATGATCACTGCACCTGTCACTCTGTTGACACATCAACGAGAATTAAATTTCTGTCTTGGACATTCGTACTAGAGTCATTTCTCCATTTCGTCACATATTGGAAGCATGTCTGAATGAGACTGTGCGATCCAGATTAAATCCAACAATATGATAGGAACTAACATTAGCTGTAAATGTCTAATATGCGATGAAATCGGGACATTTTGATACTTGTGCAAATTATTTCGGGACGCGGGACGCAATGGTCGAAATCGGGATTGTCTCGGGAAATACGGGACGGTTGGCAAGCCTACATACACAATTTATTAACGTTTCTTCTTCCAAATACCGTCCCCCACAATCCCTTAAAGCAGTCATGTAAAATGATGCCCATAGGCGCAAGTGCGCGCTTTAGAGCTCAGGAGAGCCTGACAGAGATGGCCAGCACTAATTCAATGGATACAGGGAAGAGAACTTATTAAAATTGTATCCATGTTAAGTTTTAGATTTTTCTGAGAAGCATAAGTGCATTATAAGAATGTAAGTTTTAATTCTAATGCTTATTTTTTTTTTTACAAATTTGCTTTTTTATTCAAAATGAATATTTTCTCATCTTTTTTACAGAAAAATTAAATTTTCAGATATTTATTTAGTATACTTTAGATACTGAAACAATGTTTTCGTAAATTTAATATATCTTAAATACCGGTACGTATTAATGAAGATAGAGTATTGAAAATTTTGAAAATATTTGCATGGAAAATGTTTGTGAGGAAATGAATAATTGATAAAGCAACTATTGTTACATCATAAACAAAATATATGTGCCCATGTGTTGTAAAAACGTCAGCTCTATAGCTTCAACAGATTTCGAGAACATAATTTAATAGCCTATTCTAATGACAGGAAGTTGCGCACCAATATCACCTTAAAAGCATAATGCGATAAGAGTTTTTCTATGTAATATTAGTTACAGTTAAAACATTTATCTAGGTAACTTTGTTTTGTACTATAATATTGTTTTGATTAGTTTATTGATTACTTTTATAAGGCTAAATATACCATCAATATCAATTCCAACTTATGTCATACTCAGTCTCTTTCTTTGGGATACCACTTTTTTTTTTATTAATGCTGTGTTTCATTCACTTACTGTTAGTACATTATAGTTGTACTACTATGGAATTAATGTGAATATTCCTTCTTAACTCTTTATTATGTTATTAACATTTAAAACACAACTGAAATATTAAGAAATTGGTATTAGTACTGTTGTTTTACAGACAATATAGATAATATCAAAGAGAAGGAAGCCATATAAAAATAACGACATAAAATTTCACGTTCCTTCTGAAGTTTGTACACCACTGTTTTCTTAATCCAACAGGCTGCTTATTCATATACCTAATCTTATCTCCTTCCATATCTAGCGCTTGATGCCCGCGCACGACGTCAAGGTCAGAAAAATGCGCTTGCTTTGACATCACTGCCTTAAAGTAAAGGTATTCGATCCCCTTCATCCTGTACAAGCAGTCCAGGGGCATACGAACTTGCATTACTAGATTTTCCTTAAATCCCCAGGAATTAAATAATAAATATAATTATATAAAAATGATTAAATGTGAAAGTCACATGAGAACTTTAGTACAGGCATTTATCACAATATCGCAGTTTAAACAAATTCCTTGGGTGAAATCAAAGGTGCAAAACAGGGCGCTCCAATCCAGGGCCATATTTCTATGCTTGTTCGATCCACGTGGACAAGACACCGCACTTAAATTATGCTCCATCAAGACTGACTTGCTCTGTGCCGCGGAACTGTTAACACCACTTGACTCTTCAACTGCGGTTCACAGCGGTGGGCGAGGAGATGCATTCCATTGTGACTGCACACTTCGTGCCTCCCCCCCTCCCACTTGGCTCTGCAAGCGCGAGCGTTGATGACAACGAACTACTTTCAATGTCGGTCTTATGTTATTACTATTACTGTTAGTGTATCACTCAACTCGATCACATGAAGAAGGCGGTTCAGAAGACCATGCTCCAGCATCCGACCATTCAATGAAGCAGACTGTCCATCCTTTTTCGACTCATTAATATCTACATCCCACAGCAGCTGATGATGTGATGAAGCACTCAGCATACAGACCGTCCTCCCCAGCTACCATCGCTCTAATTTACTGAAGTGGTGAACAGACTGTTAAAACAATATTTCAACACAACGAGAGGTTTTGTTGCTGATAACAGGAGACTTAAGTAACATTTATTCTTACTTCAGAAACAAATGAAAGCGAAATAGGTACGTAGGCCTATAATGTCAAACTGCTTACGTACCGGTACCACAATTTTAAAATGATTGGAGGTTAAAATGTACAATGCTATCCATATACAGAAACGTCCACACATGAAAATGTCCACACTATATTAATGTCCATTCAATTAAACGTCCACTGAAAGAAATGTTCAATTTATTCAAAGTCCACTAATTTTATTACATAAAGGTCCAATATATTTTCATAATTTATTACTGCTCAACTCTTCATCCTGCGCCTCTGGCTGTAGCCTATAAGGCTATTTAAGTTGTAAGATATTCCAAATAGCGTTTAACGTCGTTATTTTAATTTTATACTCATTGTACCTCCTTACTATGTTTTCTATTCTTCTTTTATTCATAATAATATGTTCTGTTTATAGGAGGCCTAATGTTTACGTTGCTTGCTTCGCTTTGGGTTTCGTGCTCGTTTTGTTCTTCTCTAATGTGCTGCAAAAACCTGCAGATACTAACGTGGTGAGCAGCAACCATCTTTTGAAATTTACATGTTCCAAACTGCGGGCAGCTCTTGTGCGTCCTTGAGCACGCCTGCCTCTTACATATTATGCAATTTAGATGTATGAGTAGTCAGCCAGTTCGATTACGTCCTCACTGATGTATTCATACAACATGTGAAATGTGGCTTCCAAATCTTGAATTGATCTAACTTTTACTATTTTTTTTTCTTTGCGAACAAATGATTTGAGCCATTATATTTATTAAAGTTTGTAACAGAAAACCTAGCTTTTCTAATTTGTTTATCAAAGGTTGTAAAGCAGCATAATATATTAAACAATTTTGGACATTTCTGTTCATGGATATTCAACGGTTTTTTTTTTTTACTGACATACGTGTTAGAGTCGGGCAAACAGCCTCTTACTCCCGCTCGTTCTCGTAGGCGAGACTAGCTGGCCGATAATGCCAGTTCCGAGAATCGTATTCTCGAGATTGGCACTCTCGGGAACGAGGAATACCGGGTCCCGGCCTGTTATCGCACGGCCGACTTATCGTTATGAAATGCGTACACTGACTGCCGGCTTAATTGCCGCTCATCACTGCAATTCGTGACTCTTTCTGAAATATTAATGTTCATAAAGTAATTTAAGAAGGCACAGCAGTGTGGTATGCAATAATACAGAACATTATGATTGTCGACATTCTTACAGAAGTCACACTATTTTAATGAACTACTTATTGCCTTTCTGGAGAAGCAAAATAATGCAGCACTTTCAGTCGTTACCTAATCCTAAGCTAGCCTAAAACAATAACAAGTTATATGGTTGGAGCTATGATATACTTTCTCGCTATCAGCATTTTGTTGACATTCCATATTTAACCATTCGATAGTGTTTTGTATACGCTATAGTAATGGATATCACACGTCTGTATTATTATATTGCGCGTTCACATCTGGATGTTTCGTTGTTATTGCGCTGTGTAAGGACGAAATAAATTAATTAATACTTATTTATATTATTATAAAGGACCAAAGACTCTGACAAAAGATATTTTTGTTTCCCAACTGATAAAATGCTGAATGTGAAATGGAAACATTTTTGCAAGTGGCAGGACAGAATAACTAAATAGAGTAGATCCTTTCAAAAATTGATCATAATTACTTACAAACGCGTTTTAAGGAACTCGAAGGTTCATTGCCGCTCTCACATAAGCCTGCCATCGGTCTCTACCCTGAGCAAGATTAATCCAATCTCTACCATCATATCCATGTTTATATTATCTTTCCATCTACGTCTCTGCCTCTCCAAACGTCTTTTCCCTCCGACTATCCAACTAACACTCTATATGCATTTCTGGATTCGCCCATACCTGCTAGATGTTCTGCCCATCTCATACCTCTGAATTTAATATTCCTAATAATGTCAAGTGAGGAGTACAATGCGTGTAGTTCTACGTTGTGCAACTTCATCCATTCTCTATCCCTCTTAGCCCCAAATATCTTCCTAAGGATCTTATTCTCGAATAGCCTTAAGCTCTGTTCCTCTCTCAAAGTGAGAGTCCAAATTTCACAACCATACAGAACAATCGGTAATATAACTGTTTTATAAATTCTAACTTTCAAGTTTTTTGAGAGCAGGGTGGATGACAAAAGCTTCTCGACCGAATAATAACAGGCATTTCTCCCCATATTTATTCTGCGTTTCCTCCCGAGTGTCACTTATATTTGCTATATCATAACAGAGAATAAAAGAGGGAACGATTATTATTATTATTATTATTATTATTATTATTATTATTAAATTAGTTACTTTACGACGCTTTATCAACTGTTATCGCTATCTAGCATCTGAATGAGATGATGGTAATGCCAGTGAAATGAGTCCAGGGTCCAGCGCCGAAAGTTACCCAGCATTTGCTCTCAAATTCTCAATGGGTTGAGGCGAGAAGACTCAGCCAGGTAAAGGCTGGTTCACAATAAACCGGGAACGGAAACGACAACGAGAAATAATGTTAAAATAAATGTATTTAAATGTGATCATTCACAGTTAACGAGAAGATTGCCGGAGCCCGGGAACGGGAACGGGAACGTGAAAGCTAATTGTGAATGCTCACATTTAAATGCATTTATTTTAAGAATATTTCCGTTATCGTTGTCGTTTCCGTTTCCCGGTTTATTGTGAACCAGTGTTAACTTGTCCCAACCAAGATTCGAACCGGAACCCGATCGTTTCACAGTCAGGTGTGCTAACCGTTACTCTACAGCGATGGATTATTATTATTCTTCTTATTATTAATTGTTATTAATTATTATTATATTATTATTATTATTAGTATCACTGTTATCATCATTATCATTATCGTAATCATTAGGATGATCAAGATTATGATTATCAGGATTATTATGATGGTTATTATTTATTATTGTCTTGTAAGTTACCATTAGGTACAACGAATTAGAAATCTTATTAATTCTTAATTTGTTATTCTCGTTCCTATAACATATAGGATAATTATTGTAAACCATATAGGCCTATGTCATTTTATATTGCAACATGGCTGCAATACAATAAGGATTGTTCTGTAACAATATTTTATAACGTGCACACCAGTAGAAAGTGTAGTTTTCTATAGTATAGGCTGGTTCACAATAAACCGGGAACAGAAACGAGAACGGAAATAACGTTAAATAAATGTAGCCTACAGTATTTAAATGTGAGCATTCAGAATAGTTAATTGTGAATGCTTACATTTAAATACATTTATTTTAACAATATTTCCGTTCTAGTTCTCGTTGCCGTTTCCGTTCCCGGTTTATTGTGAACCAGCTTTTAATATTTTCATGTTTCACATCATTGTGTTACAAACTATTTTTTTTATTTAGTTGCTATAAAAGATGGCCTAATTACTGTAAAGTGTAAACCATCTCGGACTATATAGCCTCATTTTCAACTACCTATATTAAAATATCATTTAATACCATCCGTACAATAACGGGTTTTCATGCGTTGAAGGGTTCCGTACAAATTTTGCGGAACAAACGTTTGAGTCATGAGTCTTTCGCAAACAGCTCTTTGGTTAACTCGCCGTTATTCGAGAACCAGTAAAGATTTTGAGCTGCCATCACTTTTAAAAATAATTTCCACCCTTTCTCAACATTTCTCTCGCTTTGACCCCCCATCTAACGTGAAAAACAAAAAAGTTTTCAGCCTACAAAGGTGAAGTTGCAAATGTCTATTCTGAACACATCAAACTCCATCGAAGTTAATATTTTTTTTCTCACTTTCCAAAAAATATTTTCAGTTAGATTTTTTTCCTATGTTTTCCTTAGACATTGAGCTATCAATCCAAAAAATTACAGCACGATTGATTAAGTATTATAGGAGCTACGACATGATATATATTTAAAGAACCGGGAAGTGTATAAGCCAATGCTTCCTATAGGAGCACGGCCCGAGCGATATTGCTTGCTTATCAGTACTACAGTCCCGCCTAGACCTCCGAGACTGTCGGGAATGACCTAGTATCGGTAATCTCGGGAGCAAGAGAATCTCGTGTTCTCTATCAATGAGTCATTTGGCTACGTTAGGTACTCGCGCACCGAGCGAGACTACGGTGATTACGCAACCGAGAACGGGCGATAAAATGAGGCAGTCTGCCCGACTCTAATACGTGTCCATGGACATTATTTCTTGTACATTTTGCACTGGACATTTTTGCATAAGTTATGGACATCTTTTCCTCTGGACATTTTAGATTGGACATTTTAACCTGGAAGCTTTTAAAATAGGTAATATTGTAGTGAAGCTGTACGATACTTCTTTCATTCAGATGGTATATGACTTAAAAAGACAACTGAGGAGTGTCATCCCCAAACTCGCCCAGTCATTTTGACTTTTTTTATGCTTTATACATACAATTTATATGATTATGTTTGAGACTTCTATCATTATATTTTAAACTCCTTTTCTTCCAAAACAACGCTAATCCTTGTCTGAAAGTTTGTGTTATTGTGCATGTCACTTGAAAACTCGCTCACTCCGTAGACCAGTGGATAAAAAAAATAGCCCAGTCCTTTCATAAAAATGTATTGAACGCGTTTTAGGATTACACTCTTCAATGATGGTAAATGGTCAGAATTTGAACAACCTGCAAGCTATGGAAGACTCCAAACGAATTTAGTTTTATAGACGCTTCTAAGCGATATAACATTCCATTGAGAATATTACAGAGACGTCTAAAAAAGGATCTCAAAATACATGGACGCTTAAAGAAAATATTTTGTTAAGAAAGAGAATTAGAAACTGCAAAATTTGCAAAGGAACTGGACAATAAATTTTATAGTTTAACTAAGGATTGTTTACAAGAGATGGCTTACTATTTGCTGTTAATTACAACACTTCACATCCTCGAAGTGCAGGATTTAAGAAAACCCTGGCCAATAGGAGGAAGGTACAGTACATAAAAAGTACGGCTTTGTTCAGTGGCCTCTTCATGTATGTAATATGCATGTGAAAAAGCGGATGTTATATTATCTTCGTGTAGACCTTGAAAATATCGTCCTCGGACTTCTCTGGGTTATATCAGATCCAACATTCGTGGGTTCATACCCCGCCAAAGGGGATGAATTTTGAAGAACAATAAAATCCTTAGCATGTCTTTCTCCGGAAGAGAAGTAAAGCTGTGGGCCCCGTATTGTAGATTTACAGCACATAAAGACACTGTCCTTAAGAAAGGTTCATGCAAAGTTAGTCGGGCATTTCTCGCCCACGTGTTTAATACACTACGTCATGAATAATAAACGTTTTAAAATTATTACTAGGTTAGTTGATTGTCCTTTTATAAATTAAAAAAATCTACATAATTTCATTACTTCAATTTTGAATTTTAAATGACATCATCTTACCCTCTGATAGGGGGCAAGATAGAAAGCTGACTTAAATTTAAGAATCAACATATTTTAGGTTAGTTGCAATCAAGTAATTAACACAAAAATTTTAATTAAAATATTGGCGTCATGTTTCTAAGGAAATGCAAGTTTCAATGGCATAAAATTAATATTATTAACTTATTATTTTACTACAAAAATTTAATCTTCTCTCCTACACATAATACAGCACTATAAACTTTCATGAACAAACTGAAAGATATGTTTTATCTGTGTTCAAAATCAAACAACTACTCTCCGATTATAAAAGATAAAGAAAGCGTATTACATTATTTGATATGAGTTATTGATGAAGTCATTACGAACAAATTTTGTCAAATAATATTGTGATACGATCAAAAATCTATTCAGAATTCTGTGTTCTCGAGAAATTTGAAGACACATACAGCAAGGCTGCAGACCATAAGCAGCAATACGAGGGTGTGATTGGAAATTTTTAATACAGGAGCCGTCACTTCTCAATAGGAGGGGGTAGTTTTGCACCGCATCTTTGTTCAGTATAGAGTGGTAGCTTGTGAGTGAAAACGTGTTTTCGGTTCTCGGCGGATTTATCGATTTCGCAAATGGATGAAAAAAAGGAACAACGAATTTGTATCAAATGTTGTTTTAAAACCGGAAAACCAGCTTCGGAGACTTATGAACTGTTAAGACAGCTTTCGGGGATAAATGTTTGATCTGGTCAAATGTTTTTATCTTGTTCAACAGATTCAAAGATGGCAGCGAATCAGTCTAAGATGACCCGCCGTTCGGCCGGCCTTTCACTTCAAAAATCAAAGAAAACATTATTGCGAAAGTTCGCGTCGACTTACAATCAGGGAAATGGCTGATGAACTGAATTTAAGTTTCTACGCGGTTGAGTCAATTTTAACTGAAGATTTGAAGTGTCCGTGAAATTCATTCCGAAACTGTTGTCAGACGAGCAAAAACAACACCGGCAGGCATCATGTGTCCCAAGAACTGATTAATAGTACCGAAAATGACCCAGATTTGTTAAATAGAGTAAATACAGGCGACGAATCATGGGTTTATGGGTATGACCCAGAAACAAAGGCACAATCATCACAGTGGAAGAGTCCAGGTTCGTCGCGTCACGAATATGTCCCTTGGGGGCAGACAGTCAAAATAGGAATACTATAAAAGTGTCCTTGAGCGTTTGAGCGAAAATGTTCGGAGGAATATGCCTGCACTCTGGCGAGACAAGAATTGGGTCCTCCACCACAACAACGCACCGGCTCATTGTGTTTTCTCAATCAGGGAATTTTTGGCCAATTCCTGTGCTTCCGCAGCCCTCCCCCCATTCCCCTGATATAGTCCCTGCCGACTCCTACCTGTTTCCTACATTGAAATTTTCGCTGAAAGGGAACCGATTTGACTCAATTGAAGACATCCAGGTAAATACGGAGATGATTCTTAACACCCTTAAGAAAGAAAATTTCCAGGGATGCTTCCAAAAGTGGAAACACCGTTGGAGTCGGTGTGTTCAGTCAGAAGGGGACTAGTTTGAAGGAGATCCATCACAATAGCTTGTAAGTACTGCCATTTTGAAATTACAAGCCCAGTCTTAAAGCTTTTTTCCAATCATACCTTGTACTTTTCCACTTTATTTTCTTTCAGAAAGAGGAGTCGGTGAATGTAATTCTACCGGATGTGTCCTGACTGCAATGTGGCCGTTTCCCACAGCCGCGTTATTACATCTGACGAGTGTAATCTGAAATAAGTTTTTAACCGATTAATCAAAACCGGTAATTTTTTTATGAATAAATTGCTAGAGTACCGAAGAATGCTCATAAATAGTTTACTATTCAATATGCTACAAAAAACCAATTTAGGTTTTTAAACAATTTCATTGAATCCGCAACCAAAATTTTAATATAAATGTACTTTTTAACCGCTCGCAAAGAAAGAAAAATGTTGCTAAAGTATCTTGTTCGCTATAATTCTAGGAATACTTATAATTATACTTATAATAATAATAATAATTATTATTATTATTATTAGTATTATTATTATTATTATTATTATTATTATTATTATTATTTACCGGTTGTTATTTATGGTTGTGAAACTTGGACTCTCACTTTGAGAGAGGAACATAGGTTAAGGGTGTTTGAGAATAAGGTGCTTAGAAAAATATTTGGGGCTAAGAGGGATGAAGTTACAGGAGACTGGAGAAAGTTACACAACACAGAACTGCACGCATTGTATTCTTCACCTGACATAATTAGGAATATTAAATCCAGAAGTTAGAGATGGGCAGGGCATGTAGCACGTATGGGCGAATCCAGAAATACATATAGAATGGTAGTTGGGAGGCCGAAGGGAAAAAGACCTTTAGGGAGGCCGAGACGTAGATGGGAAGATAATATTAAAATGGATTTGAGGGAGGTGGGGTATGATGATTGAGAATGGATTAATCTTGCTCAGGATAGGGATCAATGGCGGGCTTATGTGAGGGCGGCAATGAACCTCCGGGTAAGGAAGTATTATTTGTTGTTTAGTCAACTGTCCGAAGATACGTAGGTCGGAACCTCACAAGTGACACCAACATGATACCACTTATGAGGCAATTAGGCCGGGAGATAATGGGGCAGGGTGGGCAGTTCCTTTCCCCTTCCATTTCATACATTGCCGATTAGCTACATACTACACTAATCAGACTTCAGATGTAAATAAACAATTGTTCTTCCACTGAAAGACATCGTCAAGTGAAATGTACTGCTTGATGATAGATGTACAGTAGTGGCAAAAAAAAAAAAACCAGACCGACACTTTTAACTGATTTCAGAGCCCTGCTGGTAAAATTCATGTTCTGTGAATAATGCGTTAATTAAGTAGTAAAATATCGCTGCAATCGAAAATTATTGGGAATAAATTTGAATAAGGAACAAAACAAAGTTTCCTTCCCAGGCAGAATTCGAACCACGAAAGTCTTAGTTACCAGTCTATCGTGCTCTGGAGTGAACAAGGCTCTGAAATCAGCTACAAAGTTTGGTGCGGTTTTTTTTGCTACTACTGTACATATCAGCTAGAACCTCAATTAGAGGCAATTATTATTATTATTATTATTATTATTATTATTATTATTATATCTTGTACAGGATAGGGACCTATGGCGGGCTTATGTGAGGGCGGAAATGAACCTTCGGGTTCCTTAAAAGCCATTTGTAAGTAAGTATTATTATTATTATTATTATTATTATTATTATTATTATTATTATTATATTACGCGTTATTGTTGGT
This sequence comes from Periplaneta americana, assembly GCF_040183065.1. Classification (NCBI taxonomy): domain Eukaryota; kingdom Metazoa; phylum Arthropoda; class Insecta; order Blattodea; family Blattidae; genus Periplaneta; species Periplaneta americana. Next base: position 125,300,724 of record NC_091124.1, on the reverse strand, counting down.
TTAGGAATGTCGCAATGAGCGTGAAAGTTAATAACTTGCAGAACGGAGGACAGTGGGCAGTAAGTTGACATTATCTCAACAGGATGAAGCGTTATCGTAAGTTAGGATGATGTAGCAGCTGACACCAGCGTGGTATATCCCATACGTAACAACATTACTACACACTACCTAAGCATCATATTAGCAGCACGAGGTCTGCGATTGAGATATGAGAATTATTCTTAAGCATATAGGCTAATATTCCTTGCAAAGAGAATAACGCAAGAGGTAGTATCCATGAAGTACTCGCTTCTTGATGCCATACACTCATGCAAACTTCTTTCACCAGAAATTCATTTTAATTCGTAGGGAATTTACTTATTTATACGTATTTAATTACTAGTTTACTTATTAATTTTTTTATTTGTTTCTTTATTCATTATTGTATTATTTATTTATTTATTTATTTATTTATTTATTTATTTATTTCAAGTTCTTGTAACTAAAAGTCCAGTACAGAAATGTCCACAACTAGAATGACCATGCAAAGATATCAAATAACGAAAATATCCTCAGAATGAAGTATACAGAGAAACATTCACATAAAAAAGTCCATTTTTCAAGAATGCAAAAATGTTTGCATCTGTTGCTCAGCAAGTCATTTCTAAATAATTGAAGTCTTTGTAGAAAGACTCAGATAATAATTATCTCTCAAAAATATTAATAGCCATTAACGGTTACATAGAGGTACTGCATACAATGTCCACTCTAGAAGTAGAAATAATGAGATATTATACTGGAGATGCTCTGAGAGACAAGCCAGGATAAAGGAATGAGATACTGAACGTCCTCATGAAATCCCCATTAAGAACAGTCTTATCTATAACAAGAGAAATTAAACATGAAGATATATTAGCGACACTTCCAGGCAGAAGCAATTTCAAAAGGACATTGAATAAAGAGAAGTATCGCACTCGACCACATAATATTAATTCTTTACACTATCTCGAAATTGGTGCTCAATACATCCTCACAATACGAGAGGAAAGATTCCTCATCTTCGACTCTGGAAGCGAAGTTGATCAACAGAATTTAATATTTTTCACAAACAGAAACATTCAATTGCTATGAAACTCTCAATTATATTTTCTGATGGGACTTTCAAAACCGTTCTACGACAGTTTCTTCAAACCTTTACAATTCATGGAACCGTTCATGAACTTCTTCTGTTGACTAGAAAAAGTGAAGGAAGTTATTCTGTTGTGTACGAACATCTGCGGAATCAAGCCCATAGAAAAGGGAGTGCAGAGTGCACTCTTGCCACGTTCCCTTGTAATGATTTCAAGATCTCAAACATTAATAATGTAAAGCAAATATTCCGAATGCCGAAGTTAAGGGTTGTTTATACCATTTCATACAGGCACTTTGTAGGAAAATTAACAACTTGGGTTTAAAGGAAAACTATTTAAATTTAGAAAACAATGCAAAGAGGCAACTGCTTACGAGTAGTCGTCGGTGATGTTTATACCATGAAACGAAATTCACCAAACATTTGATATGATATACGAGAATAAACACAACGACTAATTTGATTTCGCTGGATGTGCAATATGTGCAGCACACCTGTGGCAGATGAGCGCAGGGTAGACTAGACCTACGCAACCCCGATTTCAGTCGGCTGTTTGAAACATGTAAGAAAATACCCTTAATGGATTTCAACGAGCAAACATTACCGTAGACGGCTTTCATTCTAAATTCCAGAAGATTGTTTCGGCACACCATGTCAGTATTTCGCTGATTTTATAAAATTTGAAAAGAGAGCAAAATGATGCTGAACATATAAACATTCAACTACAGACTGAACTTACAGATATCAGGGCCAGATCTAATAGAGTTAATGAAACCAATCACAGGCCCACTGAAGAAACTGTAAGAAGATATGAAGAGTACAAACATTAAGCAATATCTACTTAAGCGATAGAACCTATCATCATAAAATACACAATGAACCTATAGATGAACTTATAAATTGATTTATTTTATAGAATTATTATTATTATTTTTATTTTTATTATTAAATGTACTTTTGCGTATGCCGATCATTTAAAAAATGAACATGTGTAATTTGGACATTTTGCAACGAACATTTGTAATTTGGACATTTTGCAACGAACATTTTAATTGCTAACCATAATTACAATTATGCTTCTTGGATCCAGCTAAGTCACATCTTAGTGCCTCCAGTAACAAAGCAAAGATCTGTGCAGCAGCTGTGGTGGTCCCATGTTGTCCATTTGTTAGCATGGCAGGTGCGAAGCAACTGACGTTTGTATTTACTTTTAGTACTTTAACTTCTGAACTAACACAGTAGAAAAATATAAAATATAATAAAACTTTAAAACTTCAAAATATTAGAACACTTTACCGAGCATATATTTAATGTACATTAATTTTTTTCTAACTACTTAGCACTTTTGAAGGTATAATGTTTTATTGTTTCTAAGCGTTATAAAGCGAAATGCAATCACATAATCATTAACAAAAATTACAGAAATTGTTCTTATGTAGCTAAGCTTCTAAATTTCATACCATCCAAAAAGGATAAATCATGCTAACATAAATACATCACACACTTTCCGATGGGCGATAGAGTTCCAAACCTAATTCCAAGATATGGCGTGTTTCATATTTTGAATAATTTAGTCATAGATTATACATAAATATTTATCAATCGCATATTTTTACAACATTGCAATAATATTTCTAAGACACAAAGGCATTCCCGTTCCCTTTGTTAACATTAGTTGTTTGGCATATTATGGTGGATCCAGGCCATGTAAAAACGCATCTCCACACATGATCACAATTCCGTCACTAACGCCGCGTTGATATTAAATTACTTCTTGAATGACAATAGTCATGAAAAGTTTAGAGCAGGCAATACAAAGATAAAATCAACATAATCTTTTGTTTCACGAGAATTCCTGTTACAATAGGTGATTGATGAATTCAAAATAAATACTTTTAAAGTTTAAGTAATGCATACTGATCACCAAATAAATTTGTAGGAAAGTAAAACAAATGTTAAAGGTTATAATCAAAGTGGCTTAGAAATAAATAATCTTCATCATCCGTTATGCAGAATGTTTAAACTACAAGCATAAAATTCTTCTTTCATTAGCTTATTAAAAATAGGGTTTTTAAAATAAATCTTACATTTTTCATTTGTAACTTCAAAGCTATTCAAGCAAACATCAATATCCATGAAATCTTTCCTTCATAGAGCTCCTATTCTTCTTCTCCCCTTGTTCTGAAAGTTTACAAATCCCCCCAACCTCCTAAACCCATTTTCAACTGTCTCGTTGGTACATAAGTGTAAGTAAAGCTTTGCAATGTAAAGGTGCGATAATTTCAGTATCGGACAAACACATTTTTGAGAAAGTGTGAAGTGGTAGATTATTTAAAATGTAAAAAGTAAATATGAAATTGCAAGACTACTAAACATCAACAGACATCGTGTACAGACAACAATTAAGAATAACGGTGTGAAGAGAAGTGTCAGATAAACCAAGGAGTGGACGACCAAGGGCTAACGCGCTATTGTGACGGTGGCAACAATGGGTCAGGCAACTTTAAAAACCATCCCGCAGATGGCTGGAACCAGCTCTTCTTCTAAACAAGTCGCCGCCTGCTGATGAAAGTTTACCGGTTAGCGGTACCAACTCGCAAAGCTCTTTCAATACAGGCAAATAGCTCTGCGGGATTGAAATGTTGCCAAAGATTATCTCAGCTGGACTTCAGAGAAGCGAAGCACGATCTCCTTTCAGATGAATCGTCCTTCTAGCTGCACTCCGGCGTCCCAAGCCTCTTCGCCGTCAAAGCGCAGAAAAATACCATCCTAAGCGTGTAGCGCCCATTGTATAAAATGTGGATGGATGGTTTGGTCATGGTTGGGAGTGTTTCAATTCCCATGGCGATGGTGTGCTCTGTTTTGTTCAGAGTTCGGCCAACAGTGCTCAATATTTGCAAACCATGAAGAATACAAGATTCCTTCCAAGAAGAATCTGCTAGGACGGCGGAAGTCTTGGCTCTACTACCAGGACAATGCACTCTCCATAAGTCTAGGAAAAATATGAATTTGTTCCTCTCTTGTAATGGCTGGCTCGTTAAACTGATATCAACGAGATTGTGAATGCTTGAAACCGAAATGAAAGAATTACTGCCCAGAAAAACCTATTTTGAAGCAACCAGTGGCGACTTTATGGTGAGGGCGATTATTGTTATGAGTACATGCTGATTTCATGCCAGATAATGTAAATGACTGTTGTAATATACAAATGGTACACCAACAAAATGTTGAGCACAAGATCCATATTTCTGTTATTTTATGGTCTTTCTTAGTATTTTGTGATAACTTTACATTTCTGTAATACTAAAAAATCAAATTATATGGGCCAGTTTTGTCGCTCAAAAATTTGTGTTGATTTCGCATTTTTAAATAATTTTTATATGGCACTTCTAAAATTTTGAGAAGTACTGTATTTTATTACACGATTTAAGGACACTCAAATGAGTTATTCCATCAAATGGTGTAACTAACTGGCATTGTTAACCAGACAATCACATTCAAGTTAGGTCCCACAATGCCAATTACTTCACTTTCAATATGGCGGGGTGCCAGATAGGGTGCATAGGTCCTGTCAGATACACACTTGAAATATACAGTACTAAATCGGTCCGGGGTTCAGAAAGGTACAGTACTAAGGTGAGCGGTGTAGAATAAGCCATTTAACTTTGCGTGGAAAGATTCACAACTGTTTTTTGTTCTTTCTGTCATTCATATTTTCATATTATACTGTAAGCATGTGGAATTCGGTCCGAACTATGCAGGTATAGACAAATTATACATATAGTAGGCTATATCAAAGAGACTAGTTTGATATAAAGAGACTAAAGACTTGATGAGCATTCAACCACAAAATCAAGGAGTGCAGCAATTTACTCACAAAATTGCAACTTCATTCAGAAAACTAAAATACAAGATAGTATACAAAACAAATAACACAACACAGAAATATCTAAATAATCACATTACACATTCAAATAAATGTAATTTAACTGGAGTTTACAAACTAAAATGCAATAGTTGCCCACATTTTTACATAGGACAGACAGGAAGATCCTTTCACACAACATGAACATATTAAAGCTATAACCAAACCCTACATCACATCAAATTATGCAGACCATATTATCAACAATAATCATGACTATAATAATATAGAAACAGATATGGAAATTTTACACATCACAGCAAAAAGTTCACAGTTAAACATCTTAGGACAATACGAAATATATAAACATACAATAACATACCCACAACATATACTTAACACACAATTAGAGTTCAATACCCACACATTATTCGACGTCATGATACGTCATAACACACAAACAACCAGCCCCCTCCATAAGAGCAACACGCCCCCACCCCTACCATCGACAAATGCACATCGCAGAATCAAGATCACCAGTAGTTCAAGAGACACTGAAGAAGACGAGACATAACGTCGAAACGGGCCGTCTGTCGAAGGTACATAGCTTTTTTTTTTCTTTTCTTTTTTTAAATTTTAACACTTTTAACGTATGACTAAGTAATTTTATGATTATTTTTTATTTATTTTAGTAGGTTATTTTACAACGTTTTATCAACATCTAAGGTTATTTAGCGTCTGGATGAGATGAAGGTGATAATGCCGGTGAAATGAGTCCGGGGTCCAGCACCGAAAGTTGAGGGAAAACTCCGGAAAAAATCTCAACCAGATAACTTGCCCCGACCGGGAATCGAACCCGGGCCACGTGTTTTCTCTAACCGTTACTCCACAGGTGTGGACTTTACCGATTATGTGCCAGAGGAGTACATTCAATATATAACTACAACGTCTTTGAGAACCAGTACATCAAGCCTGATGCTACTTTGCTGCCAGAATTACGGGACGACTTCGTAGCTATGATAGAAAGAGCGACAAACAGTTGTGAATCTTTCCACGCAAAGTTAAATGGATTATTCTACACCACTCACCCTAACATCTTTCAATTATTAATAGACGTAGGCCTACTAAAACGAATTCAAATTGACACTTACATATAAATTAGAAGTACAGCAAGAAAAAGAAAGACACAGAATGGTAGAATTTATATCAAAATCAATGAACAGACTCCAATATATAAAAATACTGTCCTACAAATTTCTCCCAAAAACAAAGCTCCTAGTATCACTGTCTACTCTGAAGTTTAAGAAGTTTTGACTAATATTTATACTGACAATGGTAGATAATAATCAACATTTTTAACCCTTAAATTGGCAAAACTTCATTTCTCACATTAGTTTATTAAACCGTGTCGGCCTGTAAAAAAAAAAAAACAACTTTGGCAATGTTCATATTTTATATGTTGCACAATATGCACATGTCCTGGGCTCTTGTCCGCACGGTGAAGTACTCCGTAACTCACGACACCATAGCATTCGTTCGATGATCGCCGAACAGTTTAGCTCAATAAATTTTCAAGTGTTCGAAGAAGTACACGGACTGGCAGACAATGGCAGTAAAAGAAGAATAGACATGATTGCCATCCCACCAAATAACAACTACATCATCGATCCAACCGTTACATTTGAAAAACAAAAGAGCCAACCTGAAGATGTAAACAGGGGGAGAAAACGACATCCATGTACGTACCGTGCCATACTTCATGGACAAATACGGCCTACAACAAATTGAAGTGCTAGGCCTTATGCTTGGAGCGCGCGGAACTATTCCCGGTTTCTTCTTCCAGACCTGGCAACGTTTCGGCCTACAGAGGAAGGCAATTGATGACATCGTTCTTGCAGCTCTGAGAGGATCAATATTTTTACTCCAAAACCATCTCTACGGTCAACAGTGATCTTCAAATAATTAATTATTACCTAATTATTTATTCAACCATTTCTTGTCATTGTTGTGTGACTCCATTAAACTTAAACATATGTATGTTATACTCATATATATATATATATATATATATATATATATATATATATATATATATATATATATATATATATGTATATGCTCTGTCTTTGTGGGAGCCTGTTAATACAGAGAGCTGTTATCGTTTAGATAAATAAATAAATAAAGTATTGTGAAATTTTGTTTAAATTTCATTTTCCTATAATTTTTTTTTCTATTGTTCTATTAAACTTATAGCATATAGCCTATTAACTGTCAATTTAAGGGTTAACCATCTACATAAAGATTAATTTTTGGGCCTACAGAATATATCTGTTATGGTAACATTGATTATTAAAGGGGAAAAATTCACTCCGGCGCCGGAGATCGAACCCGAGTCCTTGGCTCTACGTATAAAGTGCTCTAACCAATGAGCTACGCCGAAGTTCAATCCACAGCACACTAGAGGAAAGGGATTCGATCAAGATCATTTCAAGATCGTGGGACGGAATACTCTTTTGTATCTACTCTAGTACTTCAGTGAAAATGATCTATTCTGATGCCTACTTTGTCTGAGTACTAAAGAGAGAGATGATGAGTTTGTGCGTGTTTTTCCCCCGAGTGTAGAACCAATATACAGCGACTTCTTAGTAGTAATAGTGGAAAACATTAAGATATTTATGACATAGTTCCTCCACACCGTATAAATGAACTACATAAAAGTCAGACAACCGAGACTATTCGACAGTGTAGGCCTAGTAGGCCGATCATAGTCCTGGACCATTGTGCCAATTTCACTTTCAAGATGGCGGAATGCCATACAGCGTAGCCAAAAGAACAAATGTTTCTTAGAATACACGATAAAGTGACGAAATGTTTACGAAAATAATCCAATGGCGTCCAAGATGCGATGAAAGTAATTCTTTCTTTCACATCACCACTAGTATAGAGAAAGAAGAGAGAAACACATTTTGCAGTTCAGTCAATAGACGGAGGTTTGACCTCCGAAGATTCTGTAATATATGTAGTGAAAAAATCAGCTGTGGTCGCATTTACTTCAAATACTGCAGCTTCGCCATCATTACACCACTTCTTCATCATCACTATACCATCATATCCCATAATATCTGATCACTGTTTAAAAAGCTCATGAAATCAATATCAATAAATCAACGTGGCTGACTTTTCATCTTTGGGAGATGATTAAGATTTTGTTTCAAAAAAGAAAAGATACGAAAAAAGACAGATTAGAGAAAGAAGGGTGAGGAAGAGAAGGATAAATGAAAGGAAGTGGATGAGAGATATAAGGAATATAAAGGGAAAGAGAAGGACAGACGGAATAATACAACATACGAATGAATAAAAAGTGAGGATAAGTAGACAAGACGCCAAAAAAGCATAAACGGAAGAGAATTTGAAATATATGAAGAAGATGAAACATCAGGAAGAGAATTTACTTATTTTATTCGTTTATGTAACGATGGTATATCAACTGCTAGGTTATTTTGCAGATAGATCTGGTGATACGGAGATGGTAATCATCGAGATGAGGCGGAGAACTTCGCCATGAGGTTGCCTGGAGTAGTAAAGTCAATTCCTACCGTAAAAATGCGGTAAACTGAGTCCCTGCCAAAAAAAGGTGTATAGGTAAATTCAGTTCTTGCTAAATTTCGTCACGACAAAATCCTCCCTCCCACTTTTTTCAGACTTAGAACTGACAACGAACTAGTACAACTAATAGTCGATTGATTCGTTAATTGGTTGGTTGGTGTGGTTAAAAATTTTGTCACGTGGTATGGTTTAAAAACACTGTGTGGTAAAACATTTTGCCATTTCACTTTAAGATCGTAAGGTAAGTGCCAAGCACTTACATTATTTTAAAGTATAAGAAAGAACTTAGGGAAAAAACTGCTTTTGTCGAATTGAAATCTTGTGATATCTTGATTCGCTGTGTCATTTTTTCCTTTAAAAATCCTTTCCTCTCTTCGATTGATTTTTTTTATTTTTAGCCTTGCTTCTCAATGAAACAACAGTTTGATTGGATGCCCTTCAATGCATCGATAAAAGTATATTATATTCGGAAGCTTACTATAAAATAATATATTCAAGCGAAAACTTGAAGATTCGTAGCTGTTTGTGGTTGTTACTTGTGACTGCGAATCGGCCCAAAGAGACAGATTGTAAAAATAGCGCATCTGGTGCGATATATGTCTCAAAGACGTAAACATTAAACATTTGAATTTTACAGTCTTCAGGCTGAATAGATTTTAGACCGTCAGTGGAACATTCCTTGACGTCTCCTGAATGTAAAAAAGGAAGCCCGAAGAAATACCTAAGGAAACTACTATTTTCTGAATTGATTCTATATTTATTAGTCAGACCAAATGGCTGTATTTTCCTCCACCAGTTTTAGCCGAAGTGGAAACGGCACCCCTTAGCTTAATTGAAGGCCAGACCGACACTGCGGCGGTATGTATGCCTACCTCAAAATCCACAAAACACTGTTCAGAATTGTAATCCAAATTACGTGTACTGTGGTCATTCACAATAATTTGGAATGTACTGGTAACTGTATATAAGTCCTTGTTGGGAAGTAAACAGAATAAAAGTGGGATGTACAGTGAGGGACAGAAATGTTGAGTGGCTCGAGTATTTTGTGAGTCAAAGAATCTCATATTGCGCATGCTCCGGGCCAAAAGCCTCGTTCATACCATGAAGAGATATTCGTGTCTCTTTCCTGTTTAAATATTACATATCTATGATGAGGAGACATTAAAACAAGGGGGAGGTTATTATTTAAAGTACGTATACAAATATAGAAACGTAAAATGCTGTAGTTTCTCAGAAAAACAAACCTGAAATATGCAGAAGAGCCGGGAGCATTCTAGCGTATTATGAAATGATCTATGATAATGCTTGAAGGCAAGCGAAGTGATCGAAGTGGTTTGTGTCTACAGTACGGGATCGACGGTTCGAATACCGATACGATCAACTGTTTTTTTTTTTTAATTTTTAAACACATAAAAAATATACACACCCTTTTCGTATAGCTTCATATTATTTTGAGTTCCTAAATTTCATGATATATTAATAGTCTAATATTATTTACAGCATTTATCTTTCCACTATATTTCACTTTAATTCTATACATCAGTTAACTCATTCCAAAGACGTTGTAATAATCATTCACATTATACCAGCAGTGGCGAAAATGTGATCGTGCGCCGAGCCACTGTGTAACCTGCAATGTGCATAGCACCTATGGAGGGAGGCAGACACCCGAAGAGGAAGTGAAGCAACTATCCGACTTATAAATGGATTTTTCATTTTCCTTACATCAAGCACTTAAATATAATTTTATACAGTACAAGGCTGCAAACTAATGTTTAGTACGTGTAACGATAATAAAAGAAATGAAGAATAAAACATAGGACTCTGCTACAGAGTTTCAAAATCAGGAATTATGTCACTTACTGTCAGTCGTAGTTGATCACGAAGGTATTTGTGTCAGTCGTGATCTAAATTTGGTTTTTACTATTTTCATTGTTGAAAATAATTTTTCACAAACGTAAGTTGTAGCGAACATGGCTTCAACAGAGCAAACGAAAGAACGAAGCTTCGGATATTTATTTTTTGGCAAAGATTTGAAAAGTGCAACATTTGTCAAGTCCTTACATCTAGCTTTAATTTAACATCACATTGTAAATCTATGAGTTTAAATTGAAGATCTAACCGCATTATTCGTACATCTGCTGAAAAAAGATCGACGTACAGAGATGATGATGATGATGATGATGATGATGATGGTGATGATAATAATAATCACTTAATGTTTTAATGTATCATCAGTAACATGTAGTATAATGCCGTTTTATGTTATACAACCGTTTCCCTCGTAATACTTGTGAACAAACATTTAATATTCTCATAATATTGGCAGGAAAAAAATGAGTCCTCCCATCCTATTTGAAACTTTCGTTTTTGTAGAGGTACATGGTTTCGAGAAAGACATTGCGACGATACGCCACTCGCAGGTCAGAGACAAATACAAATGGAACAGAATTTGAATCCAGTGAGTGAGAGGGTGGGGGCTGTGGGAGGTAGGAAGCAAGAGAAATGCATAGCTATCATTGCGATCTACAATGTGCTCATGAGTCACATTTTCGCTACGGCTGCATTTTACTGCACGCATGTGGAATTCGGTGATTTTAATTAATGCTTCAAAGAAAGAGTGGTTGAATAAATTAAAATATTTAATGTCACATTACTTATCTCATGGTCTAAAAGTAAACATACCTTTAATTCATTGTGTTCTGCCCACGGACAGGTCTTTCACTGCAAACTCAGCATTCTCCAGTCTTTCCTATTTTATGCCTTCTTCTTTATCTCCGCATATGATCCATATATCTTAATGTCGTACAGTATATAATTTGATATCTTCTTCTGCCACGAACTCTTCTCCCGTTCACCATTCCTTTCAGTGCATCCTTCAGTAGGCAGTTTCTTCTCAAAACATACCATTATACCCTATTACTTCCAAACGACTGTTTCTTTGAAGCATTAATTAAAATCACCGAATTCCACATGCTTACAGTATAATATGAATGGTTATTATATTATGCCTTTGGAATAAGTTAATTGATGAAGGCCTATAGAATTAAAGGGAAGTATAGTGGGGAGACAAAAGTTGTAAGGAATATTATTAATAGATCATAACATTGTATAATAAATTCATGGATGATTTATAAAAAAAAATTGTCCACATTCGGTCCACAGAGCAAAGAGCAAGCCAAGAACCATAGGGGCTATAAAATTTGTATTTCAATGAAAATCCAAGTCTTTTTCTCCAGTGTCACAATATTCTCTCTGATGACTCTGTTAACACTAAAATTAAACGTTTCCTTCATACATATCTCGAGTCCTTTTCAAGTTTTCTTACATCCATCAAAATTTGTAAACCACTGGTATACCAATGTATGGGTCTCGATATAAAGTAGTTTACTCAGTCAGTAACAATGATAAATGATAAAATGTGTCAATAATACTGACAGTAGGCATCAGTATTTAGCGACCCTACGCGATCAGTACTTAATGTCAATATTTCAATGTACAATGGATCCTAATAATATTAGCACTAACCACAAAAAGCAGAGTGAAACCGAAATGATAGGTTAAAGATTGGCTACAAAGCGAAATATGTAGGCTATTCTCACATTCATTTATTGCGGAAAATATAGCTTACTGGTGTAGAAGATTACAAAAACTATTCCTGAATGAGTGTGAGTCTACTTTAGGCAGATTACTTCGAATTGTGAGGCAGAATACGAACATGAAGACCTGTTTATCAGTTAAAGTGAGACTGTTGTAACATTGCGACATCTTGCAATTGGAAGGAGTTTTCAAGATTTAAAGTTTTCTCTTATAATATAATCATCGTCTATCAGTTCAGCAAGAAGAATGTTGTGCCTCCTTTCATGTAGCTAAAATAGAAAAAATGCGAATGATAAATAATGCAATACTTATTTAATATAATATAACTTACAAAGGTTCATTCCCCCGTATATGGGGAGAAAAGTGTCAGTATATTGTCGTTATGAACACATGCCTCAGCTGAATGGTGTTTAGGGTTAAGTTCAGTTTGTAGACTAGGTATATTCACAGAAAAAATGGAGTTGAAAACTGTGTCATTGAGAGAAAAAGGAACTTATGAATTAAATGCATGAAACATACATGATGAAGGATCATATTCATAATCTCTATCAGTTCTTCAGCGCTTAGACGCTACAATTTTCTTTAATGCCTTCCTAAGATTAGAGCGCAAGGTTATTTCTTTTTTCCTCGCGCCTTCACGATTTGCATTTGGCTTAATTTTATTAAATACACTCAACAGTGTCAAGTGCCGTATTCCGTTTGTTTATATTCACATATGACGTGTCGGATGAGTCTCTTAACTCGGGTAATTCACTGATATCTCCATGTTATACACTCGTAGCCTACTCCATCCGTTGAAAACTCCGCCTGGAAGGTGTTAGAAGACACGTCATCGTCCATGGCGGCTCTTAAAATACTGATTGAAATTCTGACGAGCGCCTCTACACGGTCAATATAACCAGGACGTATAACTGTCAGTTTCCCTACCACTCTGCAATACTGATGGAAATCCTTATCTCCTTCAGTAGGACTGGTCGTTTTTACGACGTCTTATCAACATCTTAGGTTATTTAGCGTCCGAATGAGATGAAGGTGATAATGCCGGTGAAATGACTCCGGGGTCCAGCACCGAAAGTTACCCAGCATTTGTTCATATTTGGGTTGAAGGAAAACCCCGGAAAAACCTCAACCAGGTAACTTGCCCTGACCGGGAATCGAACCCAGGCCACCTGGTTTCGCGGCCAGACGCGCTAACCGTTACTACACAGGTGTGGACGACTGGTCGTCATTCCATCATTTCAGGCCACACACGATCGTAATACTGTATCAACAAATATTGACTGACCGTGTAGGGTCTGCATATGAGTCAGGCTTGATCTGCCAAAGAGTTCGATCCCGAGACCAACGCGTTGCATATCCAAACTCGGTCGGGCTACTGTGCTATGGCTGGCGCTTGGCCAGAGTAGGCAGCCAAGATAATGCAGTGTGACATCATCCAAAAAGAAGTGAAGGCATTCCAACCGTTCTCTGTCCTGTAAACATATTAACCTACAAAAATTGCCAAACAAAACGATGCCTTTATTTCCCAATTCATATTTTTACGCAAGTTTTCCAATACATAGGCTATTCCAGTTTACTATAATTTTTAAACTATTATTAAAATGGGTTTTCATGAAAATGAATATTCTTTCTGCTTGTAAATAAATGCCTTCAACTAAGATTAAAATTCAGAACAATAAGCCTTAAATTCTATTAAACATAAAAACATATTTTTAAAACTTTTTAAAGTAAAAACATATTTTAAATAATTTATTTATAAATACATACGCGTAAAATGTTATTCCTCCTTTAATATGTATTTTTTTTTTAATGTTGAAGTTATATTTTAAAAAATGATTTCAAATGCATTAAAGTAAACACACTATTGACTGAGGCTGTAAATGAAGTGCATGCCATTGAGAGACAAAGAAGCTAAATAATTCTAAAGTGGATTTTAAAAATGATACATCTACTGCTATGTGTAAAGTTCCCAACTTTTGAAAGGCCTAGACGCTAGTGAAATTGAGAATTTATGTATAAGTGACATTTCTTGGGTGTAATATGAAAGACTATATTCTTATGGCGTAGAGTGCCTTCTCCAGGCATCATTCATTGTTCCATGATAACCGACATCGATTTGTGATTGAACACTTAGAGAAAGTAATCAAAATCCTCTGCAACAACGAAGTATTTTCATCCGTCGATGTTTCGTCATAATTGGTGAGATATAGTATTTACTTTCCATATGAAATTAGTTTGATTATATGAAACTGAATCAAAATAAAAATATTTGTAATATTTTTAAAATTTTGATAAATATTGATTCAAAATATTTTTTAAAATTTTTATAAATAATTTTATATTTTGGTATATAAAAATAAATATTTAAATTTTTTAGGTCTCTCGTAATTGCAGATTGAATGTCAGGTAATCCCATGCCGAATCTTCTGACTCATTTCGCCTAATTATGGATGCCACAAACACTGCATAGACACGAAGATTATACAGCGCTGTGACAATTTTATATTTTAGTACATAAAATTAAATATTTAAAGTTTTTAACACCTAAAAATCCGTTTCCTGTCAATGGCATTGCAATATGAAAACACACTCGGGTGCGGGTTCGATTCCTGCTTGAGCTGATTACCTGGTTGGGTTTTTTCCGAGGTTTTTCCCAACCACAAGGCAAATGTCAGGTAATATGTGGCGAATCCTCGGCTTCATCTCGCCAAATATCATCTCGCTATCATCAATCCCATTGATGCTATAGGCCTATAACATAGTAGTTGATACAGTGTCGTTAAATAACCAAGTAAAAAAATAATATGAAAACACATGCGTTATAATAACTTGAAAAAAATGTTGCAGCATTGTTCGCATAGGCCTATAGATACAACATCCAAACATTTAATCATTCTTTAAAACATTATCCATTTCGAATCTCCTGCATATGGAGTGAGCCAATAGTGGAGTGGTGTGACAGATATAGCTCACACAGTATCATCAGAGTCTAGTATATACAGTTACGAAGCTCAATATGTAGTAAATATGCATCCATAGATAGTTGCTAACCACTAGGATCGCTACTATCGCCTCATGACAGACAATGCGAAATAGTACCTGCACAGTCTATTGTTCCTGGTACCCTCATAAACTCAAGCTTCGCGACTGTATATATACTAACTAGACTGTGGTATCATCTCGCGTAGACTAGCGTATTTCTATGATGCGTTCGGACTTTACAAATTACCATTGGATACATATAATAGGCATCTTTTTTGCGGACATTCGTCCCTCTTTGTAATATAACTTAAATAAGTTGTTTATGTATTTTTTATGTATATAGAATAACATAAGTAAATCTATTCCATTTATTCAGTTATAGAAATAAGCAATATAAAACGTTTATATTTTGAAGCAATACTTAGTTACAGTATTTAGATTTATTTCTGTTATTTTATATACGTTAGAAAATACGTACATAAATAACTTAGTTTAATTATATAACAATGAGGGAGATGTCCGCTAAGAAGACGTCTATATTCCGTTAACATTTCTCATTTCGTCATCACTCCATAGCATTTCCCGAACGCCGACTGGCGATGCACGGAGGGGGCTGGCCTAGGGACGAGACGGGTTGCCTGGGTACGTGGCGAACCTTAGCGTAGTCAGCCGATGTGTGTTTGAGAATGCGCCTAGCCTGAGTGTTAGCGCAATAGATCTTGGAAGGTCGCAGTGCTGGGACATAGTATCCCTCCTCCCGAAATTCCATTCCATACTATACAGAGTGTAAACAATATAAACTGTAAAAAATACTGGTGATACAACAAATTACTGAAAACAAATTTTGCAGTAACTTTTGTGGTTTCTTTAGAAAAAAATGTTATCTGTGAGTCTGATGTTTTTGGAAATGATAGTAGACCGTCATTATTTACTTCGGTCCACCACGTACTACCCGTCCAAGGCGAGTGAGGGCCTGGCAGATGAGCACATTTGTTTTGTTTACGAAAGATACTGTCCTTCAGGCGGTACAGTCAGACTATATAGACAACTGAAGCACTAGATACTAACGCAACGTCATATGTTACGACCACTCGACGTATTTACCTGGACATAATGGCATCATTTTGGCTTGGACATAAGCAAAAATCTTGTATCATTACATAAATAAATAAAACAGAAAAAAATTATTAATTACTATTACTCAGTTACATATAATTTTAGTTACTTGTTATAAAAAGATATATTTCACTAAACACAATATATAGCGTTCCTTCGGTGCATTTATACTCATAACACAAAAATTATAATTACCATTATCAATATTATAATTACACTGTGAACATATTTCACTTGCAATAATGTTTAATGTTTTTGTATAGACACAATAGTTGCTGTCACATCCAGAACGAAGAGATTACATATCATTCTCACTTTCGCGAGCTGTCCCGGGTTCTGACCCACAAAGCGGAACAATCTGTTGCTCTTTAATATATTATGCTGCCGACAATCCATGTACGCTTGCAGTTTCACTCAACGGGGATATATCTGAAATACTTTTGTCCATTATTTCCTTTGGCTGCAGTTTCAGTCTCCGAACCAGCTGTTAAGGGCGTTGTTACTTCAGCTTCCCCTTTTGATTCTTAACTGCTAATGTTCCCAACATTAATAATAATAATAATAATAATAATAACAATAATAATAATAAAGTATTTTAAATTCCTTCTATCAGTATGATCACATCTGAATTCAGTGCATTCAATAATTTTCATGTATTTATTGTTATTATTAATTTGTGCTAAAAGTGAAATTCGAAATTGTAGTACACAAAAAATTACCTCATACGGAACCAGTTAAGTTGTATGTAGTAAATAATTATAATATCAGTAAAATCATGACTTTAATTTGATTCAACACATAGAGCGAGTCAATTTGCTTATTTTATATTAAACATATAAATACCTACAGAAAATATTCCTCTTAAAACATTTACCTACCTTTATTGCTTTTGTACAAAAGGAACCATTTTCTTTATACTACAGAACACCTTAACAACACTTTCAGTAACTCAGTAGCTCACAAAGCTATTCAACAATTCCAATATGTAAAATTCGCGCACTCCTTCCCTTTACTAATCTGCTTCAACTGAAATTGTCGAGCATAAATAATAGAATAAACCCTTTCCTCCAGCTACAAATTCCATTTGAACTCGCCGGTGTATCAAACTTCCGACTCCTGTGTGAAGAGTCGGTAATTCAGTTACTGAGATATATTGACTGCTAAGGTTCTCAGTTGCAAAATAAGAATGACAATATTGCTATAAACTTCTATCAGTCAACCTTTGTTCATTATCCCGTAAGCATGACAATATGGTGCAGTTGATAAATAAAGCGCCACTGTTACGGTAATAAAAACAGTTTGTTGATAATATTCACAGTAAACATGCAATTGTGTGTGCTTTGCTTGACAGGAAAGGTAAATAACACAACTAAACAGCTAAGATAGCTGCCGGCACACCATTGTGAACAACTGTGCAGTAGGTAGGTCGAAAAGGATGTTACTACATAACAAATTATCACCTCTACGTCTTTGAATAGCCTCTTCAAACTAAAATAGAATAATGTTAAATGAAGAATTACAGTTACAATTACATTGTCTCTGCAAAGGGAAAATACGCTTTTGGGATTACCGATTTTTCATAATACTGTTTCGGATGGGAGTTAATGATGTAAAAGTAAGCTATCGTAGGGTGATCAATAATGAATTAAAGTAATTTCTTCACTCGAACAGCCCTGAATATAAAATTTAAATTTTGTGTTATACAGAGTCAGTCAGGGCCTTTGCAACAACTCTTGAGGGGCGATAATCTCCCAATGAGGATCATTCTTCGTAAAACTACTGATGTTCTCTGAAGCATCATTTACGAACTATACAAGATCTAAAGAGACATATTTAAGTGAAATTTGCAATTATGAAATGAATTATTAATTTATTTCCTCAAGTACCCGTGCGGATAGATTGCAGAAACTAGCCAAAGTGTCTAATCTGAACTCAACCCGACTATATTCTTTACTAGACAGTGTATGCGGGATGACTTAAGGAAAAGTGAAGTTGTTTCGTATCGGAATATATGGCACGTACCGCGCCGTCCGTCTTTTGTGTACCTGGCGAGTACAGTAGCGTACAAAATATTTTGTGCTGATCCATTCATAATGGCAAAATGTTAAATTCGCTCAGAGATACGAAATGCAATTAAGAAGTAGGAGAGTGACATTTTATGTATTAATGAAGACAATATCGTGTGTAATGTATGTAAAATTGAAATAAAAAACCACAACAACTCAGGCTATAGAGAAACATTGCAACAGTACATCGCACAGGAAATGCGTTGAAATGAAATCTGAGGAACCATCTACATCATCATGATGATGATGATCATCATCATCATTATTTAGTTGTGCGGGTCTAACGACACGTGCAACTTGATGCTCAGTACAAATATTCCTCTAAAGAAATTGAGTGATCCCCATTTTAGAGTTTTTCTTCAGAAATTCTCTCGATACAAAAACTGTTTAAGCCATAGGCGAAGACGATTCAGCTTCGACAACTTACGAGAATATATCGTCGTTTACTGCAACGCTGGTAATTGCATCAATGATGACGAGGACTGAACCTTGCAAGGTATGTACTACAGTACATTATTTTTCTTTTCCTTTTGACTGTACGGAGATAAAGTAGCATGTTGACGTCATCTGTTTACGTTTAAAACCTGTTCAGCCAATGGTCTGAATGAAAAAAATGTAACATATAGTAAATGTATACTTACATTCAATGATAAGTCATCCCGCATCCACTGTCTATTCATTACACAGACGTAGCAGTGAATCAGGTGAAAATTTCATGTCTGTCACCAGCAAAGGTTTACCATAACATGCCTGGAACTGTTGGTAATATTCTGCTGGGACCTGTCATTTTTCAAACTTACTTTTGACGTCCTATGGAACACGCTTCCCCTACTCATGACGGATGTACCCTTCGAGATACGCAGAGACATTATGGGGAGCACGTCCCCATTTCAGACTGGTTGTACGAGCACATCTAGTGGGAGCCATAAATAGGAGATCGGGACCTATTGTGCGACCAGCGCGATCACCCGACTTAACACCCCTAATTTTTTTTCTTTGGAGGCATGTAAAATATGTCGTGTACGTCACTCCAGTTAACACCAGAGAGAAATTATTGTGCGACTCGCCGCTTTTCATCAAATTCTACACACAGTTGAAATGTTCGAGAGTCTGACAATCACAGCTACGACTGTGGATGGAATGTAATCAGGTTAAGGATAGACACTTTGAAAACCTTGTGTAACCTGTCCGCCAAGTTACTTGAAATGAATGAATAAATTCATTTCATAACTGTACATGCCACTAAAACCAGTATTTTCTTTGGTGTCGCGTAGTTCTTAAACGACGATTAAGCTGAGAAGCTGCGTAGTTAAAACATGTTTAGTTTCGTCAATGCACAATAGAGTTGACGAGTGAAGAACAATACGCTGCCCTGGCGTTTTGCTTGTCTTAACAAATTGTCGTGCTGAAATGTCAAAGCTGGCTTGTGGGGAATCTGTTCTGTTCTATAGTACTGTCCTTAGGTGGTATAAAATGATCGAAGATGGAAGGCAGTCATCGACAAAAGATATTAGTTCTGAGGTTCCAACTACGGCTCTTAGGCTCTCAACACTGCTACTGCAATTGTGAGGAAAGACAGACGGATAACATTAAGACGAGAAGGATGGAAGTTAGGAATCATTAAACCTATGTTTAAAAAAGGAGATAGAAACCACAAAATTACATAACTATAACATTATTGAATACATGTTTAACCAAAATAATAACTCAGAAATTAACTTAAATTATCACGTTAAGTGAAGAACAACAAGGATATCGCAGAAGTCGTTCCTGTACAGATGCAATTTTTATTATTCATCAGATTGCAGAAAAAAATCACTTGAATACAATAAACCGGCATTTTATCGCCTTATAGATCTAAATAAGGCATTTGATAATGTACAATTATATATAATTTTGGAAGGAATTCTGAAAAAATTGTCGGCCAAAATCCCCTGGTGGAACATCAAGATCGCCCAGGAGCAGAGGTAAGTCAAGGCCACTACTTGAAAACTTATTATGACGCTGCCATCGAAACTTGGATACGATCTCATGTTGGCTCTACTGCAGGGATGTCAAGGACAGAGCACGTGAAAAACCAAGCGCACACTGGTTGCAATGAATCTAGTCTACAGGCAGTAGCGGTGAAAAAGAAGGGGTGAGCAGAATGAACTCTATTAGACTACCACTGCAAAATGAATTAAACTGCTCTTCAGTAATAGATAATGTGTTACGCTCATACAAGAAAACAAGAAATAAAGGCATGCTTTGCAGCATGTACCTCTCTAATAAATGCAACAAATTATAAAATAGTAGGATATAACAAATAATAAACGTGGCTTCTCTTTAACTTAAGCAGTTTTACATAATGAGACCTATAATTAGCCTGATTATTGTTATGTAA
Organism: Periplaneta americana; assembly: GCF_040183065.1. Taxonomy (NCBI): domain Eukaryota; kingdom Metazoa; phylum Arthropoda; class Insecta; order Blattodea; family Blattidae; genus Periplaneta; species Periplaneta americana. The sequence goes on along the minus strand of NC_091124.1, from coordinate 125,279,998 downwards.
CTGTTACATAATCATGCACTACTTATATGAGCATCATCACACTTCTAGAAACAAATTTAAATTCCTGACTTCTCGCGTAATTCAGAAGTGCTTTTTTTATTTTTGTCGACCCCAGCCTTCTTATGTCCGATGAAATGTTGTTTCCTGCAGCAAAATAATTGTTTAATGGAAGACCTGAATTGGCTAACATTCCAAGTCCATTGAGGTAAATTTTTCAGGACCGCAAAGAAATTATAGAGATAGGCTTGCATTATGAGTATTGAAATAAATATTTGTATGATCCAAAAACACAGGCTTAGAGTAGGACTTAGGATATTCTTTTTTACGGAATGATAGCCTATGTAAAACACAACTTGTTAGGTAAAAAGTCGAATTCGGTGAATTTTGGACTTGGGATGTTTGTCAATTCAGGTATTCAATTGTAACTGTGTGGATATATTTTCTAGGTCTGATGAGTAAGGATCAAAAAACAAATCCAACTTGGGCTGGAGTAGGTCAATATCGTTAAATCGTCTATGGAACTCTTTCCAGAGATTTTTAAAAACATTGCAGTATTTTACACTGTTGAACTGGAGTTCAATGACTGTAGGCGTTGGAATTATAAAAATTTTGCTGTGACATCTGTGACAGTCACAATGAAATATTCGTCTGTAAGCCTTTAACAATATCTTCGAAACAAATTAATTAATTCTTTCCTTGCGACCTTCAATTAAAAACATTCAGATGCTTGAATATAGCCTTAAGAAAGGTAAGTTCCTCGATCCATGTAGAGTCAACTAGTTCTGGGCTGTCTCTATTTTTCTATTATGAATTCTGATAAATATTTATGCAATTCAAAATACCTGGACAGAACTTTTTCTTGGCTTAACCCTTTGAAGCATAGTGGTTACACAGAAGAACCACCCATTTCTTTCTTTCTAAATTTTATGGCACAGATATTCCACCAAGAAACCACATCTTGAGTATACATAGAGGTGCCATCTGTATTTTGAAATTGTGTGCAGAGTTAAAATGTTGAAAAAAAATTTATCTAAGCTTTGTTATGATCCATGGTATGAGAAACATAAAAAATTAATTTGTGCTTCAAAGGGTTAACCAAAGGATGTCGTAATGGTAAGAAACATCGTCAAACTGAGAATTTAGGTACGAAAATCTGGACAATTTATAGACACAACTTATATTAATAAAATAAAAACTAAAAAGATAGAAATATAAATAATAATATATAAATTAAATTCATTTCTTGGAAAACCAGAAACCTCGTAATTGACATGCAACGAGTCTACGCCATTAGCAGCACACACCTTTGTTTGTACTTTATTCTGTAAACATAAATACAATGCTGTGAGGAAAAAGCTCTGCAATACATCTTCACATAGATTTACTACTATTTAATGTCAATAAAACAAACTAATTTGAATATTATATCAATCTGTAGATGAACTAATAATTTCAGGTGTTCGACACTTCTTGGCTTTGTAACTAAATAATTTCCACAAACCAACAACCACCTCATCTTTCACTTACATAAGAAGTCAAGAGTCTAGTCAGCGTGAAACTTACTGAACGACTTCTTCGTCAATGTGTAATGTACAACCCTTGTGTTCACTAGTAACTTGTACCTGCCCTTGTACCTGTAAGTGCTCTGATCAGTGTATACGAGCTATTCCATCTCAAATCGACCGAAATATAGAGAAAATTTCCCTTACAATTTCTAAATACAATAAAGCCTTTTTTGTACGTAGAGAACTGTGATAGAATGCTTTGTGCAAAGTTTGAGACAACAGAACTTCATAGTTTTTAAATTAAAAATATTTAAATTTATCGTATTTTCATAAAATTAGCAAATTTAAACTGTTGTAGCTCCGAAATCCTTTCACCCAATGATGAAAATCATGGTTTATTTTGATGCTGAGAAATTAAAGTTTATATTGACATATAAACAGATTTTCTTACTTTTTATGGAAATTGAGAAATTTAGATTTTTCCTCATTAAGACGCCTTTGCCAAGGAAAAATATTTTAAAAATATATAGTTAGATTCCGCATTGAAAGTACAAATAAACACATATTTTTACTGAAGGCACGTTGATAAGAAAGTATTGAAAATATCAAATAAAGAAAATAAACAGTACGCGCGTGAACTAACCAGCTGACTGTGAGGTGGGAGCTAGCCGAGGTAAGCAAGGCCAGGAGACATAAACAAGTGATGTGTCGTCTAGCAGTCATGGCTATGCTGGCTTTATCACAGGTTTTCATAAACAGGCCCAACGCTCGCTTATCTTCAGCTCTCGGCCAGTGCGTGCGGTACTGCGCCGTTCATGTCTAGGCGTGTGAAAATAATCTACCGGTATTTAATAACCTCGAAACTTATTGCTGTACCATTAACCAAATAATGTCTAATCTCTCTTAATAATGCAAGGTTTTTTCTCAATATTTTTTTACATTTTTAGAAATGGCCAAAAAGCCTAAAAGCAAGTAAAATCAGATTATCTGTCTCTCTTTGTACAATAAAAATACGGATTACTTCTTAACATAACCTACCAAATGTCAGCTTCAAAATGAGCTCCCGTTCAATGTTCTGCAGTAAATGGTTCCAGAGTTCTGAGCGCTGAAAGAGGCTTGTTTGTATAAAATACGCTAAATTTGTCGCTCAATAATACGAAAACATTTGACTTTCGATAGTATATTTTTGAAAATGCACTGTCCTCAACACCTTGTATAAATAGGGAAAAAATTACAGTATAAAAAATGCGAGGTTTTTTACTGATCGATTTCTTATGAATAGCCCATACGGGCTGTGAGCACGTCTGCGCTCTCGTTGACATCACTGCTCTACTGTATCACAGTATCAAGTTTGTGAATTGTTAATGTAGAGAAAGCAACGGGTGAATACCTCTCTCCAGGCCTTCTACATACCCTTTCTCATCTATCAACAGATCTGAGAAGACATGCTCTGGATTCCACCCCTGATACTGTTTCGCGAAACGGCGGGCTCCCCTGTGCTGTAGTTCGAGTAGAGGTCCATAAAAAGATCTTCTGAACACAAGAATAGCCTCTGCAAAGCTCCTCCTTACTATCCGCTCACTCACTCTCACACACCTGACAGTTTCTTGTATAAACTACTCTGGTATGACGCGATCGCGCAAAACTTGCAGGTGAGAAATGTGTCATTCCTGGCGCTTGTGCTCCTTCTGTGCCTGATCCCCGTCCCCTGCCATAAGTTCCGAGAATCCTATAGCGTTGCATTGCACGGTGAATACTAACTACCAAGCGATGCTAGGATGACCCAAGGTACATACTGCTCTTATAACATCTTCATGGCTCAAGAGACATGTTTTACTGACAGTTCATAAAAAACTGACAGATTTTAGTGGACGTTCAAAAGGTCTTTCGATGACCATAGATCTTGAGTAAGGATACCGCAATTTTGTAAACATTAAAAGCATTTAGTGCGCTCCTCTAAATAAAAAACACACTTCGGAGATTAGGTTGAATAAACCACCGTAAAGATAAGCAGAGCCTAAATTTCTTTTCACACACTTGAGATGGATGTTCAAATATAATTTAATCACTTTAGACAAGGGAAGAGGATTCTGTGGTTGCTAATTTTATAGCAGATGTGTTATTTATTTTGTCCGAGATCGTGCGTATTTGCTCGATTTCCGCACAAAACCAATCCGCGGAAAGTCTAAAATTCCACATTCAGTATTCCCAACCTAACACATATAACAACTTCCCTCTTCTTACCGCTTAAGTGACATATTGATTTTACTGCTTTATGCTTTTAACATATTATTTTTAGAGACGTTCAATATAGTAATAATTATAAATTGGAAACTTACCACTGCAATTTCACCTAAATTGCAATGTTAATTATTGTTTTTAAATATTTGCAAAAATTAAGTAAACTCTACAACTCCACTAAAGTTACTGCATTCGTGATGCAAGTAACATTAAGGAAGCCGTGAAAAAATCAACAAGATTTCAAACTCATCATGGCGGCTACTTTGGCCGGCAAAATTAAACTTGCCGATGTTATTACTGCAATATGTTATATAAATAATATTGTTAAAATATTAAAATGAAAAATAAATCATTACATAACCTTACCGTTTGTTTTAAGTTCGCATTTATAGACTGGTGGAAAAAAAAAAAGACAGAGTATATCACGGCCTGCTGGAGTATAGTAAACACATAAAACATTTTAAAGCAACAATGTTGAAGATAGATATATATTTTTTTTGCAAATTTGCCGTCATTGAACAGAAACCAAGATGGAGATTTCATTGCAACTAATTAGAAATTCCTCTTTCAGGTATGTAATAAACGATTTTCGCACAAAATAATGTACGATACACGAGCGGTATGTTTTCTTTCAATTCTCGGAAATTAAAAAAGCTCAACTACGTTTCGCTTTTTCAAACTTTTCCTCGAACATGAAAACTTCAACATACCGCTCTTGTAACGCATATTACTATTAAGCGTTCCACTTTCTTTCCCATTCAGAAGCCTACATTTAACAAGTTAGGCCTAGTATATTTATTTGTATTTATTTATACATGCGATTCTAAATCAACAGCAAAGTGGAAATCGATGAGTTTTAAATATAATGTATGGTAGGGAAATCGAAATGCATTTATTAAGTGGAGATGATGCATTTTGTAAAAACCTACTGCGAATGATTTGGAAAATGTGATGTGAAAGCTCTACAAAAGGCAGGTAGTAAATTCATATCAGAACCATTTATCAACTTTACAACAGAGAAGTCTCGAGGAAGATAGGAAATTGGAGTAACATGCATGTTCTCACTATCAGTATCGTGCAGCCAGTAATTCCATGGAAAAACAGTTTACAAAATGTTCAAAAGCCAATTCTTCAGCGATTAGCAGTGACAGTGCGAAGCAAAAGTAATAAAACAGGAAATCGTTATCATGTCTAATTCCTAGCCTATATTTATTAGCTAAAAATGCCATAAAATGTGTGTCCCTTGTAACAAAACTGTTCCTACAAACAATGAATGTTCAATTCTTGGCTTCAAAATCCAATTAACCGTTCTACTCATAGTACCAAACTACATCTGCGTTGAGAAGAATATGTTGCATTCGCATGATTAACAGAACTTAAAGCCCAACCCTAAACGTTTTCTAATATGGGCAGACGAATCAGCCAATATTAGAGATGGCCGATATTTCACAAACCGATATTGTCACAAGTACGAGGCTCTCATATAGATATTTGTGACTGAAGGCGCGAAATATCTGTAATAAAATATCACTATCGATTTCTGCTACACATAATCACGTAATACCAAAGGGTATTGGATATTCAATACGATAACTGATATTTCGACGACCTGTGATCGAAGAGTAATTCAGTACTCTTACCAATGTGATATTTTCCACTTCCTCACTATCTGTGCGCCGTGGGTTCGCGCACGCGCATGATCCAATAACAGCAATCTGGCCGTTATATTTTAATATTTTCGTGATATTTTGTTCAATATTATTTTCAGCGGTGAACGGGAGAAGATTTCGGGACAGAAGAAGTTATCAGATGATAGACATTAAGATATATGGATCACATGAGGAGATAAAGAGGAAGCCAGAAAATAGGAAAAATTGGAGAAAGCTGTGTTTGCAGTGAAAGACCTGCCCTTGGGCAGAACACTAGATGAAATGAATGAATGAATTATTTTCAGCAGTGATGATTTTTTGCAAAGTTATTAAATTAAGATTTTAACGATATAATAATTAGTCCGATAATTTGTTTTATTGTTACACTCTGTGTATATACACGTATGTATATGTATATGCATAAACATCTACTTCCAGGATTTAGTAAAGAACTATTTTCAGAACATGGAATGAGTAATAGTGGGAAGTAAAAGAATAAAGTGCATATGATTTGTTGATGATATACCGTTGTTAGCAGAAGAGATGTTACTAAGGGATATGCTACCGGAACTAAATGACAGCTGTGAGCAATATGGGATGAAGATAAATGCACATAAGACGAAGACCATGGTCACAGGAAGAAAAATAAAGAAGGTAAACTTGCGAATTCGAAATGAGGACTACAGCAAGTGCACAACTTCAAATACTTGGGATGTACTGTAAGCAATAACATGAGCTCCTACAAGGAGGTCAGAAGGAGGGTAGCCATGGCCAAGGAAGCTTTTAATAGAAAAAGGAGCATCTTTTGCGCACTTCTGGTAAAACTAAGGAAGAGACTAATGGAGTGCTTTGTATGGAGTGTGGCATTGTATGTGGCAGAAACAGACATGACAACGAAATGAAAAGAAGCGAATAGAAGCATTTGAAATGCGGATATGGAGAAGAATAGAACGTGTGCAGACAGACAATAAGAAACAAAACTGAATTGTCCACAATGATTCGCCGACAGTGCACTGTCTACAGTTTGTGAGATTGCAATAAATATAATACAAGATAACCGTAATGTGTTTCAATGTCTGCGTTTCTTCTGCATTCCTTTTTTCGGTATTTCGTATTCTGAACATTCGGATTAAGCACTACATCGCTAAAAAAATACAAAATATGTTTTAATGTGCGCTGAAAGCTGAAATATGCATTAATCCCTCAAATATGTATGTATGTAATTTTTTTATTTTAGTAGGTTATTTTACGACGCTTTAACAACAGCTCAGGTTAATTACCGTCTGAATGAGATGAAGGTGATAATGCCGGTGAAATGAGTCCGGGGTCCAGCACCGAAAGTTACCCAGCATTTGCTCATATTGGATTGAGGGAAAATCTCAACCGGGTAACTTGCCCCGACCGGGAATCGAACTCGGGCCACCTGGTTTCGCGGCCAGACGCGCTGACCGTTACTCCACAGATATGTATGTATGTATGTATGTATGTATGTATGTATGTATGTATGTATGTATGTATGTATGTATGTATGTACACTATAAATTCTTGACCTTTGGTTGCAAGTAACTTCCAGTGCATTTATATAAAGGTAGCAACTAAAAAATGAAACATGCAAATATGTTAAAGTACGCCGTCTAAGTACAAGTAATGCCGAAAAACACTAAAAAAAATTCCAGCCACACCTTCCGGTACAACCACTATGTTACGACTTATAAATAATGAGAGCGACGGGCGTAGATTTATACTAGATGTGTCAGTAATTGAAGACTTTCCCGAAAAAAAGGATGTAACATCAAATTCTTGAAACATGTGATGGATGTAGAAAAGGTAATTTTAAATCATTTATTTGATTATTTATAACAATAAATTATTGCCTTCAATGGCTCAATAAACATGTATCCTTGTTTAGTCAAATGGCTATGACGGTAAATGTAGACCTAATCAAATAGGCCCCTGAAATTATTTTCCTTTCTCCTGAAATATTAAATACAGTTTTATTAGTTACATTGTTATTCCGGGGAAGTCTTTAATTATATGTTATGTAATTCTATAAAAATTTCTTGCTCTGCCACTGCGAATATTTCTGAGCACATACATACGAAAGAACACCTGGAATCAATGGCTTGTGGAATCTAGCTAGAAATAAATAAAAAAAACGGAAGAGTTCTATTACCTCTAATAATTCTTAACACATCTCTATTAGCAATTTTTAAGTCTAAGCAAAAATTTACAAAAGGAAATTTGCATCTGCGTCATTATTTACTGAGTAAATCCAAAAGTGACAAGGTCAGTCAAAACACAATATCCCGAATGAAAGATTCAATGACAAAGCAGTTGCACTCATTAGTTTGAGCAAAAATTTCCCTCAGGGGACGGAGTTTTGACTCGTGATGATGTATTGGACTTGTCTGTTTCTCTTGACGTTAGTAATTCAGGTGCAGTATGGACAGATACATCTTTTAAATTTGTTTTGTACACGGAGAAATTGAGCTACATTATGACTGTGTTACGTTATTGAGTGCAGAACACTCGTAAGCTATCAACTGTTCATTCGTCTGTGGTACGTATCGATTTCAACAACTAGTGCTGAATCATTCATCTTTTTAGTGTAGTGAATCATGTTTGTACAACACTGCGAAAAAATTAAGTTAAGAAGTTCTTCATGTCTAAAAAAAATAATCTTCGAAGTATCAGTGGTGATAAACCAGTATGCTAGGCAGCGGAAGTCGAGAGAAATAGGAAAAATTAACGATAATTCCTCTTGGCGCATGCTTGAACATGAACCATAAAAATATCAACGTGTTTACCAATTTTAAATGTAAAGTATAAAGAAGGATATTTATTTCTCAGTACAGGCACTTTTCGTTTGCTAATCATAGATTACACCATTCTGTATTCCCAAGAAACTAGTTCGATTAATTGTAATGTGTCTCAGTGAAACGTACAGCAGAGTCCGTATAGGTCAGTTTCTGTCAGAAGCGTTTCCAATTCACTGTGGGCTAAAGCAAGGAGATGCACTATCACTTTTATTTTTTTAACTTTGCTCTAGAGCAGGCATGTCAATTGATGCCCACAGGAGCAAGCGCGCGCTTTAGAGCCCAGGAGAGCCTGAGCGCTTTACAGCGGAAAGGAAAGAGACAGACGAAATACGTGGTATATGCCGCTTGGTCAAGCTATATTCAGGGATGGACAGCACTGATTCAATAGATAAAGGGAAGAGAACTTATTAAAACTGTATCCATGTTAATTTTTAGATTTGCCTGAGAAGTATAAGTGCATTATAAGAACGTAAGTTTTAATTTTAATGCTCATTTTTCACAAGTTTTATTTTTTTATTCAAAAGAAATATTTTCTCAACTTTTCGTATAGAAAAGTGAAATTTTCAGGTATAGACCTATTTATTTAGTAGCCTTACAGAATGTTTTCGTAAATCTAATATAGGCCTACCGTATATACGTATTACTGAAGACAGTGTATTGAAAATTTTGAAAATATTCGCATGGAAATTGTTTGTAAGGAAATGAATTAACAAAGCAACTACTGTTACATCATAAGCAAAAGATACGTGCCCATGTGTTGTAAAAATGTCAGCTCTATAGCTTCAGCAGATTTCAAGAAAATAATTTAATATTCTGATGATAGGAAGTTGCTTACAAATATCACCTTAAAAGCATAATGCGATAAGAGTTTTTCTATGTAATATTAGTTACACTTTAAAACATATACAGCACCTAGGTAACTTTGCTTTGTACTGTAACATTGTTTTGATTAATTTATTGATTACTTTTGTAAGGCTAAAGATACCATCAATATCAATTCCAACTTATCATGTCATACTCCATCTCCTTTATTGGAATATCACTTTCTTTATGAATGATGTGTTTCACCCACTTAATACAGTATAATATTATACTACTATGGAATTTAAGTGAATATTCCTTCTTAACTCTCTATTATGTTATTAAGATTTAAAACACAAGTGCAATATTAAGAAATCAGTGTTAGTACTTTTGTTTTACAGACAATATAGATAATATTAAACAGAAAGAAGCCATATAAAAATAACGACATAAAATTTCACGTTCCGTTTGAAGTTTGTGCAGCACTGTTTTCTTAATCCAACAGGTTGCTTAGTCATATACACAACCTTTCCTCTTTCCATATTTAGCGCTTGCTGCTCGCGCACGACGTCAAGCTCAGAAAAATGCGCTTGCTTTGACATCACTGCTCTAGAATATGCCATTAGGAAAGTCCAGGATAACAGAGAGGGTTTGGAATTGAACGGTTTACATCAACTGCTTGTCTACGCGGATGACGTGAATATGTTAGGAGAAAATCCACAAACGATTAGGGAAAACATGGGAATTTTACTTGAAGCAAGTAAAGAGATAGGTTTGGAAGTAAATCTCGAAAAGACAAAGTATATGATTATGTCTCGTGACGAGAATATTGTACGAAATGGAAATACAAAAATTAAAATTTATCTTTTGAAGCGGTGGAAAAATTCAAATACCTGGGAGCAACAGTAACAAATATAAATGATACTCGGGACGAAATTAAACACAGAATAAATATTCTGTTATTATTCGGTTGAGAATCTTTTATCATCCAGTCTGCTGTCAAAAAATCTGAAAGTTAGAATTCATAAAATAGTTATATTACCGGTTGTTCTTTATGGTCGTGAAACTTGGACTCTCACTTTGAGAGAGGAACATAGGTTAAGGGTGTTTGAGAATAAGGTACTTAGGAAAATATCTGGGGCTAAGAGGGATGACGTTACAGGAGAATGGAGAAAGTTACACAACACAGAACTGCACGCATTGTATTCTTCATCTGACATAATTAGGAACATTAAATCCAGACGTTTGAGATGGGCAGGGCATGTAGCACGTATGGGCGAATCCAAAAATGCATATAGAGTGTTAGTTGGGAGGCCGGAGGGAATAAGACCTTTGGAGAGGCCGAGACGTAGATGGGAAGATAATATTAAAATGGATTTGAGGGAGGTGGGATATGATGATAGAGACTGGATTGATCTTGCTCAGGATAGGGACCTGTGGCTGGCTTATATGAGGGCGGAAATGAACGTCCAAGTTCCTTAAAAGCCAGTAAGATTACACCATTCTATAGCACGGTTCCTTCCCATCTCGGAGGAAAATACCTACCTGAATTTAATACTGTTTGCATTATTAATACTGTACGTTTCAAATGGGAAGCGAATTACAGTACAGCCAATGGGCCCTCATGGCGCCCCGAACACGCTCGCCCCTAGAAGCTAAGACGACTATTATTGTCCTAGTCCAGGACAATAATAACGTGTGAACATTCAAAACAGCAGCTGACGTCTAATCTCGCATTATTTCCTTCACGGAAAAATACTTATATTCTCAACAGAGCTTTACTTTCAGGTTTCCGTTAAAAAAGACCGGATGTTGGAAGTACATTGCGGTCACTCCTTTCCCCTTCTTGTGGCTGAGTTATAATAATCGTTTCCATGGCAATCCTTCTTTCTTGGCCACTGTCGGTGAATAGGCGCTGCAAAGGAATGAGGCACAGAGTTTCTATTTGCATTATTTATTTTCTTCCCCTTTCTTCGGTTTTCTTCTTTTTATCATTTATTCTTTCCTTCCTATACACATAATGCATTTTATTTTTCCTTCTCTACTACTTACTTTCTTTACATTTGTCTCGCATATTCTTTCTTTCCTTTCACTCTTTTTGTCTATTCTTATTTCCCTCGTTGCTAAACATACTTTTTCATTCGTTTAGCCTCCTTTTCTTACTTTCTCTCGTTTAGTTTCAAACATGTGTGCAGCTCATAATGAAAGCAAGGTGGAGTGGGGAGTGATGCCTGTGCGATTAAAGAATTTCGGTAAAAAAGTTTAGTTCAATAAGCTTTTAGTCTTCAGAATGGAATAAAAATTTCCATGGTCATACAATCAATCATTCTAAATCCAGTGGTATAAAAGACAACTAATTAGTTTCGTAGCCAAGTGCAAAAGAAAGGTCCTAACTGATAACCTGTTTTCCCACTTTGGTAAACGTAGCTACCTCATTCTTCAGGTGCACATTACTTACTACATAAATCTTCACTCATATGCCTTCTATTTGTTTAAGTTATCAAGTAATGTACGACTATATTGTAAATTCTAACCCGAAATTTAGTTAAATATTTCGTCTTCAGTGAAACAGAAAAGAATATTGAACTTTGACTAACAATTTTTTACATTTTTTCAATGCATATATATTTTTTTCCTCGTGTTACGAGTGTAATATTCTTAAGTCCGTAGGTCTGCTTTGTACAGAGTCCCGCATTTGGTTCTGACGAGTTTCATCATGCTATTGTAAAGGGACTATAAGGTTTAAAAATTAAAAAATAACACAGTAGGCCTATTTAGCTTGAATAATTAAATTTATTGGATTGTCTTATTTTTTTAATATTACACATCACAAGTGATCCCCTTAGTATCTTATGACCTGTTGTAATCTTACACGAAAATTGTTCATGACACCTTGTAATAAGCCTGGGGTGTCGTTGATTGCTTGTACTTCAGCCTGTATCCTGTTCTTCAGATCCTGGATAGAGTGTGGTCTGGTTTGAAACACTCTTGCTTTGAGGGTGACCGTATGGTGTGCTGTTTCTGCTGCAGTCATAATTGGTCCCTATTTTTTCGAAGATGAAAATGAGAGAACTGTGAATGGTGAACTATATCGATGGATGTTACAGACATTTAAAGGCGCACTAAACAGGGATAACATGTGGTTTCAACAAGATGGGGTTACGGCCCATACTGCCAGAGACACACTGCGATTGTTGAGAAATTTTTTCCCAGAATTGGCCGGCTCGATCCCCAGATCTAACAACTCCTGACTTCTTTTTGTGGGGACACACTCTATCCAGGATCTGAAGAACAGGATACAGGCTGAAGTGCAAGAAATCATCGAAACTCCAGGTTTATTGCAAAGTGTCATGAACAATTTTCATGTAAGATTACAACAGGTCATACGATACCAATTAAATGTGTAATTTTAAAAAAATGAAGACATTCCAATAAACTGCATTATTCAAGATACTTACTGTATTATTTTTTAATTTTTAAACCTTATAGTTCTTTTACAACAGCATGTTGAAACTCGTCAGAACCAAATGCCGGACCCTATAGAATGTAGGCTGCAGAAAACGCTAAAATTTCATGTAAACTGGTTCAGTAATTTCGGAGAAAATTGTAGGGGCTTACTTAAGTTTGAAAAATATCTACTTACGCAAAATTGCATTAAAAAAAAGATGTATGAATTACATGCGCCGCCAAATTTAAAAAGGCCAATTAAAGGACTTATCTGCGGAGATACACCCGATTGTGTGTGTGTGTGTGTGTGTGTGTGTGTCTGTATATGTTTAAGGAGCAAGTTTTACTACCTGATCTTCTTAACGGTCATTCACACATTATTTAGAAAATATATATCAAAAAGTCTTAATTGACAATTATAATAGCAATTATAAATTTATCGATATTGGAATTCCACAAGGTACAGTACTAGGACCAATCTTATTTATAATATGTATTAATAATTTGTTGAAAATTGATCTAAAGAAATTTGGTGTAAATATATTTTCTTTTGCAGATGATACTGTACTAACATTTAATGGGGAAAATTGGGATAACACTTATTTAAATGTTAGAAATGGAATTAAAGTAGTGAAAAATTAGCTTCACTCTAATCTCCTGTCCTTAAATACTAATAAAAGTACCTATATTCCATTTTCTTTCACAACGAAAGGTTTACCTCTACCTATGAATAATAATTATCACTTATTCGTGTAATGAATTAACAAATAATTATTGTAATTGCCCACATCTAACACCGTCCACACAAGTTAAATATTTAGGAATTATTATAGACCAGCATTTACGTTGGGATAAACAAATTGATTTCATGTGTACAAATATAAGAAAGACAATTTATAAATTCATAATACTTCGAAATTTTATCACTAAGGAGGCATTGAGAATAACATTTTTAGCTTTGGTACAATCATTAATACAATGTGGTATAATAAATTGGGGTGGAGCAGAATAATCTGTACTTAATCCATTAATTTTATTACACAGAAGATTAATAAAAATTTGTCTGGCCAAAAATATGGATTACCCAACAAATTTAATTTATACAGATTTTAATGTCTTGCCTATTGAAGAAATTTATAATTATAGTTTACTAACTTACTACCACAGAAATCAAATAAAACATAAATATAATCGACATGAATATCGTACTCGAAGACAAAAGCCTATTTTCCCATTAATTGAGCCTAAATGTCATACAAGTGCAGCTCTTAAACATGGTGCTAGTTTCGGCCCAAGACTTTGTAATAAAATTACAAACCATTTTCCAAATTTGAAATATTTTAAAATTGAAGCTTTTAAAAAAGAAATTTGTAAAATTATCCATGATATATAATATTAACAAATGTATTATTTTACCTTTTATTTCTGTCGAATATATTCATGTTTTTATCGAGTATCACTGGCTTCTGTCGGATTGTCAATTTATATGAAATGTGTATTTTTCTCTCTTTTTCTCTTTCTTCTAGCTCTTGTGTGTTATTTATTGGTTTGAATTAAGTTTCTTACGGTATTTAGTAAACTGTCCTTTTTTATGTTATATTATTGACTAAGACCACACCGTACATGAGCCTGGCTCTTACGGTAGTGGCTAGAAATATTTTTGTTTTATAAATTTAATTTGTACTCACTAGCTAGCTAGTTAAATAAATAAATACTACGCCAGTTATAATGCTTTCTTCGGACCTAAAGTGAACCACGAGGGGAATAAATATGATTCAGTAAGACAGCCATTTTCAACTGGTGTGCCGCGAGAAAATGAAAATAGTAAAGGTTGTTGTAGCAAAAAATGAAAAAACAGAAGTGAGAAGAGTACCTAGTGAAAAAGTGAGTCTAGATGAGTCAACATTCAGCGGACGCGACACAAGTCAACATTCCCTCTAAAACCCTAAAAATTCTCCCCTGGTTGGGAACCACCGATTTAGATTATATAACTGTGCCGCGGGATTTTAAATTACAATTCAGTGTACCACTTGTTGAAAAACACTGAAAACCGCTGCAGTAAGATAATTATACAATGAAGGCAATAGTGCATGAGAGACGCTCATTATAAAAATTATGAAAAGGATCACGTGATCCATTCGTGCAATACGTATTTCTTGCTTCTCTCTAATTTTCTGTAAAAATAAAGGGCTCACGTAAGCCACTTCTGTCTTATTCAAGAATTGCTTGCTTCTATTTTATTGTAAAAGTAAAAGGATCACGTGATCTACTCGTGCATTATGTATTTCTTGCCTCCATTTCACTGCAAAGATAATCACGTGATCCACCCGTGCCTTAGTTAGGTATCACTTACTTCCTTATAGTTTATTGTAAACATGACAGATGTCACATGATCCACTCGTGTCTTTCGTCTTACATATTGCTTGTTTCTTTTTATTTTACTATAAAAATAAAGGTAGCAAGTAACCTACTAATTCTTCAATCATCTATTTCTTGCTTCCATATATTTTGCTATCAAAATGAAGGGGCCACATAATTCCCTCGTACTTACTGAAGTAATGCGTGCTGATTTAATCACTTGTTACTCGTTTCCTTTTAATTTTAATGTAAAATGGGTCATGTGGCTCCTCTCACTCATGCCTCGTTTCTTTCTATTATTGTCAAAATGAAGGAGTCACGTGATCAAGTTTTGCCTTATTTATTTACTGCTTAGTTGCTTCCTTCTAATTTTAATGTAAAATCGGTCATGTGTCACCACTCACTCATGCCTACTCACTTATGACTCATTTTCTTCTATTGTTAATTTCAAAATGGAGACACGTGATCCAGTCGTGCCTTACTGACTTATTACTCGCTTCTTTCTACTTTTACTGAAAAAAAAAAAAAATGAGTCAAGTGATTCTCGAGCTTTACTCACTTACGGCTTGCAATCCTTCTATTTTTACTGTCAAAATTAAGGAGTCTTGCAATCCACTCGTGCCTTACTCACTTACTGCTTATTTAATTCTATTTTTGTTGTAAAAATGGAGTCACCTATCCATTCGTGCCACAGTCACTTATTGCGTCCTTCCTTTTATTTCGTTTCATTTAACGACGCTTGCAACTGTCGAGGTTATATCAGAGTCGCCGGTGTGCCGGAATTTTGTCCTGCAGAAGTTCTTTTATATGCCACTAAATCTAGTGACATGAGCCTGTCGCATTTAAGCACACTTAAACGCCATCGACGTGGGCCGGGATGTGCCTTATTCACCTACTGCTTGCTTCCTATACAATATTGTTAATGTCAGAATGAAGCAGTCACGTCATCCACTCATGCCTTACTTATTGCTTGTATCTTTCTACTCGTACTTTCAATGTCAAAATGAAGAAGTATTTATTGCTTGTTTCCTTCTATATTTACCGTCAAAATTAAGGAGTCACATGAACCACTCGTGTCTTACTCACGTGCCTTATTCACTTACTGCTTACTTTCAATATGGAGTCAGTGACCCACTCCTGCCTTATTCACTTACTGCTTGCTTCCTTCTATTTTTACTATAAAATAAAGGAGTCACGTCATCCACACGTGTTTGACTCACTTATTGCTTGCTTCCATATTAATGTCATTTGATCTCACTCAGGCTTTATTGACTGACTTCTTGTTCCCTTCCAGTTTACTGTCAAAAATCAGTTACTTCAATGAATTTATTTTTTATTTAGTAGGTTATTTTACGACGCTTTATCAACATCTTAGGTTATTTAGCATCTGAATGAGATGAAGGTGATAATGCCGGTGAAATGAGTCCGAGGTCCAGCACCGAAAGTTACCCGCATTTGCTCATATTGGATTAAAGGAAAACCCCGAAAAAAACCTCAACCAGGTATCTTGCCCCGACCGGAAATCGAACTTGGGCCACCTGGTTTCGCTGCCAGACGCGCTAACCTTTACTCTACAGGTGTGGACACTTAAATGAAACAATGTAATTGAGAAAGATAAATGAAGAATGGAAATACGACAGAAAATAACGAAAGTTTATGGAGTATGAAAGGCAGATAGAAAATACGAAACGAACAGAATAGGAAGACAAGAATAGAGAAAGTGTGAATGAAGGAACGGAAAAAGAGCAGTAAAGGACTGAAGCCAACAAAGCAAATTAATAATTTCTAATATTTAGTGGTAATGGAATTGAGGAGTTGAATCAAAAACGGTCAACCCAGAAATTGAAGTTTTGAGAAAAAGGCCTTTGAAATATTTGAGTAGCTGTATAAATAACACATTTTCAGTCAGAGTAAACAACGGACATTCACGCTGTTATTCAATATTTTATTAATTGAAAAACATTTTAATTGATATAAATGTGTATACAGTAAGGAAGAAATAGTCGTTATAAAATATCGTTGCAATTGTCCTTATTGCATTCAATGGTCTTTCTTCCATTCAATTACCCTATGCATGGAAAAACGACAGAACAAATTTCCTTCTGCGATTTCTTGTTGAGGATTAAATAAACAGGATTACACAAGGAATATCAACACACAATTTATACTGTTTTAAGGACAACATTGTGTTTCATCATATTTTTAAATTCGTGAGAAATGATTACAAGTAAAATGCTTTATTTTTTTGTAAACACAATCATATTTTCAGACCAATATTAAAGATTCCACTTGTGTAAAAAAAAGAAAAGATGAGGATATTAAGAAAAAATGTACTAGATACAACAAAAGTCAAGTAAATTGATGAAACTTAGCAGAGACCAGTTCAAAGTAACCTAAGTCTTCTGTTCTTCTGACAGGAATATGCACAGGCTCCTAACATCATTTTCCTTCCTCGATTTCACAGGGTTTGGTGGGACAGTTGGAATATCTAAATCTGTTAAATGCTGCATCCTCTTGACAAAAGAATATGGACAGTAACAACCGAGAAAACTCGTTGAAGTAGACACATTAAAGGGCTAGGTACAGCTTACAGCAGTAAAAGTTTTGGAAATATTCAACATTTTTTTCCTCCATTACTTTTTCTTGTATAATAATGAAAATTGGTATGTGTAAAACACTGTTCTTCTGCTATATGAAAAAAAATACTTTTACGATGACTATTACACTCTTACTACGGTACGAGAGGACGTATTTCAACCAATCATGGTTGCTTATCGCACAATTTTATCGCGTCCTAGCATTTGTTTAATTTTATCGCGTCCCTAGCATTTGTTTAATTTTATCGCGTCCCTAGCATTTGTTTCTTTGTTTAGGTACCAACATTTGAAATTGCGCTGGTCTGGACGTCAAAAAAATATATAAAATTACAAACCACTCCAGTCAATGCACAGCAGTTTCAAATATGACTCGCATTGGCATTCAAGAACAAGAATTAATAAAAATCACTGATCATACCTATGCATCTCTGAAATCCGATTTACAAATAAATGAAGAGCACCATTCGGAAATCCTGAATAAGTTGAATACACCATGTAGGCCTAAATCAACGAGTTCCACTTCTATTATGCACGCGTCCAATATAACATCAATTGAACCACCAACCACATTCAAATTTGAAAATGGTACATTCAATAATTATTCCTTTTAAAATTATTCATTCGGAAATTCTGAATATGTTGAATACACCATGTAGGCCTAAATCAACGAGTTCCACTTCTATTACGCACACGTCCAATATAACATCAATTGAACCACCAACCACATTCAAATTTGAAAATTGTGCATTCAATAATTATTCCTTTTAAAATTATTCATGTTTATTTTTTTATGTCATCGTCGTTAATTAAAACTTTTCTAACACTTGTGTATATTAGTTAGGTTATGTTATAGCTTCTGCTCTGAGAGGATAAAAAGAACTTCTGCTATATGATATTATGGATAGTCACGTATCAGAGATTGTTTAATATTAAGATTTATTGAATAGTAATCATTACAGTGTCTGTATAAAGACACTACTGCCATCTAGCATGCATCTAGCGTAATATTTGTAATGTTGAGATGGTACAATAATACATTTGAAGACAGTTGTATTTTCGTAAGTCAATTAATATTTTATTGCATTGGAGTACTTCGTTACTTCTAATCTTTATATACTTTCTTCTAATCGTGTAATAGTCAATTAAATCCCACTCGAGTTTTGATTTTCTCTAGATAAATCTGCTCGTGTTCCACTCGCAGATTTATCGATAAAATCAAAACGTCTAGTGAGATTACTGTTGAAAAAAATTATATATATATATATATATATATATATATATATATATATATATATATATATTCTTTTTTCAAAATTAATGGTAGTTCACTGTTCAGTGACGAAGCGTTTCCCTCATAACTCACAAACGTATTAACTTCTTCATGTTCTCTCTCTTTTACTTCATTGCTGAAACACATGTTTACAATATCATGCTTTTTCAAATATATTCCTTAATAAATAATATATTTTTTTATTTTATGTTAGAAGAAATACTGATATTTGACCATTTTTGTTAATGAATTTATTTTTTATCAGACAATCTATCAAAGATACGGAAGTGATCTTGCACCATATTGTCGATATGACATGCATAAATACACACAAAGAGTTTCATCATAGAATGTTGCATAGTTTTTTAGTCATGTGGGAAACGCTTCATCACTGCAGAGTGAACTGACTTTTGAAAAAAAAATGTAAATAATTGTTTTAAATAGTAAAAATATATATATATTTTTTTTCATATAGCAGAAGGACAGTGTTTTACACATACTAACTTTCATTATTGTACTAGATACAGTAATGGAGGGAAAAAATGTTGAATATTTACAAAATTTTACTGCTGTAAGCTGTACCACACCTTAAAACAATAATAAATTGAGTTCTCCCTGAAGTCCCAAGTATGTACGTAGAAATTAGAAAACATAACCTTCCAACCACCACCTGATAACTAACATTAAACCACAGTCTAGTATATGCAGTCACGAAGCTTGAGTTGTTGAGGGTGCTAGGAACAATAGACTGTGCAGATACTATTTCGCATTGTCTATGACGAGGCGATAATAGCGATCCAAGTGGTTAGCAACTGACTATGGATGCATTTTTACTACGTATTGAGCTTCGTGACTGTATATACTAGACTGTGAAAACAGCTCGACACATACTGCGCCACAGACCACTAGAAAAGAGATATCAAATCGAAACTTTGCAAGGTGACCAAATACACACTAGAGAATCTAATAATGCATTGAACGGAAAAAGGGCAAAACATGGATTACGCCCGTATTCGATTCAACTCCTCAATTGTTAGGAGTATCTCTCAGCTTATTTGTTTGATTTAAACTTTTCGTACAGTACCTGCTTGGTATCACGTGGAACAGTGTGGCCGGTATTCCTGCAGGCGCGTGCTCATTACTCTTGATAACAATTTATCGCAGGCTATTCTTTGAAGCCGCACACGTTGTAACAGAAGCCTTGTCACTCAGGATTTTCATGAACGATGATGATTATGATGGTGATGTGATGAAGATAAAGAAGGTGATGAACTGATGATCTACTTCGAATACTAAGGTATAACGAATCCCGGTGCATGAACAAATTTCAAGCTGTCCTTCAACTCAATAATTGACAACTTCCTAGGCAAGATATTATTGTATTTCTTATGTTGACGTGCTTCCTCCACTGACAGCCTATTCCGAGGGCAACTACGTATGTATATAACTCCGTCTTAAACAGAGCCAATATTGAGATGGTACGATAACTGTAATTTTTATTACATATTTGAAGGGTTTCAAGCCAAAGGTGACTATCCCTCAAAATTAAAGAAAATTATTTTATTATCTAAATTTGTTCTCAAGACAAAGATTATTCTTATGGAAATTATAATCAACATGTTTGTTATTCGTAATGTGCTGCTCTCTGCGAAATTGAATAGGCACAACAAGGCACAACATAGTAAATGCTAATTCCATCAAGCCACACAGGACCAACCAGAAACTTCTAATGAATCATTTCAAATGTTAACCACAACAACACAACCAATCGCAATCCGTCCCACTGTGAAGGGTGACTAAGCCACAAGGAAGAGGTTTGGAGATATTGAAAGGTAAAGGAAAGAAGCAATAAAATAGTTAAATCCACAGCAAGGTTTTGTATCCACACAACATCCACAACAATGTTAATGTTATGTTTTATTTAACGACGCTCGCAACTGCAGAGGTTATATTAGCGTCGCCGGATGTGCCCGAATTTTGTCCCGCAGGAGTTCTTTTACATGCCAGTAAATCTACTGACACGAGCCTGTCGCATTTAAGCACACTTAAATGTTATCGACCTGGCCCGGGATCGACCTCGCAATCTTGGGCATAGAAGGCCAGGGCTATACCAACTCGACAACCAGGTCGACCAGAGTGAACTGGGATCTTAAATCTTAGTCGAATCTGTTAATAAAAAGAAACAGTGTACTAAGGGTAATTCTTCAAGGCGTAATTAATTATACGAGAATCTACAAACTGCCAACATTTGAGGATAATAAGGAAATTGTTGTGTGCAAACGTTTTTCAAACAAACGTTACAAATTTCTGATCGTAAAATTGACCTCACCTTCAAAAGGAAGCAGATAAGAGGAGGGCCAACTGCGGACAGACATAGTCATCATGAACCCCATAATAAAACAGGTCAAGAGGACAATAAATCTGTATGTGATTTCATTAATAAATTTCCATCGTACCATTCATATTACAGTATGATGTTTTCTACATTTTTTTTAGATACAGCTTTCATTTTGGTATACATATGTATCTTACTAACCTAATAGCGTTACCAAAACTTGACTTTCATCATATACTTATTTTTTCAGTTATTTAATTAAAAAAAATGGGGGGGGGGGCAAATTTGAAAGTTCTACTTCTCATATAAACTTCATTCAGTCAAACTGAATATTTCACACAGCTCCACTAGCTATGTTAGAAAGAAAACTATGCATTCACATTTTAGAATAGTGATTTCAGATTACAGAGAAACAAATAACTGTAAAATAACCACCAATTTTTTAAATTATTTTGTTTATGCTACATACAGTGTGTGTGTGTGTGTGTGTGTGTGTATATATATATTTTTTTTTTCCTTTAAAAGTTCTACAGTTATGAAAAAAAATCATGCGCAAAATTGTTAAGTGTGGTACAATGAATATAGAAAAAAAAAATCAGATTCTTAGCTACAAAATTGGAGAAGCCTTAGTCATTTGGATGAAGAGAAATGCACAAAATATTATAGCGGAGAAAAATGGCTAAAGTTGACACTTCAAGGACGTGGACCTTTACGCGCCTTTAACTATGAAGTCATTAGGAGGGTTTCCATTCATACGACGCACTTCAAAGTTTGTAAACGTGTAGAGTATGGTATTAGGAGCAATTTACTGAAAAAAAAAGTCTATTCTTTTGTCAAAAAATATAATATTTCCTTTAAAAATCTGATGGATTTGTGCCACTACATTTTCCTGTTCATCATGAATTTTATAGAAAACGTAGATGTGACAACACTGAAGATATTCCCATTTATAAAATCCAAATGAAATAGTCAACTTCATATTTCTTACATTTTCATAAAATAAGTAAATTTATTTTTTCAACAATTTTATGCTAAACACAAATTATATGACACACACATTAGTTTGACAAAAATATATTTATTTTTTATGCTAGAGATGACTAGCATCTCGGATTTGAAAAGAAAATGTCTTTCTGTTTTATGCCATACATGATTAACATCTTCAGTGTTCTAGAAACCAGCCAATATTACGGGCATTAGTAAGACCTCATTCACAGATTTTCTGTAATTTTATGCAGCATTTCATGTGGATATTCAATATACAGTATATTGAGGCGTTTGAGAAGTACACCAATGATACAGCCCATTTATATGTACAATAGATTTATCCATGGTACTACATGCCATCCAGCGTGCATAAAATACTTATACATGTAGGAAAAATTGAAGAAACTGAGATACTTCCTATTGGGATGTTATCTGAAGATGCTCAAGAGGCAAGACACAAACATTTACAAAAGTACAGGTTAAACCATGCTAGGAAGTGTCCTCGTGAGAGAAACTTAGATGTCCAACACATGTTGTTAGTATCTTCTGATCTCATCATATCCCAGATCAATCGACATCCAAATACAAGAAAATCAAAAATGTAATTTGAGGTAATTAAATTGCTACAAGTACCAGCTGCGAGTGCCAACAACAGCACTGCTCAACTGCAACCTCAAGATGAGGACGACAGTAGCGCTAGCGGATCCGACACTTCTGGAGATACAACAGACGCTTCAGATTTCTAAACACGAGTCACAAAATGTACTACATATATTACTTTTCTCTTCATAGTAGTCCGTAAAATAATTTCTATTTACTTTAATTTTTTATTTGCATTATTTGTATGCAATTTCTATTACTGTACGATTCTTTTTTAATAAATATGCATTCCATACTAAAATAATATTTCTCATACAAATATTTAATCAAATGTCATAACAATTTACCTCCATCTTGCTATTTTCAACGATTCGAAAGGAATTTATCAATATTAGATTTTGTTCCGGCTAGAATCGCAATCCGTCCCACTGTACCTTGGCTTGAAATCCTTCATTTAACGTAGTGTAAAAGTTATTCAAAGACGATAAAATTATAATAATTATTAGTTAGCCCTTCCAAACTATAATATAGAGACTATTTAGAAATGATAAATATTAAACATTTTATTCCAGTTCTTCGTTTAATTACCCTCACAAACTAAAGTCATTATTGAAAATATAAACTAGAGCTATAACAGTGCTCAGAGATGTTTATCTGAGTGTAGAAGAAAATCTTCCTCAACAATGCTCACAGGAACGCTAGTACCTTTCCACCATGTAATAATGCGTGTCTGGCAGCAGGTATTGTGCCAGCTGGCTGGGCGGAGGCCACAGCAGCGAGAATAGCAGAGCATAGTATGAAGAAGGGTGCATCACAAAAAACAGACGGTCCTGTAGTATTTTAAGTGGCAAACTTGGCACACGCAAGTATTGGCAAACTGCGACAGTCTTCATGAGAAATCGGGTCACAAAACGAAACCATGA
This sequence comes from Periplaneta americana, assembly GCF_040183065.1. NCBI lineage: Eukaryota > Metazoa > Arthropoda > Insecta > Blattodea > Blattidae > Periplaneta > Periplaneta americana. The sequence goes on along the minus strand of NC_091124.1, from coordinate 125,256,466 downwards.
AAGAATTCAATTCGAATGGTAAGATTCTATGTTTTAGTCATACAGGTCGGGAAGTAAATTAAGAGATACAATATTCAGTCCAGATCGAGAATCGACCCCGCATTCCAAACTATGAACGACTGGACTGGATAATAATTATATTTGCATTTTTCTGTGTGTCAATTTAAGTACATGGCCGCATATGACGTGCTGAAAGGTGCATCACAAGTCAAACGGCAATCTTCTAGTGGTTTTAGAGTACGCTTAAAGAAACACTCTAAGGCACAAAACTAATGATCAGAAACCAATTTTTCACAAAACAACAGCTTTCAAATAAGAATATAAAACTCTGCTATCATGCAAATTCGTTTCTGATAAACAGTTTCCTACCTCAAATTGTTTACGTCAGCGCAGTGCTCTAAAACCATAAGTTTGTCGGCAAACTTAGGATTCACACTGTACATTTATACTTACTTACAAATGGCTTTTAAGGAACCCGCAGGTTCATTGCCACCCTCACATACACCCGCCATCGGTCCCTATTCTGTGCAAGATTAATCCAGTCTCTATCATCATATCCCACCTTCCTCAAATCCATTTTAATATTACCCTCCATCTACGTCTCGGCCTCCCCAAAGGTCTTTTTCCCTCCGGTCTCCCAACTAGCACTCTATATGCATTTCTGGATTCACCAATACGTGCTACATGCACTACCCATCTCAAACGTCTGGATTTAATATTCCTAATTATGTCAGGGGAAGAATAAAATGCGTGCAGTTCTATGTTGTGTAACTTTCTCCATCCTCCTGTAACTTCAACACTCTTAGCCCCAAATATTTTTCCAAGAACCTTATTCTCAAAAACCCTTAATCTCTTTTCCTCTCTCAAAGTGAGAGTCCAAGTTTCACAACCATACAGAACAACCAGTAAACAACAACACTAATGAGTAAATACAGTTATCATTCCTTCGGAGTGAAACAATAGCTAACTAATAGGTCATTCTTATATTTTTTTCGGAATTTTTTGGTCACTTTTAATACTTTGAAGAACTTTCAGATCATTCGGAATGCATTTTACTTTCTTCTTTACCGGTAGATCTGTTAAATAATTTTCTAAGCAAATAGGTCAGTAGTAATTACCTACTGAATAAGTGAATAACAGTGAAGTTTGAGTTTTATAGTTTGGAACAAATTCTAAAGTCCATCCCTCATTCCACTGAAGGCTTCACTTCACACAATGGAAGTAATATAAAATGCTTGACAGTAGCTTAGTTTAAGTGAGGGCATTGCGCGATACTGTTCTTTTGTCGGTACGACGGTATCTTTAGAATTTATGTTTGGAAGAGGTAAACTTTCACCATGTCCTGGACAGGATGTTGTGTCCTCAACATGGTTCGGAAGGAATGTCTACTTTGTAGACAGTATTTTTAATACAGATTGCAAGAATGCACGCTGCGCCTACAATTTCCTTTGTCATTCACACTCCCCCATCTGGAAAATCTGGTAACAAAAGTAGGCGCGGAAGGAGGGGGAGACGGAGAATGAAGGCACTGACATAGACCAGCCCTGATTGAAACACATTGTAAACCGTCATTAAAATCTATTGTTTTGCGTTAAAACCTTCGTTTTTTTGCATGTTTTTTTTTCCCCTTTATCTTAGCCAAATTCCAGGAAGATGCCTCCTCTCTCCGAGATTTACAGGGAAGTCAATGAAACAAGATGACTAATTTTTAAGAAGTTGTGGTGCGAGTACGGTGAATAACATTTAAATGTCATTTTATTTTAATTTTATGTCATTTTTCCATTAGTTTAAGGGCATTTTAATGATCATTTTAAGTAGATTTTTAGGTCATCAACATCCGCTCCCTAGTTATTATTAATAATTCAAGTCACGGGACACGATTTCTTCGAATATTTAGACTTTGCTTACATAGGCCTAGTCACTTTTCGAGGTCCGTATAAAAGGAAGGTTAAATCTAAGTACTGTTATTGCAAATTATCTTTAACCTTCTGAGCGCGGACAGAGGGGCAGAGGGAAGGAAGCGCGTAACGCGGGTGGAGCCAACTGAGTTGTTTGCGCATGCTCAGCAGCATAATCTCTTGTCAAGAAACATAGAACTATTTCCTTCACTGCGTACCAGTAGTGTTACCATGGAGCAGCAACCACAGGGTAGTAATTATGGTGAAATCACACCACCGCGAAGAAAAAGTAACGCTATTATCCACAGCGGAGAAGGAGAAATTATCGCAAATATAATAAAATTAAGCGTTGCGAGGAGGAAAAATTAAACATATATTTGCTGGAACCTCTTGCTAAGGAATATGAGAGAGCAGCTAAATACTCTGGCAAATGTATTAGTTCCGTGAAGAGAATTAAAAATAATATTGAATTACAACCGAATGAACCTCACACTACTCCGGGAAAGAATAGGTATGTAATGTTTAGAAATTATTGCTGTAATAGTTATGTACAATAGTGTGTGTATTGAGAGCGACATAATGAATTACTGTTGCAAGTTATTATTTTCTTATAGTTCTACCAAACATATTATTTCATTCCAGAATTAGACTTGTGTAAAGTTGAAGTGGACGACTTAGATCAACATGTCATTTGGGATACAATCGAAGAAGTCTATCGTGTTCAGAAAGTAGTACCTACGATTAAGAAGATAATTCCGAATGGATGATGCCATTGGCGAAATAATTAATTTTGGACCAAGCGATGATGACAGCAATGATAGGGATATGGATTGTGTATAATAGTAAATTAATGTAAATTCAAATAATAAGCCTGTAAAATATTGTTATAATATGTACATATTAGCTGAAGGTGTAAGTCATGCAGGCCTATATAATGTATAGAAGTAGCTATAGTAACTCCTCATTGCCGGTCCCCAGCCCGGATGAGAGAGGAGTGTACACACGATTATATTTAAATACTTACTCATTACAGGTTAATTAAAGCTTGCTATGAAACTATGTTCTCCTCTCAAAACCGGAGTATCGAGAGAAGATGATGTCTGTATTGAACCAAGTTCTTTTATAGTAGAGAGCCGTAAGGTAAAAGAACCAACGTTTTCTGAAATGAGTCACGTTACCCGAGGGAGGGGCATCCTTGCCGTGCCGTTCCGTTGATGAGTACACGCCGTACTGAGCAGTTCCAAAGACAGACTTAGGGGATGTAAGGTTCAAGATAACTTGCAGTGACAGTACAGTTATGGTGAATATTTCACCGTTTCTGATGCAAATTGTAGCTTCAGAAGTGTCGTTAAGAAAGAAAGATCTTATGTCTGAATAGCAACTGTAGTTCCTGAAGGAGGTTAAATGAAAACTTAGAATTACGTTATATTATTGTCCCTGTAGCTCAGGCCTGCAGAACTGTAGCTCCTCAGAGCGACTGCTTTACTCCCCTTTCTTACCCCACCCACCATTTTCTACCAGTGCGGTCTTGACGTTCTAGTTACGCTCGGATGCATCAACATTTATTCTCGCGGCGGCAGATATAAAATACGCTATCAAGAATTACAAATGAACAGATAATAAAATCCTTAGGAACATACCTTTAGAAAGTAAGAGAAAAATGAATGAGGGAAATAAATAAATTAAAAGATATGTAAAATAAATTTTAAAATGTATGTGTGCATATAGTGCAAGAAGGACTACCTATGTATATATCGTCCTATTACTAGTAAAGCCGATTAAATCCAAGTTTTGTGTCAAATAAGTTAAGTACAGTCCCCGACTTGTCTTTCCGTGATCTGTATTCTACTAAAATGAAATAAGTCCAGGCTACAAACCAATTACTTTATTTGAAGAATTTATTACGATTTTTTGTGCATTAATAAAGTTTTAATTCCTGTTTTTACAAAACTTGTATTACTGCTCTTAACTGGTTTTACTAGTAACAGGACGATAAATGACTTGTACGTTGATAAGTGAGTGATAGCTATATGACCGGATGTAAATGATACCATTCAACACTGTAACGCACCCCAGCCAAATAAATAAATAAGAAAGGAAGTAAATAAATAAGTAAATAAATAATAATTAAATAAGTAAATAAATAAATAACTAGGCCTAAATAAGTAAAGAAGAAAATAAGTAAATAAATAAGTAAACAAATGAACAAACAAATAATACGCGTATTGGAGTTTAAAGCGAACTGGAACATGGCAAAATCTAAACCCGTGAAGAAATACTACTTCCAAAGGAAATGGGAATATGATTATTTTGTTGTTGAAGACGAAAGAATTGCTTGTTTACTGTGTCCCACCCAATTTATTTCTACTCTACAATGTAGCTTAACATGATGTTAAAATATTACAATTACAATGATCATCTTATATTTTAAAAACCCACTCCCTACTTCAAATAGACGTAAACAAAGAGCTACAACACAATCATGTACTGTCTCTGAATAGCCTCTGTGATTAACAAGTATACAATTTTATTTATCATTTCTCTTAATTTGTTTCAACTGTAATTATAATAATCCGCTGATCTTGTATTTACTAACAATATTAAATTCATTCAGATTTAGCAGAAATACGAGTACAATGACGCCAACAATAACTTGTCGATGGAGGGGCAGAAAGAAAAGAATTACGAAGATCGTGTTTCGTGTGACGGAAGTGTGTTTAAGAGAACTTGGAAATAGACGTAGGATAGGAAGGTAAAGGATTGAAATGCATGGAAAACTGAAAACAGTGTCTGGTTAATTAATAGAGACATCAGTATCAAAGAAGTAAATCCTATAAAATGTCTGACAGAAATACCTGTCTTTAATTTGAAAAACAGTAACACCATCAAAATGAAAGATGTGACAAATATGTCATGTACTAAAGAAAGGAGTAATATTTTATCCTTCATTTTTCTGTATAGGCTACACTTTTATCATTTATATATCACTGATTAACTTTCCAACTTCTTTACTGTGTTAATATTTAGAAATTTACCTGGCGACTAGTTTCGAAGTGTTGTTCTTCATTGTCCAAAGCCTAGTGTAAATTCCTAAATATTAACACAGTAAAGAAGTTGGAAAGTTAATCAGTAATATTTTAGGGCCGTATTCATAGACATTCTTAGCGCGGGCTTCCGGTGGATGATCAGCGAACTAACGTTTTTCGTATTCATAAACCAGTGTTAGCGATATGATATGATATGATATGATATGATATGATATGATATGATATGATATGAATCCTGTACAAGTAATCAATCGATAGCCGGGGCTAGTTTAGCACGCTTGCAGCGCGGGCTAGCGAAATGTCTATGAATAGCACCCTTATTGTTTATCGTGGCGCTACCTCGAGCGTGGGTAGTGTACACTTTTCCCTCCAGCCTAATTGTTTTAGCCAAAAGATATGATGCTGTTCTCCAAATCTCTGATAGAGAATTCTCCACAAGGACTTCGTTTTTCACCCATTGGTGGTGGTGTTAAGTGCTTAACGTTCGTGACATGGCACATTGTCAATCATTTTTCTAAGACTTCCTCGAAATCTTTTCCAATGAAGATGTGGTTATTCTCATGTCTTACAAAGTATCTCTCCAACTGTGTAAACAAACAAAACTTATTGCAGCGCAGAGGAAAATCCGAACGAAACTTCATCAGCGTTCCTCTCATTGCGAATGTCTCACTGTCTGGTGTGGAGCAGCCAGCCGTGGATCATCGGTCTTTAATTTTCTTTTACGATAATGATGGACGTGCAGTGACAGTCCCTCCTGATCGCTCGCTATAATGACATGTTAAACAGCTTTCTCCACCCAGAACTGCATCGCCATGGAATGCAACTCGTCGACATGGCACAAGAGTTCACATAGCAGAAGCATCGATGTCATGTGAATTAGTTTTTCTGGCCACGCTCTTTCGCAAAGTTCTGTTTCATGGCTTGCCTATTAGTCCGACATCTCTGTGTGTTAGCTTGCTATTTTCTTTACTACTCTTCCAGCGGTAACCATACTACTCATTTTTATCGTTCTTTAAATCTGACATTTTTTACTTGGTTATTTAACGACGCTGTATCAACTACTAGCTTATTTAGCGTCGATGGGATTGATGATAACGAAATGGTATTTGACGAGATGAGGTCGAGGATTCGCCATTGATTACCTGACATTCGCCTTATGGTTGGAGAAAACCTAGGAAAAAACCCAACCAGGTAATCAGTCCAAGCGGGGATCGAACCCGTGCCTAAGCGCAACTCCGAATAGGCAGGCAAGCGCCTTAGCCGACTGAGCTATGCCGGGGGCTAAAGAAAAAGAATAATCTTCCTCAACCAGATTTTAACTCTCGAACTTCGAATCTGACGGTTAGCATGGTAATCACTAAACTAGCGAAAACAATTTTATTGAATATGCAATTACGAAAAGGGCACACGTCAAATAGTTTAGCTTATCAGTTTTTTCACTGATATCTACAGTACTCTAATTACGACTACACATCATTTTGTGCGAAAAAGGCTCCCAACTTGCATCAGTATACACCGCTGTCAGAAATGCTCTCTAATAATTAATAGTTGCGAAAAAGGCACAGTATATCAATCTCATCAAAAGCTCAAGTGCAACGAGTAAATTTGACAGAGTACAGGCAAATACAGAAAACATAGTCGACTTCAAAAAACGATCTCACCTCAATCTATGAAAAACAAGTACCAAAGGACCAGAAAGAAACATTCCATCAAATCTTCGTTCTATGAATTTGTATTTACCTCAGAAAAACCAGGTGAAGTGATTGGAAAACGTGACATAGATAATTATATTACCCAGAAATTTTCAGTCTTTCAAAAGTAAAATGTTGTTGAGCTCCACTACCTAAGATAAGATAATAACTGCCTCCCATTGGAGGTAGCCCAGAAGGACTCAGTATACTCTCCTACATGAATTTTACAATATTAAATGTTTACATAAATTTTGTAGAAAGAAAATTAAAATAAACATATATGAATTATAAAGTGAAGAAAAAAAATTAAACAGAGTGAATATGATGACTCAGAATTTGGCAAGAGCGTTTCAAAACTGAAGTTATGATGTCAGTAGTAAGTGTCTGTGGTAGTTCAAAAGTCTTCCTGAAGCTTTCAAAGAATTTGGGAATCACACCACGAGCTCCAATAAGAAGACCAATCACCTCAATGTCTTCAAGCTGGTATTTTGCTTTGAAATAATCAACTGTTGGCAGATAAATGTTGATCTTTTCCTTATTGACATCCTCCGGCTGGCTAATCCCCGTTTCAATCCTTATGGTAGGATCAATTATATATCCTTTCTTGGTAGTCTGGGAATACGCTCTGATGTCAATACGTCTAGAGGAGCCATTAGTAGCAAGGCAAAAAACTTCTTCTACTATCCAAGACTTTTTTCTTAAAGCAGTTGCAATTAAGGATCGAACATGATGGTGTCTGGCATTTCGAAGGAGTAAACCTCTGTTACACTGACCTTGGACGTGGGCAAGGGTTTCAGTCTCCGGGCAGTCATGTCTGCACCGGGATCCGTCCAAAGAGCGACCAGGTACTCCTCTAACTGCTGCTAAATTGGCATTCATTTTGAGGCAGGTTATCCATTCAGAAGTAGACAGTCCAGACATATTAAAAATCCAGGCGTACCTCTGCCTCTTCCAGGCATTACTTTCCAACATTCGAATTCTGCATTTCTTAATTCCTCTCTTAATTTCCTAGTCACAGATTTACGAAGTTCAACTGGACAAGGGAGACTTAGATGTTGACAGGAAGAATTAAATTCAGAAGTCAAAGGTCGCATACTATTTACATAAGGATTTTCATTTAATATTAAAGTGATGCAGATGTTGCAGTGTTGCAAGAACGCTTCCCATGATGCTCTGACTAGTCCCAAACCTCTGTATTTTTTGCTTGCATATAACATACAGTGTATCCCTCACAATGACAAAGTACAGACCAACCAACTAAAAATAGCAGACACTGCAAAAGTGGAAAAGTACATGCCGGTACCATCAGAATTCAAAAAGGTTTACCAGGAAATGTTGCAGTGACCATCTATGGCGGCCGATGAAATTCCAGAAGAGGACTTGTGAGATGCAAAACCAGATAACTGTCAAAAAAATGAAAAATGAGATAATGGTAACCATGGTTTCAGTTCGTCATTAGCTACGTAATAAGCCATACATTCGGTTACAAATCCAACTCCAATCTAGTAAATAAAATTGCATACGGTTGCAAAACCTGCTGAGTGTGGAGAGCGTAAGGATGCAATACCTGCTAACTGCACAATGCTATGTTTACTTTTGCAAAACCTGCTAAATGTCACTGAGACAACATGGCCATATTGAGAGTTACGGATGCAAAAGCTGCTATTTCGATCTCCATAAGGATTACATTGAGCATACTAAAATAACAAATAAGATACACTCAGGGACAAAAAAAAAAAAACCGGACACTTCTATATTTGCTTGTATTTTGTTGCCAATTATTTCAAAATGAAATAAAACCCATTTAAACAAAATAATGTTTCATTTAGCACCTTATACGACAACATTTGAAAAAAAAAAATCTCTGATGAGAAAATTTATAAAAAATTACAAAGGGCGTATAACTATGGCATCGTTTGGTCTAACTGTTTTTTCATTTTATGGTGCCTTAAACATTAAAAACTCTTTTTAGTAACGGGTATTACTCCCTCTGGCTTGAATAACTGCATCCATACGTCTTGGCATGCTCTCAATTTGGTTAGCAATGTCTTCTTGAGGAATAAGTTCCCATTCTTCGCCAAGTGCTCGCCTCAACTCTTGTAACGATTCTGGTCTCGGTCGTCTATTCTCAACACGCCGTCCCAGCATGTCCCACACGTGTTCAATTGGGTTCATGTCTGGACTCCTTGCTGGCCATGGAAGAACATGGAATCCCACTTCTTGGAGATAATCTCCGACCGCATGGGCAATATGCGGCCGGGCATTATCATGCATTAAAACAAAATTATCGCCTACAAATTGGCCAAATGGCACAACATGATCAGCCAAACATTCATTTATATACCTATCAGCTGTTAGTCTTCCATTTTCAACAAAAACCAACTCTGTACGAGCATCCGTACACACTCCTGCCCAAACCATCACTCCACCTTCTCCATACCGCACATTTTCGGAAATGCAACACTATGAAAATCGTTCTCCCCTCCTTCTCCAAACTCTTTCACGTCCATCAGGTGAGCACAGATTGAAACGGGACTCATCGGTGAACAGAACACAGCTCCACTGTCCATTTCTCCAATCCCTGTGATCATTTGCAAAACGCAGTCATTCAACTCGATGCATCCTGAGAAGTCTGGGACCAGTTGCAAGTCTACTTGATATCAGTCCACTTGCTTTCAACCTCCTTCTAACTGTTTTGGCCGAAATTGGGCGTCCATGCATGTTAACAAATTGCTGGACTACACTAGTAGCTGGCAGGTTGCGCTCCCTAAGAACTCTCAACACCATATACCTGTCTTCATTTGGATTTGTAGCTCTTGGACGACCCGAACCTGGTATTCTGGTATATTCTAGGGTCTCTCTATACCGTTTTATGGCATCATAGGTGTGCTTCTAGCCATGTTAATAACATTTGTAATGTAACGTACACTGCGTCCATCATCGTAAAGGGCTACAGCTCGAGCCACATCTTCAGGTCGCATCTTGTTTTAAGACAAATGTTACAACCCCACTTAAACTCAGAAAATGTAAAAATAAAGAAATAACGAATGATAACGATAATGAAGCACAAAATGGTTGAGACAAAATTGTTATAGCTGAGACTCCGAAAGCAAAATTGGAATATTTGGTTGTAATGGCTTGTTTATAAAACAAAAAACAATCAACAATGTATACACGTCTCCATAACAACAAATGGCTACCATAATATTGTATGAGAAGATAATGTTTTGCAAAATACCAGCAAATATTAAAGTGTCCGGTTTTTTTTTGTCCCTGAGTGTATTATTAGACGCTGATAATAAAGCTACTTTTTGCTCGTATAGTTAAATTGACTATACTGCTGCATCTAAGACATCAGCTGAGAATTTCTGCCCGTGCTTTATCGGGGACTTCTAACCTTTTATGTTAAGTGTGTTGAAGTCTTGAAGTGGTTACTGTGATTATCTTGCAGTTTTTTCGACTTTTGCCGAAATGAGTGTGGATGGATATGGTGTATCCTGTTTAAATAACTCTGTTAGTGTTGAGGGAGAAGATACAGATGATGAAGGGAATGGTACCAGTGAAAAGATGAATCCAAAAGTTTAAACAATAAAGGAAAATATTTCCAAAAGGACTACATTCCAATGGGTGTCATCCTTAAAGAAGCAAACATCAGGGACATTGAAAGACTTCTGGAATTGCACTTCGGGTAGGAATGGTTTCGGAATGCAAACCTGACCTTCTACACCGAAATGTTCAACCTGCAGCAAGACCTTGCTGTTGCAGACCTGAGTGAAGATGAGGATGAACATACGGATGTAGTGGACTTCGAACTCATAGATGAGGAAGAACCGAACATTTTGTAAAGTGTTATATTACATTGATGTTTGTAGAAATTGCAACACCAAGAAGGATATAGGATGTGACTGAAATGAAATTGATATCACAGTTTAGGTACATGACAATACACAAAGGATTAGAATTGCAGAACTGTACCTGATCTGTGACCGTGAGATTTCAGTATGGAGTGAAGCCTCCATGCGCTGCAATCAGAGCTTCTAAGCACCGTGGTATGGAATCAAAGAGTTCCTGGATTTGTTCCTGGGGAATCTCCCTCCACGCAGTTTGTATGCGAGTTCACAAAGCGTCAAGAGTGTGTGCTGGAGGACCATGACGAACAAGTTGTCGACCAACCATATCCCAGACATGTTCGATGGGCGAAATGTCTGGCGAACGTGCAGGCCAGGAAAGCAGTCTTCGAAGAAGACTTGCACAATCCTCGCCACATGTGATCGGACATTGTCCTGCTGAAATATGGCATGTGGAGTTGCCTGAGGGAGGGGCAGTACCTCGGACTCTAAGACCTCTCTAATGTAGCGGTTGAAGTTCAGATTGTCCTGAATACGTAGGAAGCGAGATCGCATATTGTATCACACTAGGAACTTGTCCGCAATGCCGCTCAACAATGCAGGCTCTCAGACTGCGTTCACCACGATAGCGCTTAACACGTATGTGACCATCACTGTAGGACAAGTTGAAGCGGGACTCGTACGAACACACTACATTTGGTACTCTGTTTTACACATCTCCCGAGTTTGGGGTCGTTCGGGCCATTCTTTCTGGGTGTTGCACTTTTCACAAACAGTAGTACATAAGGAAACCTTCAAACTATAACATTAGCATTCTATTCTCCTTTTTTACTTTTTTATAGTACAATATTTGTGTGTTTAATAATATTTAGGTATGTAACGAAAATAAGAATGTTCTCTTCTACCGTCAGTTTGTTTCCAAGTTAGTCTTGTCAGATAAACTATTAACATTGATCAAATACCAGGTTTTGCAAACTAATGTATCGTTAATATGGCTACCTATAGAGTTGCAAATCCTGCTAACTGCTCTGTTCGGCTGCAAAACCTGCTATTTGCAAATTAATATACAATATAACTAATTACCTATTAATCATATATTTCTGAGCTGTATGAAGACAAAATAAATATTTTTTCCCCATTATTTAAACTAGAAATCATGCCTCTAGCATTTCTGGAGAAGTTTTTACACAATTTTCCTCATTTGCCAAAATTCGTCTAACTTGCAAATAGCTGGTTTTGCAAATTGGATACTCTTTTGTATGTTATTTTTTTGAAATACTCAATGTCATCCAATATTTGTCAATGAATACATTTCTTTATATAATACATTGTGTTATTTTTTTACCATTTTTGTATTTAAATTCTTATTCATTAAATAAAACATTGTCCAGCATTTCGAAAAGGGCACATCTTCAAAATAAAAAAGCCTAAACAAATCACATACCTTAAATATATTTTTTCTTTCATAAAATAAAGCGGCGGAAATGGAAAGTGTTACACCATGAACACCTTGACCGAATGCTACCAAACTGATATTCCAGTATTTCCATGCCTGTGGGATATATTGATTAAAATTTCATCCTCATGTGAGCTTATTTTCAGTACAGAAAAATTCCATTCCTAAAGATGACGTATGGTGTGAGTCCGTGATGGCTATTGAGTGTATCTAACGTTACTGTACCTTTTCAGGTAGAGATCACAACACAGCATGCCCAGAGGTCGTGCACGGGGAAGTTATCGCCATATTTCGGACATTGTGAAAGGTAGAATCATTGGTATGAGGGACATACCGTCAGATCGCGCAGACAGTTGGCTGTAGTGCAATGACTGCATATCGAATGGTGACAAGATGGACTCAGGATAACAGTGTGGCAAGAAGAACAGGCACAGGTCCTTCCAGAAGGACTACACCACAAGAAGATCGTACAATTCTTCGACTGGCTCTGACGAATAGATGGATGACAACAGCTGAAATCCGGGCAGAGGTTACAGTGTCACCACAAACCGTCGGGAACAGATTGCTAATCGCCGTTACCAGCCTGAAGCCAGCAATCTTCATGAACTGACACAGCATGTGTTTCAGGTATGGCAATAAATTCCTCAAGATGGCATACGGAGGCTGTTTGCTTCTATGCCACAACGAATACAAGAGTGTATTCGTGCCCATGGGGGTCACACCTCAGACTGATGATGATGATGATGATGATGATGATGATGATGATGATGATGGACATTAGTTCCGAATGGACTGAAAGTTTAATCACTTAATACCCGTTATGTGATGAACATCTCCACAAAGTTTGATAAAATATCGAAGTGGTACTTCATGCTGTAACACTGTCCATTTCCGCCAGTGTATTATGCTTTGACTATAAAATACTAACTGTAATATACTGTTCGTCTGGGTACAACTGTTTAAAATTAAATCAGTTTCTTTTAATTTCTGAACATTTTCGCTTTTCAGAGATGTGCCCTTTTCGAAATTGCACATTTAATTGAAACGAAGAGTTCCGATAATAATTAAAGATTGAGCTATCATCCAAAACGAAATAAAAAGAAGCAAATCATAAACAATGCGGTATGAAATATGGAAACAATCCTTACAGCACAACATAAACCAAATAATAAATATGCGTTAGTCTTTCACGTCACAGATGACAAATCACTGTCGGAAAAAATTCTCAAACTTACGAAGTATAGTACAATAATGATAGCAGTGGTAGTGAGTGTAGATGAGGGAAGGGATAATGAGCTGATAATCATAATTATGATGATTTTTATGTAATCTATTTTTCTCAAGTGAAACTGTTGAAAAAGCTGTTAATAAATGTTACATATTCAAGGCGAGAAAATTGCAAAGTACTGTGATTTTTATTACGAAATGAAGGAAAACATTTAATTTCAATTCATAAACTTCATGTTTATCGTATTCCGTAAGTTACAATCAATAAAACATCAATAATATCCACAATAACATACTTTCTTATGTACAATACGCCTATCTACTTTCAATAACGACAAACGCGTCAGTGACCATAACGTTGTGTTTTATGAGAAAGCCAACACACCGAGATGAGTCACTTCTTGAGATCTTGTCTACTACCCACACAACATACAGCAAGGGAACCACTAAATGGAGGCAGAAACATACTGCACATGCCGCATAGTGATACCTACGAGTATAATCAAAGGAAAGGAATTAATTGTATCTGTATTTCATTATATATTGGAGATTAGAGAATTGCTGAATGCTGGGTTTGCAGTGAAAGATCTGTCCTTGGGCAGAACATGAATGAATGAACTTACATAATATAATATAATATAATATAATATAATATAATATAATATAATATTATATAATATTATATAATATACAAAGACATACAGGAATTTAGGAAAGGATATCAGGCAATGGTAAACATGATTAAGAATGAGAATGGTCACTTGATTGCAGACTCTCATTCAATCCTGAACAGATCGAAAGGCTATTTTGGGCAACTATCTACTAAATGTACACAGACCAAATACAAATGATCGGGACGATATTCAAATACAAACGGCTGAGCCATTTATACTCGAACCCACACATTCTGAAGTCGAAATTGCGATAGAAAATCTGGAAAAGTACAAGTCTCCAGGTATCGATCAAATTCTAGCAGAATTAATACAAGAGGGTGAAAAAGCATTATCTAGTGAAATTTATAAACTTATATAGATGCTATTTGGGAAAAGGAAATTGTACCAGAACGATGGAAGGAGTCAATTTGTACCTATCTTTAAGAAGGGGGAAAAGACTAAATGTACTAAATTTCGAGGAATATCGCTTTCATTAACGTCATACAACATTTTGTCCAATATTCGTTTCAGAAGATTAACTCCATATGTAGATGAAATTATTGGGCATTATCAATGTGGTTCTAGGCGTAATAGATCAACTATTGATCAGATTTTTTGTATTCGACTAATATTGGAGAAAAAATTGGAGTATAAGGGTACAGTACATCAGTTATTCGTAATTTAAAAAAGGCATACGACTCGGTTAAGAGAGAAGTTTTATATAATATTCTTATTGAATTTGGTAATCCCAAGAAACTAGTTCGATTAATTAAAACGTGTCTCAGGGAAACATACAGCAGAGCCCGTATAGGCCAGTTTCTGTCTGACGCTTTTCCAATTCACTGCGGGTTAAAGCAAGGCGATGCACTATCACCTTCACTTTTTAACTTCGTTCTAGAATATGCCATTAGGAAAGTCCATGAAAACAGGGAGAATTTGGAATTGAACAGGTTACTTCAGCTGCTTGTTTATGCGGATGACATGAATATGTTAAGAGAAAATCCATAAAAGATTAGGGAAAACATGGGAATTTTATTTGAAGAAAGTAAAAAGATAGGTTTGGAAGTAAACCAAGGAAAAACGATATATATGATTATGTCTCGTGACCAGAACATAGTGCGAAATGAAAATATAAAAATTGGAAATTTATCCTTTCAAAAGATGGCAAAATTCAAGTACGTTGGAGCAACAGTAACAAATATAAATCACACTTGAGAGGAAATTAACCGCAGAATAAATAATGGGAAATGCCTGTTATTATTCGTTTGAAAAGCTTTTATCATCGAACCTGCTCTCAAAAGAGCTGAAACTTATCATTCATAACACTGTTATAGCTATTACCGGTTGTTTGTATTGTTGTCAAACTTGGACTCTCATTTTGAGAGAGGAACAGAGGTTAAGGGTGTTCGAGACTAAGAGGCTTAGGAAAAATATTTGGGGTTAAGAGGGATAAAGTTGCAGAAGAATGGAGAAAGTTACACAACGCAGAACTGCACGCATTGTATTCTTCACCTGACATAATTAGTAACATTAAATCTAGACGTTTGAGATGGTCAGGCATGTAGCACGTATGGGTGAATATAGAAATGCATATAGTGTGTTAGTTGTAAGACCTGAGGAGAAAAGACGTTTGGGAAGGCCAAGGCGTAGATGGCAGGTTAATATTAAAATATATTTGAGGGAGGTGGGATATGATGGTAGGGACTGGATTAATCTTGCACAGGATAAGGACCGATAACGGCCTTATGTGAGGGCGGCAATGAACCTCCAGGTTCGCTAAAAGCCATTTGTAAGTAATATAATATAATATAATATAATATAATATAATATAATATAATATAATATAATATAATATAATATAATATATGTCATATGATATGATGTGATACGGTATATGATATGACATAACATATGACTCATACATATATATATGACATATATAGTGATACGATATATGACACGATATAGAGGGTGTAACTACAATGTATGTGAAAAATTTAGGGGTATATTCCTATTATACAAAGGATAAAAATATATTCTATAAACATTCGTCCGAAAACGCTTTATTTCCTTGTTACAGCACGCTTTATTTCCTTGTTACAGTCCCTTTTCTACGACTCTTTTTACATTGTTGCGGTAGACTACCTATATTATGAAATAAAAATAGCATACCACATGGAAATCTGTCTTGCAGGAAGTGCTTAAAAAGGCTTCTGTTAGCACGGATGTTACATTACCCCGCCGTCGCATTGAATCCCGACTGGGCTAATGTATCCTTGGAGAATGTTGTATTGTCTCGTCTTCCAAAATATGGGCTCAAAGACTCTCTTCATCTTGCACCGGGGTTCCATACATAAGCTCCTTTAAATGACCCCACGAATAAAAGTCTAGTGGGTCTAGGACTGGAGAGCGCAGAGGCCAAGAAATTGGTCCACCTCTACCTATCCATCTGTCACGGAACCTTCGATTCAGAAATCGACGAACATTGACACTGAAATGAGCATAAGATCCATCGTGCATGAAGTACTGTTTCGTCGTATTTCTAACGGCACATGGCGTAACAGAACAAGCAAGGTGTACTGTAAGAACACTTTGTATCTTTTTTCCGTTGAGCAGGGTGTAAGAACATGAGGTCTCACCAAAATGTCATTAACATTTCATTTTGTAAAACCCGAGAGGAAACTAGCCTTAATTACGAATTCAGTGATGTAATTCCGCAAGAACAATGTTGTAAATATCTAGGAGGGTATTTAACATCCAAACTTTCTTGGGGAGAACATGTTGATAATGTTACGGGTAAAGCATAGAGGGCACTTCACTTTATTATGAGAATCTTGAAAAAGGCTAGCCCCAAATCGAGGAAAATAGCATATCTAACGTTAGTGCGACCGTTAATGGAATACGGAACTACATGTTGGGATCCCTATAGTACATGTCAGATAAATTTTTTAGAAAGAATCCAGTATAGGGTAGCTAAATTTGTTAAAGGTAAAAGAGAAGATGGAAACGATACGATAAAAGAAATTAAATGGGAAAATTTGGAAATCAGACGTAGGAAAACTAGAATAACATCATTGTATAGAGCACATCTAGATCAGAAAGCATGGGTAGACATAACGGCTGTAGGTAAATTCTCATTTTTAAATAGAACTATAAATGATTGGAATGACCTACCTGCAGCGGTCTTTGAGGGCTGTCCTTCCTTAAGGAGATTCAAGAATAACTTAAAAAGTTGTGTATAAAGTGTAAATTAAAATTAAGGTGACATATAAAATTTAATTTTTTAAGGTGACATGTATTTATTTAGCCTGACGAGTTACTCCCTTGGTTTAAATTGTAAATTATTTAAAAATAGCGTGTGAGAGGGTCTTAGACTAGAAATGTTTAGCTTAAATGTAGTTCTGTTTATAAGTATGCATAAGGGTGTAAATATTTGTCTTATTTGAGCTGTTGTATCAGTGAAGCGTGGTGAGTCAGTGAAGTTGTGTTTTTACAGTGCAGTGAATAGTTCCGATCAGTGATAATTTATAGTGTAAATGAAATGTGTTCTATAGTGTCAGTGAAATGTGTTATAGTGCCACTACAGTGAGTGAAATGAGAGTAAAGTGAAAGATTATTATCAGTACCAATGTGAAACTTAATTAGGGCCTATACATAGGTAGGTTGTATTGTAAAATTAGGTTCACTTATTAATTAGGTTATTTTATGTATTATTATTAATTGTAATTATTGTGTTAAATTGTATTGTGTATTCTTATTGTATTGTGTACATAACTGTATTCTGTATTGTAATTTTTATTGTGTATTGTTTATATTGTGTATACCACTGCCACTGGGTGCTTGCCCACTTGCAGTGTAAATAAATACATACAAACAATGCCCGGCCCAAACGTCGACATTTCCATGCAGTAGGCCTATGCTGTTTTTTTTTCCCACAATGTACTGCATCATACAATGTAAGCAGATTGTAGAAAAAATGACCGCAAAAGGAAATAAAGCGTTTTCGTATAATGTTCATATAACATTTTTTTCTTCCCTATATAAATACAATTAAATTACTTGTACAACAGCGACAACCAACGGAATCAAATTTGGCGGAATAACACACAATTACAATAATATAAATCACCTAATTTACCATTTATTTATTCCACGTAACATTTAAGAGGGTCATCACTCTAGTGTTTGTCTTGGGCAGATTTCACTCTTCATGTAGCCTATAATTAGAGCTGGCAGCTCTCCGTTAACACTTCGAAGTTAGACAAAGAAGTCGTTCGCTGTGGTCCAGTGCCACCATGCTTCCATTATATAGGCGTCAAAACCCGGCAGAAAGTGATAAACATCTTTAGTATGACCTCCCCCAGAAGAGAGGAAAGACTGAGATTTTCACACCGCACATTTAGACTGTCCAAGCTGGATACACGAGTTCAAATGTGGACAAAAAAAAAAACTGTGACGGACAATAGACATTGATATGGAAGATATCCTGAAGGTAGGTCTACATTGGCTTATTCTGTCCACATTTCCAAGTTTCTTTATTATTTCACAGATTTTTTCATTTCCTTATCAAGAGCAATAGGAAACCACTAATCATATTATTTTACCAGGTCCATGGAATCCATACAGTGAACGTTCAGTGGAAAAAATAACCACAGGAATCGAGGAGTTCGCAATGACGTCTGGTGTTCGAGTATGACATCACGCAATATAAGGAAAACGTCATCGTGATGTGAGAGAGCTCTGGCAATTTCATGGCTTTTGTTTGTCAAGTCAAAATGCATCTCACCAACGATGAATAACCTTAAAAATTCGAAGTCCTGTTAAATTAAATTTTGAATCAATCGATAAATCGATCAATAATGTAATCGATCACACCAGCCTGTACAAGTTCTTAATGTTTTCGTGACGTCTTATGAATTTGTATCTGAAAAATAAGAATATGAAAATCTATCTATATATATATATTAAGTATATTACTTAATCGATTAACTATTTGAATTTAATCAATTAATCGACAGATTAATCGAGTTTTGATAGAGTTGAAAAAAAATGTTTTCATATACTGTAATACATAATTATTGTTAAATTTAACTTGTGTTCCGTGACAAGCATAAGTATTAAATGTTGTATATCTGTATATATTGTATCGTTATAAAACAAAACAATTTTAATTACTTACTAACATATTCATTATGAGGCTTATAATTCTAAAATCATCCCAAATTGAAAATTACATTTATTTACGAGTGTGAGATTTGGGCAGTAAAAGAATAAAATAAATCCAGGATACGGGGAGCAGATATTAAATTTTTAAGAAAAACCGCGAAAGATGAATAGCAAGACTACAAAATAAATAGATACATATATTTATTATCACTCACAGTCAACGCAGTTCTGGACAGAATTCAAAACAATCATTGTAATAAATTATACCTAAACGAATGGACAGAAGCAGATTACCACATTTTTTCCTCTTGTACGGAGGAGGGACCCGAAGGCTTGCACTGCAGCCTGGAACTTATTGTGCTTACTACTTCTATTCTGTGAATGATTGGGTAGCCGAACGGCCGTGCGCTTGTACAAGTACAACACGCCGGCGCAGCGCCATGAACTCAACCCGGGCTATGGTATGGATGATATGATAATGGTGATGGTGATGATGATGAAGATGATGATGATGATGGTGGTGGTGGTGGTGGTGGTGATGATGATAATGATGGTGATGATATGTGAATTAATTATGGCGAAATGAGTCCGAGGTCCAACGCCGAAAGTTACCCAGCAATTCTGCTTCAATTAGTTGAGGGAAAACGCCGGAAAAAAATCCAACTAGGTAACTTGTCCCACCAAGGATTTCAACCCAGGCCGCTCGTTTCACGGTTAGACGTACTAACCGTTACTCCAGAGAGGTGGACTTTACCACATTTAATCCTGAAATAACATCCCGGTGGATGAAATCTAGGTCGACTTCTCAAGAGGTTTCTAGATTGATATATTATTATAGGATAGGAACAAGCCACGAGGCCTACAGCAACTCTGATTGATGAAGACGACAACATGAAGTGATTACATTTCGATTTTTTACACCATAATTAAGGAAGCCAATATTCGAGCATAGAATGCACACAAAAGGTTACTTGGACTGTCTTGGGAGAGATCTTTCCTCAAGGTACGTGTGTGGCCCGTCCTAAAATACCGCAGTTTCTTTTATACTAGAATAATTATAAGGACACCACGACAATCATCCATTAAAATAATGATTGGCTGCGTGAGAGGCATTCTGCTAAACCGGTCTATAGCGGAAGTCGAAGTAATATTGCCAACATTCCAAAAGTTG
The DNA here is from genome assembly GCF_040183065.1 of Periplaneta americana. Taxonomy (NCBI): domain Eukaryota; kingdom Metazoa; phylum Arthropoda; class Insecta; order Blattodea; family Blattidae; genus Periplaneta; species Periplaneta americana. The sequence goes on along the minus strand of NC_091124.1, from coordinate 125,236,309 downwards.
CAGCATTATCAATGAAGGAAAATTTCGCCCCCTATCACTCAACTAACCCAACTTAACCTTCTCACAGTCCTCTCCTCCTGTCGCGTTCGTCCAGGGAACATACTCGTCTTTCTTTACACTTTAACTTATATACATTTGGTCCAAGGAAAATACTTCTGTACATACTGTAGACTGTATGGAAGAAAATGTGTATAGTGAATATTACCAGCACTGCAGTATCGTTTGTCATTGAATATAACTTTTTCATACATCAGCTTTCATGGTCGTATGGCGTAAGAAAATGAAGATTAACGGGTGGAGGAAAAGAAAAAAAACTGTTTTCTTCATAACTCACAATGAACAGTAAAAATTCGTTTTTTTGCAGACCAATATATCAGACTTTTTTATGAAGCATTGCAAATAACATAGTTTTTATAACCAACAAGCCTGATGTAAACTGAAAATGGATGTCATTCTTATGACAATAGTAGTAAATATTAATAATGCTGTAATATTTTATTTAAAAAAGTATGAACTGTTACTTGGGCAGTATACTGTTCAATATGCTTTATATATTTTGACATGGGAGAACAAAATATGTGTTGTCCAATGTTTGATTATATGTTTCACGGTTCCTAGAAAGGAAAATGGTTGGGAACCATTACTTTAAACTTAACAGGACTTCATGATTAAAGTCTACTTTGAATTCTTCTCAGTCCATAAGGAGACAGAGATAGAGATTCGAACAACGTGTAATAAAAACAGTGAGAAAAAAGAAAGAAAAGAAGCTATAACATTGGGAAAGGATAAACATCCAAGCCATATTCGAACCCACGTTCGTGGTTTATACGCAACATTCAGAAAACCGATATACTGGGAGAGAACAGGTCCCAAATACTTTCTGTCCACCAAAAATCTCACAATTTCCGTCAGGCATCGAACTCCGATTTTTCTAGTGAGAAGTCGTTAGCAAACCGTGTATGATAGGCCTAAGAATTCTGTTACTGTACCTGAAAGTGGAAGTTCGCTTGAAACTGTTCGAAAGGAGGAAATCAGTAATTTTATTATGGTAACGAACCTCCAACTCTTCGCATAAAAGCTCTTCCAGATTGCTTAACTGCAAAAATATATTTAAAATTTAAGGTTGCTTAGAACGGAAATATTACTGATTACTAACTCGATGTTCACAGGCGGAGATAGAACGATTTTCTCGGTGAGGAGAGCACAACAGGATAAGTTAATTCACAAATACATATTCTCATCATGTGCATACGAATGCGCCCACACGCATAAGACGTCATAATATTGTAGGCCTACATATAACTTATATACAGTACAGATATTATAATATATACACCAATTAAAAAAATAACATTCACTTTATTATAACAACAAAAACAGTACCAAAACAAAAAAATTCGAAATGTAGACCACCTAATGACAACAAGGTACTAAATAATATTAAAAATTTTACTGTGAATATTTCATTTATTATTAAAAATGTTTGATTAATAAATTAAATTTGATATGATCCGACAATAGAACTGTGAGAAGGGTGTAACCAAAAGTATAGAATTACTAGTTTTGAATGTGTGGAACTGCACATAAGCGAAATAAATTAAATAATACATAACATCTAGAATAAACATGATGATTTAATTTATTATAGCAACAATTATCATTCAGGATGCAATAAATAAAATGATCATTTACCAGCAGGAACCTCATCAGTCATAAGTGAACGAGATGTGTTGGAGAAAATTGATAATGTTTCGGAAGTGATTTTGCAGATTTAGATTCTCATTACAATCCTAACTCTGAGTATTCAGAACACAATGAAATATGTGCGGCACCTGGGGAACCAACCCAAGAAAGTGAAGTAGATGCAGAAAAAGGAATCCAAGCAAATGGAAACGCAATGTGAAAAAAATTAGCGTATGGATGGCTTGACATATAAAATAAAAAAATCGCAAGATGCCAAAATTCCTAAAACCTCTAAATTGTAACTTGTATGGATTTAAGTGCTCTGAAAACATTTCTGAAGAGCGGCGAAAGGAGGTTTGTTCAGCCTATTGGAAGGCAGAAAGATTTCATTCTCCACTGAATCACCAAGAGCACTCCAGGAAGGAGGAGAAATCGTAAGAATCTTGACGAGGGCCACTGTTTTTACGATTCATCCTCCTTTGTGTTTGCAAGCAGTCAGAATTGCCTTGCTTCTGGTACAGTGTTTTCAGAAAAAAATTATTCGTAACTCTGAAAGAAATACTTCAACCTACAGCAGGTGGCAAAAAGTGTTTGTGAAAAAGAAATCCAAAGATAAGAATGGTAATGCTGTCAATTGGCTCAAAGTAAAATCTTTCAATTACACGAAGAAACATTTTGGGTTCTGGAATATAAGTGTGGGTATCCTGATGAATATAGAGCAATCAAAATTCGTAGAGAGGGATGACCATTTATTTGTATAAAACAACAAACAGAATACTCAAATTCATTGCCAATAAGCTCAGCAAAGAAGAATAATCTTCTAAACGTCTGTCGAGCAAGTATCATTCCTGAAGAGTTGCATGGCTGGTACAACACTCTGCCAACCTGTGACACTGCAGTTGACATGGTTCCAGTACCTGCTCTAGATGACAATGGAAATGATAAGTGATGATTCTGAAGATAACTCTTAGCAAGCTTGTGATTTAGTCTCTAAAAGAGATCGATCATTTGACGCACTCTTTATATCATGAAGTTCAAAAGCTGTAAATGTAATTATAGTTTCATTCAATCCAATTATTCACTCTGCAAAACATGCTAATATGTAGCTTAATACATGTATTATTTAACAAGAAAGATTAGATGAGTTTAAATGCAAAACCAGATTTCTCATAAACATTCAAACTTACAAGTTGATTTATCTCAATACTATCTTTTTGGACTTAATACCTTTTCCTTATAAGGCCACGATACGTCCGGTCAAGAAAACTGATTTTACTAAATTAAGCTTATCGCGACAGTCTGTAGCTCGCCGATTTGACGAATTAGCGACCAATATGGAGGGAACTTTAAAATCCCAAGCCACAAATTTCGAGTTCTATTAAGTGGCACTCGATGAGAGTTATGATGTTAGTTATACTGCCCAGTTAGAAATTTTCTTAAAGAGGATTGATAAAGATTTCAATATTACAGAAGAATTAGCTACTATTGTCTCCCTTAAAGGCACCACTAAAACCACTGATTTAATGGGGGGGGGGGTGTCATTGAGACCTTGAACAGGCTTGGTTTGAAATATACAAATCTATCTGGTGTAACACGGCGGCCGGGTAGCTCAGTTGGTAGAGCAGCTGGCTACGGACTGGAAGGTCCGGGGTTCGATCCCAGGTGGTGACAAACTTTCAGAACGGCCCCGAGGTTCACTCAGCCTCCTATAAAATTGAGTACCGGGTCTTTCCCGGGGGGTAAAAGGCGGTCAGAGCATGGTGCCAACAACACCACCTTATTCTAGTGCCGAGATCATGGAAAACATGGGACTCTACCTCCATGCCCCCCCCCCAAGTGCCTTCATGGCATGTTACGGGGATAACTTTTACCTTTTTATCTGGTATAACAATTGACGGAGTCCCTTCATTTGCAGGAAAACGAGAAAGGTTAGTTAAATTATTGCAAGCAGAAGCAGCTGAAGTAGACAAAATTTATGTAATCCTTAATACACCAAGAAAAGATTTGCGCTAAATCCCTAAATATTGTGTTTTGAAGGTCGTCGTAAAAGTAATAAATTTCATTCGTTTGTAATGTTTGTGGCATAGAGAATTAAAAAATTTATTAAACGTTTCAATTCAAAATTTCAAAATATTGTGTTTTGAAGGTCGTCGTAAAAGTAATAAATTTCATTCGTTTGTAATGTTTGTGGCATAGAGAATTTAAAAATGTATTAAACGTTTCAATTCAAAATTAGAAGACATTGTTTATTACACTGAAATAAGATGGCTGTGCCATGTTAAAATGTTGAAGCGAGTGTCTGATCTCAAAAACGAAATACAAGCATTCATGGAGGAAAAAGGAAAACCTATTGCAGAATTTACTGACGCAGAATGGATGTGTGATTTTACATTTCTGGTAGATATCACAACACAAATGAACGAACTTAATTCACGTTTCCAAAGTAGAGATCAATCGATCACTACTATGTTTGATCATGTGAAGGCTTTCGAAACTAAATTGCGACTTTGGGAATCATAAATAAAAAAAAACAAAAATATTGTGCAATTTCCAGCCCTACAAAAGTGTAATAATCAAAATTCTCAAAAGTATGCAGATATTAGGCCTATATCAGAACTAAGAAACGAATTCTCTGCTAGATTTCAAGACTTCAAGGAAAATGTTGCAAGTTTCAGTCTGTTTTCTTTCCCTTTCACTATTAACATAGACGAGGTCTCCGAAGATCTGCAAATGGAGTTCGTTGATTTTCAATGTGCGTCAGACCTAAGGAATAAGTTTTACAATGTCCCGTTACTAGAACTCTGTCACAACTATTTTCCCAGCGAAAAATATACTGGCATTAATAGACATGCACTTTGGTACACAACACTTTTCAGTAGCATAATACATATAAGAGCAAGTGTTCTCCAGGATGAAACATGTTAAGTGCGCAACGAGAACGCGATTCACTGACAGTCATTTGGAGAGTTAATTTCTAGTTGTTACAACATCAATTAAACCAGATAGTGGGGTCCTCGTTCGTGAGAAGCAGTGCTAAATATCGTAACAATTTCAATTAAACAAAAGTTTTATTTCGGAATATGTATTGCATGTCTTTCTCGTGTTAACCAGGTACGACAGAATTTAACACGAGAAAGACATAATATATATTCCGAAGTAATATAATGTTAAAAGTTGTGTAATCAAGATGTAGAAAAATGTTATATTAATCTTAGATATGTTTATCTTTACAATGTTCAATTTGGACATATATGAAAATGATGAAATATTATTTTAAAAAATTAAATCACATGGCCCGCGAACGAATCCACCTTAACGACAGTAGCCCTTTCCCGAAAAAGGTTGGACACGCCTGCCATAGATTGATTCATTTCCTTAAGCAGGTTGCCCGCGTGGGAGCTTTTAAATTATGTATCTCATTCGAAAACAAGATAGCCGTTGTTATGCACGTACAACAAGCACACACGGCCATGCCTCTCACTGGTACTTGCGCTGAACTTCCATCCACGCGGCCAGGGTTCTATCTCCGGCTAAATCGTGATGGAATTTGTGGTGGACAAAGACATTTCTCGGGGTCCACCTTTTTCATTCCACTAACACTCTCCACCTTCCCCTCATTTCATCTATCTGCAATAATAAAAATAGACTGGGGTGAAGTCTTAGGGCAGCGGTGCATATTCAAGGCCAGACGAGTTGAAGTACGCGGCGGGCAGATTGCACTGCGCGCGGGTCAACTTTCTTCCCCTACTCGAACGCACCGAAAGAGGGTAACAGGTTGTCCATGCATACGTAAAATAGAGCAGCGATGCATCGAACAAGGCGATATACTGTCCTTCATAAGTGGAAAACATTGTATTATTAAGAAATGAAATATTCAGACACTAAATTGATATGATTCAACACAAATTATAGCTCTTCTGTCGCCCCCGTTCAGCAAAGCCAGAAAATTTGCCTCCAGAGTTGCAGCTAAAATTAACTACCTTTCACAAATTGCACTGCTGAAATGTACGTATAATGATAAGAACTTCTTTAGTTTTTACAATTCCTTAAAATAAACTGTGTCCGAGGAATCGTAAATTAGCAGAGAAAATTTGTACGCGTATATTACGATTTTCACTAGTACAGAAAGGTTTTCATGAATCTAAGAAAGCAAAGATTAAGGGCCAAGCTATTCGATCATGATAAGCGCCCTATGCTTAGATTTGATTCTTGAAATAACATTTTGCGAGACATATAAAGGATAGTGTGAGACGGAAATCGAAGAAAAGATTCTGGCGAAATTGTATTTTAAAAGGTTATTTTCGCATTTCTATTATGACGACAATGAGGTAATTCTAGCAGTTACGAAAGTTGTATACGCAATTATTTTTAAATTATTCAATCCATATTTTAATATATAAGTAACATTTTGTTGAATTATTCGAAATCGTAGGCCTATAGGATAAAAATTTCTGCTGTGAACTAAATGTATTGCATTTATTAAAAATGTGTAAACAAAAGTAGGCCTATACAGAGTTACTACATCTCGACTTCATAATGTTAATTTTGTTCATCCTCGTCTTTGATCGGTCCTATTTGTACAGCATATTCTGTATACTGCAGCCAGGGAGCACGCGGAAGAATCTAAACTCGTTTGAGTGCTGTTTCTGATGCATCCCTGTCTTATAAGGTACATGACTGACTGATAATGGTATAAAATCAAATACGATATGAAGTTCAGATGTAATCTATGTGTATGGTACTAATTGTAGCTGCCCATAGTGGTAATTATACAACGTTTATGAGCCTAGATAGATATTGGTATAATAATGAATATGGAAGGAAACTCAGCTATAAATAATGATTATTCTACTAATTTTAGCTGTCCTTACATATACTTAAACATGTTTGTGGATGTTGATGTAAAAATCTATTAAGCACAATGTAAACGATAATAAGCACATTGGATGAATGATGCATTTCTGCAGTTGGGAGTTGAGCAACTCTAATCAGTGTTCCAGATAACATTGGTAGGAGCTTCAAAGGCATCACATTTAACTGGAAAAGTACTTTTCTTACAGGCATGCTTAATCATGTTAGTGAATATTGGGGCACTGAACGGTTCTGGAAGTCAATATCAACGTTGTCGAGTAAAACTCGACCACAAAAACGTTTGGCGAACTTCTTCCATTGACGAAAAAAGTATACATCTAACGTTTGAACAAGGGAAGTTGCACAGATGGAATGGTTGTTACCAGTATACGTTTATTCGAAATTACGAACAACAAATTCAATTGCAGAATTCTCTCTTTTCTTGTGATTGAGAATGTTTGTAAGTTACAAAGTGTGTAACTTTACATCTAACAATTTGTGAACTAACTTGAAATTCCAAAATCAGGTTGATCCAGCTTTGAAATCAAACACTATTTTCAGTTTGATCAAGAAACTGGAAGATGGCACTATCACTGAAATCTTGAAGGATGACAAACTGGTGCAAATGGAACAAATCGTGACAAACTGAAGGTCATATCGGAGTACGTGTGGTCTCATTTTCAAGAGGCAAGGAGTAATCTAACTTCTGTGCACGATCTTGATATAAGGCAGTGGACATGCACGAAAGCTAGAGAGCTTGGATTGACTGATATTGAAGTCACTGACACGGTCGTGCCTAATTATTCAACAGCGAAAATTCTGAATACCAACCAATCTTAATTTAATTATGAAATACACAGAGACTGCACACTATCTCGCGGGGGTGAAATCAGCATATGGAATATCACATTCCATGGAAGGTAAACTTCTCTCTCCAATTCTTATTATCTTGCGTGAATCAAATGGCATATTTAGGTCCCGTGTGCAACAGAACATGATCCGACCTCTTAAAATATATGAAACTTGTTCAAAATCAGGCAAAGTGGGCACGAGAATTCTTGAAAAAATGGAATTTTGGAACAAAATGTTTTCTGGTCCTAGATTCATTTTCACTCCATCAACGAAAGCTGTTCGTAATTCCGGATGAACACATACTAGTAACAACCATTTCACCTGTGGAACTTCCCTTGTTCAACCGTTAGATGTAAACTTTTTTCGTCAATGGAAGATGTTCGACAAACGTTTTTGTGGGACAGTTTTACTCGACAACATTGATATTGACATCCAGAGCCGTAACGCTATCATCAACCTGCATGTACTTATCCATAATCAATTCAGTGCCCCATATTCACTAACATGATTAAGCATGCCTGAATGAAAAGTACTTTTCCAGTTAAATGATGCCTTTGAAACTCCTACCAATGTTATCTGGAACACTGATGATTAGAGTTGCTCAACTCCCAACTGCAGAAATGCATCATTCATCCAATGTGCTTATAGTCGTTTACATTGTGCTTAATGGATTTCAACATCAACACACACAATCATGTTTAAATATATGTAAGGACAGCTAAAATTAGTAGAATACTGTAATCAATATTTATACCTGAGTTGCCGTCCGTATTCATTATTACATAAATATCTATCTAGGCTCATAAACATTGTACAGGGACATTTTATTTTTACTAACATATCTAATATTAACCTGGCTATACTTTTCGATTAACGGTTGAGGACGGGAAACACCGTTTGCTACCACCTTCCATGACTGGAATTCGATGATACTGGTGTAAAATACAAACAAATCAATTTACTAGATATAGGAGGAAAGAAAAGTAGTTCATCCATTTACGTAAACTAGGAAATATCGCAATTTCATTATAGGTTTTTGTTTAATCAAAATACAGTACTGTATTAATAATAATAGTTTTTATTCACGAACTGAGCTATTCATTCAGACGTATTCATTAGGCCTATGCAGTGTCTATTATACTGTCTACAGCACATTAGGTGCAATATAGAGAATGAAATTAAATTGAAAAATAATCATAATATGCATATTTAAACACATTTTTGAAAATGGTAGCCGTTCATTTCGATGCAGGCTTCAGTTTTGTGAATATTATCGCACTATAGACTATTGTACCTAATCCCAATTACCAGTTTCGTCCTTCGTATTAGTAACTCACGTTGAAATAATTCTGTACCTACTCTATAAAAGAGTATCTTACGTACTGTAAATTCAATCTTCATTTCTGCCCGATCCGAAAAGATAAAATTACTCAGACATGTATCTATTGTCCGTCCAAGTGGTTTTGTCGCAGGATCGTAGAAAGGGGGGCGGGATCACGTGACAGTTTATTACTTAACGAGGCCCTTTTATTAAATTTATTTTAAACAGTTGTATACTATTACGTAGACGTCCAATTCCTAACAGAAATTAATGTTTTCAGAAAAGAGCTAAGGCAATCCAGCCACTAGCCTTTACAGAGGGGCGAGCAGAAGCGGGTGGAGGAAACCGGAATGCGACGTAGGCAAACGGACGACAGTATCTGTGCGAAAATATGATTCAATATTGAAAGCTCTTTCGTCACTGGAAAACGCGAACATATTTCTGGAACGTACTATACTCACTGACTCAGTACTGTTTACTATGACCGTAAAGCGACTTTGACTGCATACGCGGCCTTGATTCTGTGTGGAGGACAGTTGGAAGTTTACTAGTAGAGGGGGTGGGAGTGAAGAACATTCAAAAACTCAGGTACAATAAAAATTTAAGTAAAAATAAAATGATGTCCCTATATAATTACCATTATGGGCAGCTACAGTTAGTACCATACACATTGATTACAGCTGAACTTTCCATCGTATCTGATTCTATACCATTATGAGTCAGGCACTTCGCGAATGTACTTTTTTGGAAGTACTACGGATTTCCGATGCTGATATAGGAAGGACTTGGGGCTCCGAGTACCTGGGAGTTATCAGGCTACTCCTCTGCGGAAGGGGCCTGGCTCTATGAGGGACTGAGGTAGGATGGCTCACTTAGCGTAGGTTTCACGATGCTGATCCAGTAAGGGTTTGAGGCTCCGGACCACTGGGGCTTATCAGAATACTCGTCAGCGGATGGAACCTGGATCTATGAGGGGATGAGGTAAGTTCACCATCGGATTCATGAATAACACCCAGACCAACTGTCGAACTTGGACAATCGTCGGATATACAGGGTGGAAGCATTGGAAGGAGGGATAGATTACATGGAAATAAACAAAAAACCTATTATACCTTTTGAGATTAAGTGTATGGTTAATTAAATATAAAAGTTTAAGGTCGCTGGCAACATCGCAAGATTCCGCACGAAGGTATTGAAATCATCCAACGTGAGATGTAAACAAAAGGCTTCGTATTGCAAAATCAAGCGACTGCTTTGGCCCTGGTTTTTGTTGACTAAATTTAAAATCTCCTCTTCCTTGTCAACAGTTTTGTCAATCGTTATCGACCCCGTTTGCGAAATGTTGTAATTACGCTGCCCATGTCACAGATCAGCTGGCAGACAGCTGTGATTACCGTATTGAAAATTCTATGAAAACGAGGATTCAAAACGGTCTTAGTCTCAAGGTCGACCTAAAAAGTGGGATCGGATCAGATCGACTGAATCGTATTCAAATTTGCATGAAAACTCGTATCGTATTCAAAACGATCTCAATAAACTAAGCGCGTGATCAATCGTCATTATTTGTTTGACGTGTAAGCTGTTTTACGAACAGAGAGCTCAATTACATATGTTGAAAAGGCGTGTTGTAACATTTTTTTTTTATTTTCCTGAAAGAAATTACCATTCTTCATTAACAGCCAGAATATTAAGTTTTCATGCGCCTTATTAAGAAAACGTATTAACGTTTGTAGCTAAGGCCTACAGAATGACCAACATGCTAACATGTGGATGACAACATAACTGCTTTTGAAACTTCAGCTTCCGTATTCGTTAACCTCTGTATTCAGATTGTTTTCAAAACGTATTGAAAATTGTATGAAAACAGGGATCGGGAACATCGTATTCAATACGGAAACTGTATTCAAATCGATCTGAATACTCCATGAAAACATAGTAATTTTAACTAGCACTTCCATGAACACTAACTTTACTATCTACATTATTTTAACTAGCACTTTCACAAACACTGACTTTACTATTTACAATAGCTTAAATGGCACTTTCACAAACACTGACTTCACTATTTACAATACCTTAATTGGCATTTTCACAAAAAAAAAAAAAAAAAAAAACTTTACTATTTACAATATTTTGACACGTATGTTTGCCATTTTCAACTAACACTTTATTATCTACAATATTTAATATCCTGCCGGAAACCAAGCGTAGAACGGTACTGGAACGAGACGGCCTTGACTACCAACGCATATCGAGTGAGAACAGCTGATCAGAGTTGCCGCGTCTAGTTTTGTTAACCAGGAAACAAATTTTCAATAATTGTTACTTAATTTACACGAAAACCGTCAATTCTACGGAAATACAACGAAAAAAAATTCTTTATTACATTTTCTATTGGTATTGAGAGAAATCAAGGTCCTATGTATAGTAATTATCCACAACGACGACGTTAAAGCTTTAGGAAAAAACCTTTTTTATTTCGAAAACTTCCCACCGATATAGTATTAGACATTTTTGTTATACTCAATATGAACAATTCGCTCTGCAAAGCTGAAGGGTTATTTCACTTCCACCTTGTACAAAGCGCACAATGGACCAAAGCATGTATAAGTGTACGGAACCGTTCTGGATGCAGCTCTGAAAAAACCTAGCCTAAATTAACACCGCCCCCCTTCTGTCCCATTGCACCATACGAAGTTCTGACGTTCGTGAGATTAGGTCTTGTTAGTTTTTACATGACTGTATATTTATATTAAATATATAATGTAGATGAGTAAGACAAGTGGTAGTGACGAAACAGGTTTTCGCTTGAATTACGAAAAAGATCCATTTTTCAGTGCATGTAATGATTTTCTTTCAAAATCGACAATCTAAAGGATTATGGAGTAGCCGACGATTGACAAATCTAAATCCGTTGTTCATCAATTCGTATGTTCCTCGTTATTCATAAATTGAATCTTTCAGAAGTGACAGAAAAATGTTGATTGCGAACGTCACACGTTGTAAACTTATTAACAATAGAACATGTTTATTTCATAACAAAAGTAATACAAATTATTACTAGGATGATAAAAGAGTGCATTCAAATAATAATAATAATAATAATAATAATAATAATAATAATAATAATAATAATAATAATAATGATAATAATAATAATAATAATAATAATAATGATGATGATGATGATGATAATGATGATGATAATAATGATGATGATAATAATAATAATAATAATAATAATAATAATAATAATAATAAAGAATATCTATAATATCCAATTTCAGAAATAAAACTTACAAAAATCTAAGTTTATATCTTTCTTTTGAATCAACCTATTACTACGAGCAATAACAAAATCTGTCTAACAATGCTTCTCAATCTTTTAAGAAATTAAAAGTAGCTATCTGGAACAAACTGTCAATATTTGGATCCATGAAATTTCTGTTAAGCAAGAAAGTAGAATTATAGCAAGAAAGCTGTTGCGTTTGTAAATTATATCACCCGATGTAAGGCCTAAAATTAATAATGAAATGCTTAAATATACTGGCCACCTAATGAACACACTACAAAAAAGGAGAGACCAATTACAACAGTTTTGGGAGAAAGACGCGACTGAGATTTGATAATGCTGAAATCGATACAAAACTATTAAAACAATGATACTGTAACAAGAAAACATGGGATAGCACGAACGATTATGCATTTTATTAGCTGTTATTATTGAGTCTGTTGGAGGAAAGAATGAAATATCTAGTCGAAAAATCTTCATCCACTCTTCAATTAACCATCGACCTAACACAATTTCTTTCTAACTTGACTCAACTTCTAATGTCGAAAAACTTAACAAAACAGATCAGAAGCTTAAGTAGCAGTAGTAGTGTTAGTAATAATAGTGGTAGTAGTGGTTGTAGTGGTGGTGGTGGTGGTTGTAGTAGTGGTGATGGTATTGGGCCCTAATGGTAGCAAGTAACAGTAGTAGTAAAATAATAATAATAACACCCTAGCCTAGTCTTTTTGAAGTTATAGATTAATTACCTCAAGTTACTATTATATAACGCACGAACTTTAAAATTGACCGAAGTATTAATTTAACTAAAATATTAACCCTAGCAATACCAAGTTATTTTAAATAACATGCCAACATACTCGTACCAATGGAAGGGTACTTTGTGACCACTACAGAAATGTTTAATTTTGAACGATTTTTTAACATTTGTAAGCTTAATCAGCAAATAAATATGTATTATAATAAAAGAGGATAATTGAAATGTCATTGTATATTTTCGAACAATTACTTCAACAAGGGGGACGTCTATTTTTTTGTCCACCTTGACATATTTTCGTATTTCAGTTAAACTGTCAGTGAAAAAAATTAAACAATAACACAATAAGATGGAAGGATTAATTAATGACAAATATTTTCATACTTTTAATAATCACCTACTTAAAACATAAATTTTGAAGAAAATGGGCACAAAGTACCCCCCCCCCCTTGGTATTGCTTGGGTTAACTGTATGTAGCGCTTTGTTACTCCTAGAAATAAAAGAGCCAGGACGTTGTCATCATTAGAGGTGTAGGCACAGAATGTAGAATGTAAGATAATACTCGCACTTAGGTGTAAAATTTGATCTATAAAGCGAACTAGTCCTACATTGCCATGGGTGAGTTTAGCTTGGGAATAAGCCACACATCCCCCAACTGTGTCTACAGATATACTGGCATTGTAATGACAATTTTTATTACTACTTAAAAAAGTGGGTACCGCCGAATAAAAAAAAAAACAGGACTTTACGGTTATTATTGTGTTATCACAGAACCTTGAGAGCATAGTTTTTAATACATCAGTTTTTAATTCAGCTGCAGTCATTTCTCTAAATTTGGTAGGCCAACCTATTTTAAAGTAAAGACACTCTTTTATAATAACAAGCAAACATTCTGATGGGGGCAGATAAAGTTATTTTTTTTCTTCCACCATGTTAATAATGTCAAAAGAAGTGCTTATGCAAATTTTGGCCACTCGACCACAATTACGAGGCCGTCCAGAAAGTGATTTTCCCAGGGGCCGTTTACAGAAAAAAACCACAATTACATGGAAAGATTTATTGAAACAGATACAGCAATTGTTGCGTTATTTTTCAACATATCCCCACTGAAATTGAGACATTCGTCGTACCATAGGATCAATTTTTGTATTCTTGTGTCGTAAGTCAGCCGCCTGGAATCGGAACCAGCGTTTGACAGCCGTCTGAACCTCTCTATCGATCACATGATATGACAAATGTCTCAATTCCGGTGGGGAATATGTTGAAAAAATAGCATAACAATTAACTGTGTCTGTTCCAATACATTTTTTCCAATGAAACTGGTTTTCTTTCTGTTAACGGCCCCTGGCGAACTTATTTTTTACGGTCCTCATAAATGCAGTCGAGTGGCCAAAATTTGTATAAGCACTTCTTTTGACGTCATTATCAATGAAAGAAAACAATATTAACTTTTTTATCTGCCCCCATCAGAATGTTTGCTTGTAAGTGGAAGCAACTGTCCACGAGGATTTAGTTGTGCTCAATGATAAGGGGCAAATACATCAACTACTTTTTAATGAAAAATTAAGATGCAAGAAACTACTGTTAGTTTAAATATCAATTTTGTTTCATTGTTCAACGAACTATGAAACTGAAGGAACGTTAACAGATCTGAAGATGATTTATTTTATTTTAGTAGGTTATTTTACGACGCTTTATCAACATCTTCGGTTATTTAGTGTCTGAATGAGATGGTGATAATGCCGGTGAAATGAGTCCGGGGTCCAGCTCCGATAGTTACCCAGCATTTGCTGATATTGGGTTGAGAGAAAACCCCGGAAAAAACCTCAACCAGGTAATTTGCCTCGACCGGGAATCGAACCCGGGCCACCTGGTTTCGCGGCCAGATGCTCTAATCGTTACTCCACAGGTGTGGACCAAGAATATCGATTTATGCAGCTAAAATCATACTTAAAAGAACATATAAACTTGAACAAATTGATGAACTTCAAAATACATAAATTTGAAGATGAACATGAACTATAGGCATAGGTTTACGTAGTACATTTCTTATAGGCCATTCGGTATCTCGTGAAACCTACCAGCGCGTGAGGGGAAGGAAAGAATGGACTGAGAAGCTTCCTTCCCTCTTTACTCTTTGACTTGCAAGCAATCGAGCTCGCTTATCCCCACCACTTATTATGAGCTACGGCGCACGAATGCATTTGGTTTCATGAGATAACGAATCACTTATACCGACGTCAAATTAGTTCAGACTTAAATATTTCTCAATTCTTATACTACTCTAAATTTGACCTAAATTTAAAACACCATAGGACAATATTTTGTCAACATTGGCATTTCACAGTTGCTTAAATTTCTTCTCACCAAAATTTTTGTCTCTGCTTCTGCAAATCTATCTATCCAGTTTACAAAATATAGTCGAACCAAGCAATATTTTACTAGGCCTATGTCATCTTTAAGAAATGAAATGTTCACTATCAATTCATCAGTCAATATTGTGACTATTTAATCTAAAATATGAAAATTATGTGAACTTTAATTATGGTACAATTAAATTGAGGTGGGAGAAAATTTCTTCAAATTCATCTCTATGACAGTGGTTTTATTTTGCTACACAGTAATCTCCGAATGAAGAGAAAGTTCTAGCCCATATAATATTCATCCTTACGCATATGAATTTAAACAATTAACAACAATTTAAATATATCCTTAAGGACTTTACTAATAGACGGTGCGGTAGTATATTATACACACTATTTAAAGGGTGTATGTGATATTTTGTTATTGAAGTGTTATATCAGTGAAAAAGTGTGTTGTATCAGTGAAGTGTGAAGTGTGTTGTCAATGAAGTGTGTTGTGTAAGTGAAGTGTGTTTCTGTCAGTGAAGCTTTATAGTTTATAGTGGCAGTGCAAAGTATTTTAACAGTGAAATGTTTCTGAAGTGTTAGTGAAAACAAGATAGAATCAGTGAAATGTGTCGTAGTTCCAGTGCAGTGAGTGAGTTGTCAGCGAAATGAGTGTAATGCTGAAAGGTACTTGTGCAGGTATAAACATAGGCCTATCATACTCGTGGGTTTCAGTTCGAACTTAGAGTTAAGATACATATTAGATTTACTTTAAATGTTATTTTAAGTGATCGTGCTTCATTTAATTTAGGATGCTCTCTATTATTATTATTATTATTATTATTATTATTATTAATTGTATTTTGATTAATTGCTATTATTGAATGTAATTAGTTAGCACTGCCACCGGGTATATAACTTACCCATTTTCAGTGTAAATAAATCCATACACATTACACAATATAGTTAACATGGGATTACTGGCAAGAATCAATAATCTACAGACGTGTGCTGTTGCTCAAAATATCGTTTTCTGGGACAATAATGGAAAAAGATTCTTGTATTCCTCTTATCTCAAAGACAAGCAGAAATTATACACTTAGCCTATCTCATTATGAGCTACATAGATACAGTCCATGGTAGGCCCACGTACTTATCACAAACTAATGCACTTCAAAATGGCATTTCATAGTCATTACACAATATAGGCCTATAAGAAACGTATCTCTAACGCTCGCTTTAGTTACATAATCCTGATGTTTTCTGTCCTTATTCCTTATCTATGACATGCTGTTTTAAGTAACTTATCTATCCGCAGTTTATAAATATGAAGTGCCAGTGACTAATTGTACAAATTTTCTTAAAATCATATACAGTAGTTTCTTCGACACTTAACAACAAATTGGTCCCTTGATGCGAATATAGTGATAACTACTCATGAGTTGAGTAAGAATTTACTGCTAAATTTTAAAATAAATCTAACTGAACAGTTCTGTAACATTTGTAGGCTCAGAATGTAATGGATAACGAAACAATAACCTTAATAATTTCATTTAATGAACGTCCATCAATAATAAATTACGACGACTTTAACATTATCAAGATTGTCCTTGAATTGAATTACACACATTTCATATAGAGATAGTAGAGGCGCACAAAAACAGAAAAAAAAATCTTAACCTAGGCTGAAAGCGACGTTTCGGTATTCTAATACGTATGTACAGTATAACGAAACGATGACATAACTTAATATGTGTATTTATTTCCGTCGCACTAAAAATAAGAGAGACTAAAATTTCAAGTAGGCTATAGTTTTCAAATAAAATTTCTCTACAAAGTCAGACAAAGTAACGAAAATAAAAATATAATGTAAATAGCCAAACATGTTAAGCCAACCGTTCGAAGACTGGTTTCAACCTCACAAATAACATCAATAAGGCATCACTCATAAGTCAATTAAGGCAGGAGATTATATAGTGAGATAGCCAGTTCTTTTCCTCCTCCATTGCATATAACTAGAAATAAAAAGCACTTAACTTACATTCCCTAAAAAGGCAATATTTATACAAACAAACAAAAAAAATAACAATGGCTAATCTTCGATATCTCCCCACGGGACTGACGTCTGATTTGCGTTTCGTTATGGGTTAGATGGGTTAAATGAGGGTATAGCTAAGTGACATGAGGCCGAGGTATATGGAAAGGTTAGTGGATTAGTTTGAGAGCAGATCTAAGTAACGTAAGACCGAGGAATGTGAAAAGGTTTCAATGATTTGAGTACGTTTCCTTTCCCGTGTGTAGTGTGGGAAGATATCGAAGTTCCAAAATATTAAACGTAACCTAAGAAGCCGTAGTAGAGCTGAAGTTACTGTCCTGATTGAGTGTAAGAGAAGGCCCTACGGCCTTAACTCTGCCAAGTTAAATGAAATCATCATTATTATTATTATTATTATTAAAATGATTAGATGCGCTCATTATTATCATTTTTGTCCTGCAGTGATGGATTCCTTCGAACCGACCAGTCCACATGAGTAGGCCATAATAGTCACTAATTTATGGCGTTTGAGAACAAAAATATTTATACATTTCTGCTAAAAATGTATTTCCTATATTAAACATTTAACTCATTTTGTCATTCACGTACCGTCAATTAAAAATACCTTTACAAATAATATAATTACCGGTACCACATGAAAATAGAGGCTCTGCTGTTTATATCAATGTGTCTGGTGAAAAACGAAATACAGTACCCTATATTTAAATATTTCATTGTCGAATAATAATAATTATCTTTCACTTCCGAAATCTACAAAGTAACAGGGCGTTTGTTTCATCAACATGAAGGTTTAAAATATAAAGTAAAAACTGTTATTAAATCCTACACATGATATACAGATTTATAGCATACGTTTATAGCAGGCCTTGGAAATATCCACAGGACTGTGAATAATAACTTCTCATTCTGTCATGAATGTACACAAAAACGAAATACTGCAACAAATGCAGATTGCACCAGTATTACATAATCGAGCTGTACAGCTGAAGAATACAGATTGATAACTGCAACATATTGTACATATGCAAGGTGAAAAAAAAAAACTAGATTCGCATAATATTATGTTAACGCTGTAAAACCGCTCACGGAACCAATTAAACTTACCCACCTCTTGACAGGATGCTTGTAGAAAGAACAAATTCAAAAGCCAGTCCTTTACCATTCCCACTTTGGATGCCTAAAATGGAACATATTTTTCAGTTAATTTCTTGCAATAAATCGTTACGTATTTAATGCAGAAGTGTTAATCGATATCCCATGGTGCGTCAATTTGTTTCAATTAGTCATATGTCATGAATAAACATTAGAAACACGACTTCTACCTCCTTCACAGCTGTATCGTGCACACCGGAAGCGGCCATAACGTATATACTGTAAATACAACTGACGGTAAGGTTACATAATAGGTAAAGAACCTGAAACCAACACTACGAGACCTGACATCTATCGGAGGGTTGCGGGACTACTACACATTCATTGAGTTCCTCAACTGACGTTAAGTTAATGATGTCACTGCAGTATGAAGCGATCTACAGGCACCCTAAAGCGATCTAGAATACTGTATTTTATACGGAATGTCCTGTACCCATCCAATTAAATTGTTTAATTATAATAATAGCAAGGAGGAACAAGCGTTGAGGTAGTTACGGTGATTTTGAAAGTGAAAATGGTTGTATTTGTAAGGAATTTCTTGCGCAGATGGATTAAAAAAGTTAAAGAATTTATAGGGAAATAATTCAAGAAAAGGAAATTGTTCGGAAATGTAGTAAATTAGTAAAATTACGTGTGAAATGAGAGGTGCATAATAATTGAAGTGTAAATGTTGTGGTTTCTAGTGAATTTATTTTTATTTTAATAGGTTATTTTACGACGCTTTATCAACATCTTAGGTTATTTAGCGTCTGAATGAGATGAAGGTGATAATGCCGGTGAAATGAGGCCGGGGTCCAGCACCGAAAGTTACCCAGCATTTGCTCATATTGGGTTGAGGAAAAACCCCGGAAAAAACCTCAACCAGGTAACTTGTCCCGACCGGGAATCGAACCCGGGCCACCTGTTCTAGTGAAGGACAGGAACGTAAGGACATAAAAACAAATGATACGATGTAATGTGAAGAACGCAAAACTTCTACTAATTCAATAACCACTGGAATATAGTCAAGTACAACAAATAATAATAAAAAAGATACAAAATATTTTCTAAGTCCGCCATTACCATAACCCGTACTGACAACATCACTAAACAAAAATCATCAGGCTTTGAAAATTCTACAGAGATTCGTATATGCAAGGGATAACAAAAGCTTAAACTAATCTAACCTGTGACAGATACGTGTATGAAGACATAGATAGTGTAAGTGTACACTAGCGTGATCTTTCGTAAAGTTACCAAAGTTATGTTGGTATGAGAGGTAAAACACTTGAAGGTGCATAAGTGAAGAGAAAAGGGAACTATCTCAGTGCTCGTTTAACCAATAATTTATTACAATAATAACAGTAACATAAACCGTAATAGCGATAACAGTAATAACAATCGCAAAAACAAAGCATTATAAATTTTACGTACTAAGATAGGTGTAACCCTAGATCATATAGAGATAGATAGATCGGCCTGATAGGTTTTGAAGTTAACAACTTTTGTCAGGTTTACTACGCTGCCATCTAGTTGTTACATAAGGAGTCAAGTCATAATTCCCATTTGAATTGCATTAACGACTGTACTGCCATCTCGTGTTCGTTTACGGCGGACGGGTGGCGATCCTGGCGGTTGTTCTCTTCAAAATGCAAACGATTTTAACATAGCGATGACCTATCTGATCTAGGGTGTAACAAACAAGGCCCATCTAAAGTTTAGGATCATCTATGTTTTTAATGGTTAAATATGGGGAATCGTTATCTTATGTGTTCACAATTGAGTTAGTACTCTCTTGGAAAAAAAAAAGTTCTAAATGTATGTTTTTAAAATTTTGGCAGTGGTAATTGTTTCAAAATTAGTTGTCATGAGGGCCTTATTGAAAGTATAGGTTCTAAATAAGACTCAGGACTGTCTTCATCGTTGTTGATCACAGGGGTGTTTGGAGATTCTTCATTGTTAATGACTCCTGATGTTAGATCAGTGACATCATCAGGATTATCAACTTCTGTCTCTTCGTCGGATGACAGGTCTGGCACATTCTGCATTTGAACGTGAGTTACCTTTGATAGATCGCAGATTCAGGAATAGCTAAGGAAGAATTCCTGTTCCTCAAAACCTTGCAATCATATTACCTGGAGTCATTGCTCTGAGCCAAGCAGATGAAAACAGTTCACCAAATCTTGAACGTGTAATCGTTCTGACACTTCATACACCAAACAAGACCCACCCGGGCCTTAATAGAAACCTGCAGTTTTTCTTCAGTCTCTTCCTCACTACTCCCTCGCTACCAATTATGTCTTAAATCTAATTATATTATCTTCAAAAGGAAGCAGCTTTCGAAAAATGTATAATACCTGAAATATTACTTAAAAATGGCTGCAGAAATACGTAAAAACTACACTTTCCATAATTAGCCAGACAAACAACTCAAACACAGCAAATACAATGGCAGAAAACCAGTTACAGCTGACATGTGACAATAGCACTGTTAAATGTGCACTAGTAAAGGATCCAATCACTGTTGTCATCCAGCTAATATCGTATATACTTTTAGCACAAGAAGGGATGGGCCTTGTTAAGAGCTGGGCCTTATTTGATACACTTATCTTAATACAAACATTATTAAATATGTAACAATGAAATAACATGAAAATAATGTTATTTTTAGTTGGTTATTTAATGATCCTACTAGGTTATTTAGCTTCTAACATTTTATACATACTGGAATTGGTAATAGTAAGGTGGTATTTGGCGAAATTATGTCGAGAATTCGCAACAAATTATCTGACATTCACCTTACAGTTGGGGAAACCCTCAGAAGAAACCAAACCAGGTAGTCAGCCAAGCGGGAATCGAATTCACGCCCAAACGTATCTCCGGAATAGCAGACAAATGGGCCAGTCGATGAGCTACGCATATGTTAATACTACTACTACTACTACTACTACTACAACTACTACTACTACTACTACTACTACTACTACTACTACTACTACTAATAATAATAATAATAATAATAAAGTAATAAATTTATTGCTAGTGAAAAACACTTATAAAATTTGTAAGGATGGGGCAAACGGACAGTCTAAGCAAATTTTTCGAAATAACACGACAACATTTCACATTTCAACCTTCTTTTTAACTTGCTAATATCTTAAAATCTTTATTCGAATTAATGCTGACACTAACACTTCTTAAAAAAAATTATTCTATTCAGGAAAATTTAAACAATTGTATGATCATCATATGTCCGTTTGCCCCTATAGTGCGGGGCAAATGGACACTTTCTTGGGGCAAACGGACACTTCATTGTTTAATCACTCTCATCACTGTAGCAACACTCACAAACGAAGTACGGATCATTTCCATTTTCAACACACACAACATGGAACAATTGAGACATTTCACCCAGTTTTCGCCTTGCTTATATAGCTTTTTACACACTTTGCACATGTCATCACTGTCCTTAGCACGCGCATCAGATTTCGTTTTCTTTGTGTTCCTAGCTGTTGCCTTGGCCTTTTTGTTCTTGAGTTCGGCGATGAATGATGGATTTGTCAAAATTTGAGATTCTCCCACTTTACGTTTTCTTTGTCCAATTCCTGAAGTTGATGGAATTGGTCTAAGTTCCTCAAGACTTCTTCCGTTTGGAATTTCTTCTCTCGGCTGTGTCACAGTACTCTCCCTTAACTCCTCCACTTCATTATTTCGTGGTGATGAAGTATGGCCTACTGTTTGCACCTCTGGATCCTCTGCATTTGGAAGTGAGGAATTTGTGACTTCGTGAACAGCTGCAGGAACAAATACATGGTCAGGCAAGCGATCCGGGTTGAATGGATGAATTCCACAAGCGTCGAAGCCATGTACAGCATTCCCGACTGTGGCTGCCCGATTCCATGCTTCGGCAAAAATAGCTCCAAATGCCACTTTGTTGATCCCTTTGCCGGGATTTCTTCTTACGTAGCTTCTGCAGCTATCATTGTAGAATGTCTTCAGAGGACCAAAGACAGCAACATCAAGCGGTTGTAGTCTGTGGGTCCTGTGTGGAGGCAAACACAGCATATGTACAGTTTCCCTAGAAAAGGATGAGACGATTGAATATTCCTAAGTCTCAGATGTAAGACACTGCGCATGATCGGAGACCAGAGCACTGATACACAAGATAACGATATTGAGTTACTTAAATTCAGGATATTTGGTTTGTTACTAGCATCGTTCCGAAATTCACTTCAAAAACTGCAAAAAATATGATAATATTACGTAAATAAAAGATAAATATATACATAAATCGTGTAGTTAAATCGACAATGGACCTTCATGACTAGATCGACACTCTGCACAGAAAGGAAAGCTTTCGTGTCGTTTCAATAGCTCAGACGCTAAGACTTCTGCGTCTAGTATAGAAGAGTGCGAGTTCGATTCCTAGTCTGCACAACGATTTTTTTTTGTCTAAATAACTTTGAAATAGCTAAATAACGTTGAAATAGAGTTTCACAAAGTCCTCAGATTAAGTGTTAATGATCACAGACAATACAAAATTACAATTTATAATATTGTAAACGTTAATCTAATGAATGCATTTATACATACACACATACAATGTAAATGCATATGTATTAAAAACTAACAATGAAAATGAAATTAAAAAATATTCCTAAGCCACACAGACAAACTTTTACAAAGGTTTAGAGTCCTTAGGCTATGTCATTTGTTGAGTAGTTATTACAATATTTTATTAGTAGCTTTCCCATATGTGTAAGAAATGCACTCGCACAAAACAATTTTTGTTAAAAGTGTGGCTTTGGATTATTTCATTCTCATCCCTTCAGTTGATTTTAACTATTTTATCTACGTGTTTGCAATAGTGTTTAATTTAATGTGCATTCAATTTTATTCATGTTATGATTGAATGAAAAGGCACTGTTGTAGTTATTGACTAATTACATATATTAATACTAATTATTAAATGCATCTGTTAAGTGACCAATTGCAGTATCTTTTGCAATATCCTGAATGTTTAAGTTGTCAATAATATTTCTGTACTATATACTATAAGACATTAAAAGAATTTGCAGTAGATTTGGGATCCTCTAGTTTATAATCACTGGTTTTAATGAAAAAATATTTTCTTTCTTAGAATATCTACAAGTTTAATATTAATAATATTCCGAATAGCTTGAATTGTATTATCTGAATGTTGTACTTTTCTATTCAAATGTATTCTACGAGTATTTCCCTCTTTCATAATTTTTGATAAATTACACCGTACTTCTTGTAGTATTTAAGAACATGAGGATCATTACATTGCAACTCAATACATATAGATTCTTCTTTTTAATACATGAGATTTTTAAGTCCCTGCGTTATCTACATGTTTTTACTTTTGGATTTTTTCACAACATTGAGTGGAGAAAATCCACTAAAGTGATTCTGAAATTAAAGTGAAAAATACAATACATTTACTCTTAATATCAGTAGTACCAGTACCATATACGTTGTTCCAAGATTCATTTTGTAGACATAAATGTAAATAGTCACTAGATACAGCATTTACGACCCTTTTTTAGTTTTAAATTAATATTTTGAAATTGTTCAGTGACATTGGAAACACTTAGGATTTGTTTATCATGTTCAGACAAGCCATTGATTATAGGTTCTGTCGAATAGGAATTCAGTCTAATTCTGTGTACAAAACTTTTATCAATGGCTATGCTACTTCAGCTTGTATGTAGGCGGGAAAATGACTCTACGACTAAAGTTTCCAGTTTCAAGGAGTGAATTTAATTTACTTTTACGGAAAAGTTTCGAGAGATAATCTATGTTTATGTCACTACAGATCACAAATTCCATATGAGATTTCTAAAGTCTTTTCTTTACAAATTCAATGTTGGCTATAAATATTAATAAATAATGTAAGGTATATGAATGATTGTAGTTAGAAGTCTGATTTACATTATAAAAAGCCAGAAGTTACATTCCGCTGCAAGATTCGAACTTTCGATGTTTGGTTTTGTCGTCCAACGCATAAGCACGGACCTATTCAATGCTTATGTTAATAACCTAGAATTTAGCTGTAGCAATGTGGTGTCATAACTTGGGATTTGTTTACTTAATGTAATTAGATTTAATTTGATTAGCTTCGCATCAATTGGACTTCCTGTTATATCCTGTTATTTAAATATTTAAGTTAGAGTTGATTAATTAACTCTTACTGTGCAAGATGACCCTTATTTCAATAATTCTATATCACGTTAAATAGTCATTGTCTGCACTAAAGTATTATCATCATCTCTCATTTCTCATCTTAATGGCGAACCGCCATGGCATGAGACAGCGAGTTATAGCTCTAGTTGAGGCTGGATATGGGGCTAGATCTGCTGGCCGTTTGGTCGGTATTCCTGGAAGTACAGCCGAGAGGTGGGTTCATCGTTACCAAAATTCAGGGGAGGTCGAAAATCGCCCTATTCCTGGGCGTCCGCGGATTTCTTCATTGGAAGAGGATGCTCTCTTATTCGAGACAGTTCGACGGACCCCTTTCGGACTGCTAACGAAATAAGAGCAGCATCTAACTTTCCCGGTTCTTCATAGACTGTGATCAGCAGGTTGAGGAACCGCGGTATTAGGAGCCGGAGGGCTGCGAAAATGGAAATATTGGGGGAAGCACAAGCTGTCAACCATCTTGCCTTCGCTACCAATCGAGTGGATTTCGATTGGAGAAATGTATGATGGTATGTGGACAAGATTTTAAGTTAACGGGTCTTTTTCTGGTTTTTTTTTTATGATTTTTGTTTCAGGAAGAATACTTTTAACTTCCAAGTAAGATTTATTTATTTTTCGACGAGGTTCAGCCCACTTGTAGACCAAAAAATTGGGCATAAATTATTCCATATTTTTCGACAAGTTATACAGTCGAGGAACTCTGAACAAATTAATTACACCTGAATAAAAAAAAGAGTTCTACCTGGGATCGAACACGAAACGCTTCGGTTACACGGTGGAACCGACACGCTACTATATGAGCTACCGAGACAAGACAATGACAGCCGCAGTCCAGAATGTAGATCCGATAGCAGGCATTTGCCATTCGGTACAGAGAAGCAATGATATTTTGTTACCCGAGCTATGTTGTGAAATCGTGGCCTTAAATGGCTGTCTTCTTCGTGATCCTTATTCTGGTCCTTGTCCTTGTGGTCCTTGTAACAAATTCTTGTTCTATTTGTCATGGTACTTATCGTTATACGTCGATATCGAGTGAACCGCGCTGTAGAACTTTAACTTCCGACAACCAAGAATCGTCTCATTCTTTTTAAGGGTAACTGTACATTGTTGACGACAGCCTTCTCTAGAGTAGGGGGATCTGAGCAGTGAGAGCCATGTCCATCCAGAATTAGTATTACAGGTCCAAGAGGCTTCACATTAATAAAATGATCCAAGAACTGGGAAAACTGTTCCCATTTCATATACCCGCTCTCTGAGAGGACAATTTTTGTTCCGGATGGCATTCCTAATTCAAAGTTGTCATTATATCTCTGTCCTTTCATGACCACGAAAGGAGGAACATACTGTCCTGTCACAGAAACACATGCCATCACACTAACTGTTTCTCCCTTTTCACAGTTAGTGTGGCTAACCACGTCTCTTTTGCCACGCATGGATATAACCTTCCTTGGTTTGTAAATCAACTGTAGGCCCGTCTCGTCGCAGTTGTAAATATGTGAAGGTTTGTTCCATAGGCTCAGTCCATCCATCAGTTTTGACAAATTGCTGTAAAATACTGCGATTTTGTCTTTGGTCATTCCTTTGGCTCGAGAGTACGACAGACCTTCAGCAACGCGTAAACTAAGATTTTGGTGACGACTGAGAAACCCTCTAATCCAGTCTTTTCCCGCAGCTTGAAGATCGTTGTTGAAATTGTGTTTTATTCCATTGGAAAATGCATATCTGTAAGCCAGGCTACGTAGTTCCTTGTACGTTAACCCGTACCCAATGGTGTCGAGTTTGAGAAGGTGTTCTACAAACTGCAATTCAGTCTCTTTTGTAAATGTTGTGTGCTGTCCGAATTTTGGAATGTTTTCATTGCTTGTAACCCTCCTCCTTAGAGTATTTCGGGGAACTGAAAATGTTTTAGCCGCCGTGGATAGAGGCATTCCATCGACTTTAAACGCCCTCATCGCTAGCTGCATATTTTCTTCACTCCAAGAGCATCTGTCTGTTGTTCTTACACGATCTCGTACCATTCTGTAATTAAAATATAATCCAAAAATATGTAATAACGATTAAAATTTATTTAATTAATTAGATATTTAAGGAGGCTTATATGGGTACAGTAGCGGATACACGTTTCACAAAAAAAATTACAGATCTAAATAAACATTCTAATTGGCTTCATATTGAAAGTTCAGATTTTTAAATACCAGTATGTATTTAAAAAAATTGCGATACATCTGCTCTAGAAAATTGCTAATTTTTCATTCAAATTTAACCACTGAGGTCCATCGTCTATATTATGATCTCAGCTTTAAGTAAAAAAAATAGTAATTGGCTTGCGTTTACTCAGTTTAGGTGTAATCTTGTTTTTTTGTGATTATCTTACATGAATTTTTTTAAAGAAAAATTCTATTCCAGAAACATAATCACAGTTACTGCATATATTATATATCAAATTAAAGATAAAGTCATGTAGAATAAGCGTGCAAAATTTGAATAAAATCCATTAAGAAACAGTAAAGTTATTAATTGCATAAGGGCTTCAAATAAAAAAAAAATAGAACGTGTCCGTGTGCCCCCAGTGGCAGATGTCCGTCTGCCCCCAAGTGCACGGTTTGCTTTTAGTGTATGAAAATTCCAACAGATGGAAGAAGTATGTTGTTCCGGTAATCTAGCTGGTAGAGGAGGCTCTGAACTACCGCCATCTCATGCCACAACGTCCGGACTCTATAGAAATCTCATCAATCCTTAATTCCTAAAAATGTTTTTGTATAAAACCCACTTCTGAACAAAATATATTTCTTACCTGTTCAAGTTTTTAAGCAAGATGATGACCTAAAATGGCGATTTCCAGCAGAATCTTTACACACACGTTTAAACACAACACACTGCAACAGCTTGACTCACAGGAAGTAGTATTGCCAACTTCAACAATATTAAAGCGCTAATTTTCTTACCGAGTGTCCGTTTGCCCCCATGTCCGTTTGCCCCATCCTTACCTTGATATCAAACGATGTATAATGGAAATAGCAATAATAAGAGTCATCCTCATCATCATCGTCATTCTTTTCCTAGTGACCTGTAATGGTCAATCCCCATCCCTTTCTTGTGTGGTATTCTCAAAGATCATGTCCCTTGATGGTCCATCATTGATGGAAGTAAAGAAGAATTTGTCGAGATAGACTATCCTAGATCTGTCCATACATGATTTTTATATTGGTTATTTTACGCTGCTTTATCAACTGCTAAGATTATCTAGCACAGACCTGCAGAACTGTAGCTCCTCAGAACGGCTGCCTTCGTACGCCTTCTTCACCACCCACTTTTTCTACCAGTGTGGTCATAGCGTTCTAGTTACACTCGGGTGCATCAACATTCACTCTTTCTTTTCTTATTACGAGTCTTTATTAACATCTTAGGTTACTTAGCGTCTGAATGAGATGAAGGTGATAATGCCGGTGAAATGAGTCCGGGGTCCAGCACCGAAAGTTACCCAGCATTTGCTCATTTTGGATTGAGGGGAAACCTCGGAAAAAACCTCAACCAGGTAACTTGCCCCGACCGGGAATCGAACCCGGGCCACCTGGTTTCGCGGCCAGACGCGCTAGCCGTTACTCCACAGGTGTAGACCATTTATTCTCGCGGCGGCAGGTACACAATACGCTATCAAGAATTACAAATAAACAGATAATAAAATCCTTAGGAACATACCTTTGGAAAGTAAGAGAAAAACGAATGACGGAAATACATAAGTTAAAAGACATGTAAAATAAATTTTAAAATGTATGTGTGCATATAATGTAAGAAGGTTTACCTATGTATATACAGTCCTATTATTAGTAAAACCGATTAAGTTCATTTTTGTGTAAAATAAGTTAAGTATAGTTCCTGACTTGTCTTTCCGTGCTCTATATTCTACTAAAATGGAATAAGTCCGAAATGTTGTAGGCAACAAACCAACGACTTTATTTGAAGAATTGATTTTTCATGCATTAATAAAGTTTTAATTCCTCTTTCTACAAAACTTGCATTACTGGACTTAACTCGTTTTACTAGTAGGCCTAATAGGACGATATATATATATATATATATATATATATATATATATATATAAATTGTATGTTGATAAGTGAACGATAAGTTAGAGCTAACAGCTCTGTATGATCGGAGGTCAATGCTGTCATTCAACATTGTATCATACTGTAGCCAAATAAATAAATAAATAAATAAATAAATAAATAAATAAATAAATAAATAAATAAACGCACTGCAATTTGAAGAGAACTGGAACATATGGCAAAACCTAAACCTGTGAAGAAATACTTGCTACTTCCAAAGGAAATGGGAATATGATTATTTTGTTGTTGCAGAAGACGAAAGAACTGTTTGTGTGTTGTGTCTCATCCAATTTTTTCTACTCGTCATTTCAATATTAAACCACATTTCAACAAAGCCCATATTAAGAATTATGGAGTAGACGAACTTTCGCGTAAGTTCATTATTACGAACTATATGTTGATTATTATTTATTTATATACTGTTATATTAAGGACATCACTCGTTGTGTTCATTTTGTATTCAAATGAATAGTGACTTTCAAGGTTCATTACTTAAATGCTACAAATTTATGTTTCCGTAGGTGATAATAGGAGGAAAGTTTTCGAAAATCTAAAGCAGGCTACGTGCAAAGAAATCTCAAAGAAACTGCAGACAGGAAATCTAGCATAATTTTAAACCTTGAAACGAGATAACACATTATAATTACAATGACTTTATTGCAACCCTTTTTGAAAATTACAGTGCCGCCACTGATGGACCTTCCACGCGCAAAGAATGTAAACAACTGTACGCAGAAGTCGATCATCCGCAATAGAAGTGGAGGGAGGCTGACGTCATATTTCTCCTACTTACGGGTTCTTCAGGCCAGCCAAATGAGTCCAGGGTACAGCGCCGAAAGTTACCCAGCATTTGCTCTTAATGTCTACACATCATGAAGTCCGCTGTGTTTACTGTATATGGTCGGATTTTTCTTGTGGTCCATAACGATAGGCGGCAGTCAATAATTTAATTTTAGCTGCGGTAATTCGATGTTCATATTGTTTTCTAATGTTCATTGCCTCATCTCCATAGGCTAATATTATACCCAGAATTTTATACGCTTTTTAATCTTATATTTTTGTTTGTTATTCCCAGAAATTGTTTCAACTATTGAATTTTGAAGATTATGTAAGTTCTTCTAAATAGAAAAGGTTATATCCAAGTAATTAAAAGCATTTACCGTACTCGTTCCTAAATTTGTCTATTAAAACTTTCTACTCCATCTACTGGCGCATACACACCAATGGTAGTAAGAAAACCTCGTTGTAGCTTAATTCTAACCTGAATAATTATTTCATTCCAGAATATGTAAGGTAGTTGTCAGTTTTCTTTTTTAATGATAAACGAGTATGTATCGTACCAGACATCTGCGTTAGCTCGCACTTAGCTATCTACTCCACAACAGATTCTATTAGGTTGTTCAAATGGAACCCAGCCATCGCTAACAGAAACAAGAATTTAAACTTACTGCGCAGTACTCTGCATGTTAACACATTTCTCCCACCGCTGTGGAGTAGCGGTTAGCACACCTGGCCGTTAAACGAGCAGGCCCGGGTTCAAATTATAGTTGGGATAAGTTACCTGGTTGATGTATTTTCCGGGGTTTTCCCCTCAACCAATCGAAGCAGAATTGCGTGCAACTTTCGGCGTTGAACATCAGACTCTAGTCCACACCTGTGGAGTAATGGTCAGCGCGTCTGGCCGCGAAACCAGGTGGCCCGGGTTCGAATCCCGGTAGGGGCAAGTTATCTGGTTGAAGTTTTTTCCCAACCCAATACGAGCAAATGCCGGGTAACTTTCGGTATTGGACCCCGGACTCTTTTCACCGGTATTATCACCTTCATATCATTCAGACGCTAAATAACCTAGATGTTGATACAGCGTCGTAAAATAACCCAATTAAAAAAATAAAAAAAACATCAGACTCATTTCGCCACCATAATTACATTTCCCCTTTCATAATCATTTCCGTTTCTTTCCTAGGTTTTGGGTTTGTTCCGATGTAGAGTCGGCCGAGGGCTGCCGCTGAACTTTGACCTCGTGGATGTGGTCATTCGTTGTTGGTGGTAGTGTGCTATACACCATGAGATCTCCACTGGACTTATGGTAACTCGTGGACCAGCCTTGAGGGACCGCGGTGAGGCCTACATGAAAAACTTAAGAGATCGTGTAGGCTGTAGGGAAGTTCGGAAGCGGTGCACAGGGGGATCTGTAGCGCGTGGAACCTTCCATCATTCCATTCCGAATAGTACAATGGGCCCACCCGAGCGGCCTGCGTGCAAGGGCAGTCCCAGTCCGTGCTCTCCTTTTAAAATAGATAGAACACACTTCACCCACTGTAACACCAGGTGTCGGATATCAGCTACATAGAACTCCTGTGGCCTGAAGGTGAAACACCATTTTACTCCGCATATTCGCATAGAAATGTAGTTATCTTGAGTCTTTTCTTGAAATCTCCAAAAATATTTAATTTCATGGAGACAGATTTGGGCTTTAATGGGGGTGTGGTAATGTTTCCCAGCGATAACCTTGCATATCGCCTCTTGTTGATATTGTAGTGTAAGTTCGAGCATTGTCATGGAATCACTATTGTCAGAATGTCTGGGCGGTTAATCTTGATGTTTTATCTAAGATACCCGAGAGTGTATGGTGTCTGTAAAGCAGTAGGCATTGATCATTATTTTGTTAACGCTTCAGAAATTCCATAACAATGGACCTCGATAAACGAAAAACAGGATGGATGATATGATTTTCTTTGCATTTCCTTGAAACTTGAACTATATGCGAATCTCCAATATCTTGTCGGATTCTGTTCATTGCGTCATTGTAGGTTGAATCCAAGTAATTTCTGCGCAGTTGACTTAGAAGGGACTGATTGGTGGCATTCATCTAATAGAGTGGATCGGGGAAGATGCCTGACTTTTTCTTTGATTGAAAATTTAAGGTACTGTTCATTTAGTTTTGAATTTCATATTGAAATATCAAAGTCTGGAAGGTATTTTAAAACTATATTTTTGGTACAAAACAGAAAACATGAATTATGTTGTTTATAGATACAGATTTCTTCTTACCTGCACTGTAGGCATCTTTCCCCGATAGTCGGATAAGATGGTAAATGCAATTAACATATTTACTGTTATATGTATTTCACCTGAACTTGGTTTGATACATGTATATAACAAAATTGACTTAATCTAAAGTTCATGGACGCTTTTTCACTCGTTTATCACTATTTAGCAATACAGTCATTGCATATATTTTATTGCCGTATGCAAGACTCGTGAAATCACTTCTTGCACATAATGAATTCAATTCAGTACATGTTTTGTCATCATTCTATTTTAGGCGGCGTTTAAGGGTACAGCAAGGAAATCCATATGCTTGCGATGCTCTAAAACAGTTCATATCCTCTGTTATAACATGTTCCATCGCATGTTGAAGACTGTCCTCAATCCACTGACTTCTATCAGAGGATCTTACGTAATGTTTATACATTCCCTGCAATAAAACAAAAAATAAAACTCTTGCAACAAGTTGTTATCCTACCCCGAAAAAAAGTGATCATCTTCCCCAAGTATCGGGGTAAGATGCCTAGTGCTGTGACGCAACCTAAGATGGAGAAACAAGGTCGCTGGTTGTTAACAATACAAACTTTAGAACCTTTACTACAATATCCATTACAAAGGTTTGACAGTGTTATTACAAATTCAAGATTGTAATAAAATTTTAACATTTTATTTTATAACAGAAAAATGAGCTGTTTTCTTGCTTTTCTTCTTCTTCTCACAACAAGAACACGTGGCAAAATGAATTAGCTTCTACTCTACAGACATTCAACTGTCTCAGTGATCATGAAGACCAGTGAGCTCTATTTTAAACTGGAGGCACCACCGCAATGCTCTTTCCTGTCTGAAAACGTGACTGTAGACGCCATATTGGTGAGGGTATTGTTCTCTCTTTCTAACTAATGTGTTTCAATGAGTCTTTCGTGAGGTTGATGTCACACATACGCAGTGAGCAATAAGAATTCCGTTATTGTGTACGATAGCATTCACTGCAAGAGAGACAAGGACAACACTATATTAGAAAGAGATAGCAATACGCTCAGTCGCTCAGAATTCGCGTCACGCTTTTAAAGCATTGAGTTGTGCCTCCAATGTAGTATAGAGCTCACTGATGAAGAATGTGAAACTACAAAGAAATAAGCATCTTCCCCCGATAGTCATCTCCCCCCGATTCACTCTAATGTCGTGAGAATAAAATCGCAACTCTGAAATACAGTGAAGAAATAGCTGCGAAAAAAATAAAACAACCCAACTACTAATCTCTTTGTTAGACTACATGCTTGGCAGAATGTAATTTTTCAATCTCTCGAAAAATTCGGAAATTCTTGAAACAACAGCTTATACGGTTTGCTTTGGTACTCGCTACGTTTAGCATTTTTAAATTAGTTATTTTACGACGTTTTATCAACTGCTATGATTATCTAGCGTCTGAATGAGATGGTGATAATGCCAGCGAAATGACTCCAGGACCCAGCGCCGAAAGTTACTCCAGCATTTACTCTTGATGGGTTGAGGAAAACCTCAATCAGGTAACTGTCGGGCCCGTTCGTTTTACGGTCAGGCATGCTAACTATTACTCTTGTCACCACTGCACTGACATTAAAACTGAACTCAACTAAAGAAAAGACTGCTACATACTGTTAAGTACAAAATTTCGAAATCCTTTCCGCATTTAAATTACCGATCTGTTGGTTGCGCCCATTGTTGTAGTTATTACAGCGTAGATGTTTAATTTTATTAATTAGCGCTTCACAAACAAGGAAAAACATAAAATTTCGCTTTCTAGTTTTAAATAGGTAAAAATAGGTGAAACTGTCAAAATAGGCTGTTTTAGGAACTCTCAAATAGCATTTTTGAAGAATTTCCTAAAGATCCGCGGTCTATAATCATTACTGAGCGCGAACATATTTAAACACGTGTCACAACTCAGATTGCAATAGTTTCATCACACGGAAAATAGTGCATGCTACAGATTTCAAATTGCATCTGGTTCAAAATCACAAGTGCAAACTCACTAGGGTTGCCAGAACTCCGGGCGCCGCCCGGTGTGCACGGTTTTATGAATCCATCTCCTGTCGCCAGGAAATCTTTGCCCGTAGAAATTGCGTTCGAAATGTTAATAATTAGCAATGTAGTAGTGAAAATTCACTGCCCATCAAATAACTTTAAAAGTGAGCATCTATGTCAGGCTTACAATGACGCAAGCATGTAACTTTAAAAGTGAGTGTCTGTGGTAGTGTTGATGTTTAGAGAGCTTCTCTTTTCGCACATCAGACACTAGTCTCCACACTACGCCAACAATCAAAACAACGAAAGGAAAATTAGAACAGATAATTTTGATATGATGATAATATATTTCAGAAATATGACTTCAATAAACTATTTTCAATTAACTTTTGCCATTAATAAAGTTTTGTAGCAATATTTTAACGAAATCTGAATGCGCAACAATGGAACAATTGCAAATTTAAACCTCAATATTCACTTCCTTGATCCTTCACAAGTCAGTTCCTACAGCTTTTTAGTGCAATGCAGTCTGTTATGCGAAGTTCGGAAATTTGTGCGAGTTTTTTAGTATTATGTTGTGTTCACTATGAATCCGGCAAAAAGATACTTTAGTTCTTTTCGTGATGAATGGTTGACGAATGATAAGTACAAGGACTGGCTAGAAAAAGGAGAGGATGAACTTTCTTGCAGGTGTAAAGTGTGCAATGTTTCATTTACAGTAAAGTATGATGGCGTTAAAGCTGTTAATAAGCATTTGAAATGAGAGAGGCACAAAGAACAGTGCAGAGTACAAAGTAGGAATAATTCTATTTTGAAATTTATGCCCCCACAATATTCAGTTGAACATGATAAAGTTACAGCAATTGAGTTGGCTTTAACATTTCATGGTGTAAAACATCAC
Source organism: Periplaneta americana (assembly GCF_040183065.1). Taxonomy (NCBI): domain Eukaryota; kingdom Metazoa; phylum Arthropoda; class Insecta; order Blattodea; family Blattidae; genus Periplaneta; species Periplaneta americana. The sequence continues at coordinate 125,201,739 of NC_091124.1, read as the reverse complement.
CACTCCTGCAATTAACAAGATTGTGGTAATAAATTTTACTCTTATGTTTTCAATGACTCTTCAGTAGCGACAAAAAATAAGTTCTGCGCGAACCAAAAGTGAAGCCCAATTACAAGCGTTCTTTCACCATTCTCTTCTGAACGACTTAAAAAATACCCCATTCTCAATTGGTTCAGTTGCGTCAAATAAAGGTAACAACAAACATTTCCCATTAGTGGTCACACTTTTTTTTTGTAAAACATGGAAAACGTAGCGATATTCTAGACTTCTGTGAAGACAGTAATGAGAGTGCTTAGAACATTTCAAATAAAATTATATCAATTGTTGCAGAAAATGGACTTAGTTTAAGTAACATTGTAGCTTATTCGGCTCGTAATGCATCTGTTAACATGGTAAGCACAATTCAGTGTTCATAAGAATGAAAGACAAAAATTCTAATATAGTAAAGGCTAATTTAATTGTTGTTGCCATATACTGCATAATTGTGCCAAATTTGGTTTTAAATTCGAGGAACTTAGATCTTTCTGTGAATTTGCTCAACAGGACTATTTTCAGATATTGCGTTATATTCCAATTCGATGGTTGTCCCTGCAATTAGCTGTTGAACGCCTTGTTAAAATGTGGCGCGCTTTGAAAATATATTATTTGGCAAAAGGTGAAGAAGTTACGCATCCTTTAATTTGGAAATTTGTATGCTCACAAGAAGATAAAGTTGGCTAAATGGACATTCATTGTCAGTGGCAGAATGTTTTCTCTATTTTGTTAATTGTACACTTCCAATTTTCTGTAAGGCGATTAAAATATTGGAACGTGAAAATACACTTTCAACCGAGGTGCACAAAATAGTGTTGGGAGTAAAAACTCAAGTAGAAAGTCGTAAAAAGGACTCATTTTCGGTTTTGAAGTGAATATGTCACTTGAAAATCCCACAGAGGCCGAAAAACAAACTGTAATAAAAGAGTGCACCACTGTGTATGACAGATTGTTGCAGTATCTAGCCAAGTGATACGATTTTAGTGACAATAACATATTCTCAGTTATATCTGTTCTTGATTTATCTAGCCCATCACTGTTCTCATTTAATGACTTAGTTCGCGTAGCAAAGAAATTGCAAATTACTTCCGAGTTCGACGGAAATGAACTCTACAATGAGTGATCAATTTCAAAGGAAGTGTTAGGCCTAACAACACTGATGCAAGACAAAGATAAAAATCAGTGTTGCAAATTTTGGGTATCTTTTTTGGAAAAAGCTACGGTTCCTAATCTATACTAATAATAAATCAGTAGCCGAAATTTTTCTGGTAATTTTCGATTTTCCAAAAATAATTGGTCCTAACATATATAATTAACCACCCTGAAACCGAAAATAGCTTTTTTGAAATTTTTGTTTGTATGTCTGTCTGTCTGTCTGTCTGTATGTTTGTTACCTTTTCACGCGATAATGGCTCAACGGATTTCGATGGAAATTTGAATATAAATTAAGTTCGTTGTATCTTACATTTTAGGCTGTATGGAATTCAAAATACATTATTTAAAAGGGGGGTTATAAGGGGGCCTGAATTAAATAAATCAAAATATCTCGCTTATTATTTATTTCTGTGAAAAATGTTACATAACAAAAGGTTCTTTAAAAATAATTTGCGATAAGTTTTATTCCTTGAAAAATTTTGATAGGACTGATATTTAATGAGATAAATGAGTTTTAAAATTAAAATAACTGCCATCTAAGGCCGTATAACGAAATAAAAAACAAATGACTTCGTATATAAGGGGCCTTGGACAGCAACAATCGAAAGCTATGAAAGATTGCCTAAAGACACTGCCATTGCGATCTAATACAGGCCGTAAGGCAGACCACGTGACTCGCTTAACAGCTGATCGCGAAGGGCGGTCTTTCAACCATATCAATTAGTTGCAGTACATGAAAAATAACATATATTTCTCTGAAATGCAGTGTAATCGCGTCAGTAAAATTTTAAACAGTGATTGTGAGGCACTTGAGACACATTTCACTTGCAACGTAAGGTATAATATTATTTTTGGTGTAAAAATTACGTTGTTGCAGGCAAAGTTCGTATGTGTAATAACTGCCTTTATTTCGATTAAACATTGCGCCCTTATGTGGTTAAGTGAATTTTTGGTATTATAAACAGTAAATATGTGTAATAATATACACGTGAAAGTGAAACATTGACTGGGATGTAAAGTAAATTATGATTAGGCCTAAGTGCAGCGTTACTGATGTTACTCTTGTCTAATCCATTATTGTTAGTTTACCGTATTTGTTTTATTAAATTTAAATTATTGCACCCTTCTTATGTGTAAATAATCTACATTATAAATAATACGATGTTTGATAATATACACAATTTGAACTAAAAGCGAGATACATATAGTATATTGTGAAAAATTATACCTTACAGTTTCCATTACTGTTACAGTATCTAGTATTGTAATTAATTGAAATAAAGCACGCTCACTTCATTACGAAATTCTTGCACATTCATTTAAGTACGTTTCAACAATTTTCAGTTGCATCGCACTAATATCAATCAAATTATTGAGAATGTTCACTAGGCACTATTTTGTAAGAATTGTACAGTTTACCTCAGTGTGAGTATAAGCCGTTCTTCCTGCAAAATAGGATTCCCTGGCAATTTTTCCAAGCCTTCTGTATGAAATCTTTGGTTAAATAGAGAATATAATCGAAAGTTTCGATTTCCACTCTCGGGTAGCTAATGCATTTTTCTGGAAAGTTCCGCAGATATTTAAAAAGATATTATTCACCAAACGCAACCCTTTATTATTTATAGGATGAAGGGAACACTCTCGAGAAAAGAAGTCTTGTAATAATAATCATTTTGATTCTGCACTGTCTAATAAATCAAATTCGTCCTCACTACTTGAATCCCTTGCGATATCAAGTCTACACAGAGATTCCAAGGAGATGACCTAATCAGCTGTGAGTCAGCTGACAGATTAAAGCGACCTGCAAACAAGTTCCAATTTGTGCACACCAAGCTTCCTTGTCTTTCATAAACACTGCTAGTGAAGCCTGCTAGCTTTAAAGCTAGGCGCCAACGTATTTCATAGGAGGGACTGTGGTAAATTTTTTACCTACAAGTAAGGAAGATAGATGTGCTAAATTAAAATCACAATATAAATAATTCTTCTTTATTAAATCTCAAAATAGCTTCCATTCCAAACTTAAAATGTTGATGCAAACAGGTTATGTTAGCATGTAAAACTCCGTTCACATTAAAATAACACAGTATTGCAATTATTTCTGCAACATATTATGCAATAAGAAGTGAACGTATCTTATACATACATTACACTAAATAAAATTGAGCACCGACACGCATTAAAGTAATATATTTCACTCAGCTCCGTATACTCAAATAGAAAAGCCCGACCTATCGAGTGACGTCACACATCCTGCATTACGGCCTGGTCTAGATCACGATGGCAGTGCTACAGAGAATGTTTCTGTGTTTGTATGAAGTAATATCGGAAGCTAAATTAACCGATTTGTATAATTAATTATTATTTCACCATTGGAAAATGTAGTTTCTCTAGATGGACATAATGCTATAATGTTATTACAGTAACTTCTGATATAATGTAATGTAATGTAATGTAATGTAACATAATATAATATAATATAATATAATATAATATAATATAATATAATATAATATAATATAATATAATATGTAATATTATATAATATAATTTAAGTTATTTGAAGGGTTCAGAACCATAGTGGGCCAAACGCCATTTACTGAATACGTAGAAAAGAAGGGTTAAAATTAAGTTATTACCATTATTCCATGGAAACATATAGCAAGTAAAATAAAGTATAGACATTAAATCTAAATGATGTCAATGTTCATTAAACTATGGTTGCATGTAATAACAATTAAAAAACATGTTAAAGGAATAAAATTGTCATTGCACCAAATGAGTGCTCTCTGGACCGAAATGATCGCATTTTAATTATTTGGATGCAATTTAAATTAAGTAACATATTAAACGATTTATCCTTCTATCAAACACGAATGTTCCCGGGATCAAATTTCCTATTTTAATTATGTAATTACTTTATATTTATTTCTAACGGGTGCAGCGGAGCGCACGGGTACGGCTAGTATGTTAATAATAATGCGACATGTGCTAGCAATTCCAGTAAGTAACGCGCATGTGGAAAGGGTGTTCAGTGTCATGAATGGTTTGTGGACAGGTAACAGGAACAGAATGTCAACAGAACTATAGTGAGAGCGGAAATTTGTATTAAAATGAACTTGAGCGTAAGCTGTCAGGAATTCTACAAAATAGCCTTGGAAAACAAGAGACTTCTAGAATCTGCAAGGAGCTCCAAGAAATACAAATTTTAAGTAAGCCTACGTCTATTCTTAATACAGTAAATATTTGATTATTGCTAAATTTTTAACAATTTTACAACTTTTTTATGTGAGGCTCTGAAAAAATTAACTAATATGCATTTAAGGGAGCACATTTTTCTCTGCCATGCCTAAAAATTTCACCATCATTGGATTTTATTCGATGGAGAAATAAATTGCTAAAGTCTGCAAATCTGGCATTAAAATTAGGAAACTTGTTGAAAACGTTTTTTTTTTTCACGATTTCAAATATTGATTTATCCATCAAATCAAATACGATATTGTTGAATTTTTAACCGATCCTTTAACTTGCAATACAAAATGAAATACCTATAACAATAATTAATTATAATGGATATAATAATAATGTGACAGCGACGTGAGAATCGAACTCACGACCAGCGTCCCGCATGAAAGCAGATCGCACAGGCTCCACGGAACATTGAGTGACGTCGCGCGGTGGAGAGAAGAGAGAGGGTGTATTACGTCACGCGACGAGTCCGCGCGCGCAGCTGCTTACGGAGGGAAGGGGGAACGGACCTTCCCGGCCCTTCCAGAAATGTCGATGTAGAGATATTGAGATAATTCTCTACACACCTGTAGAAGGTTCTCGCAACTATGATTTTGCTATAAAAGAGCAGGCGCCAGCGAACTAGAGAGTTGTTGTAGAGTTTTCAGTTATTCAGTCAGTGAGAAAGCCAGAGCAAGCAAGCCAGCCGGAGTTCGACTCGAGTGTGCGTCCGCATCTGCGTCAGCATCCGAAGGCCTGAGTTCGAGTGCAGTGGACCGCAGTTGGAGGGACCTGAGTTCGAGTGCAGTGGACCGCAGTTGGAGGGACCCGAGTTCGAGTACAGTGAACTGTCTCTGAAGGTCTGTGGTTCGAGATACCGTGAACTCGAGTGACTGAGATAGAAGAACTGTGAACTGAGAACTGGTAGTTCTGATTTGTAAATAGTGCTTTGTAAATATTAGTTAAGATTAACAGTTCATTGTTGTGCGTAATAGTCCAAGTCAATTGTCATTGTCGTCGGTGGAGTGCTATAACGAATACTGTGTGAGTGAAGATCCAATTGTTGACGAGAGCGTTTAAGGTGAATTGTAGGAAGGAATTATTGTTGTGACGAATAAATTACATTGTTGTAACTAATAAAATTCACAATAATAATAATAATAATAATAATAATAATAATAATAATAATAATAATAATAAATTTTATAGCCATCGTAAATCTCCGGGTTTGGCGATAGTTCAACCTGGCAACCCTAATGCTCACTCATTTAAAACCGTGTACTACTGTACTTTCGTGTGTCAGTGTGTGATCTTGCAATAAAATTAAAAATCGATAGTGCGCGCTAGGTCTATAGCCAACTTAGGTCGATACTAATTCTGTTGCATATTTTATAGTAAACGTCGGCCGACTTTCATTTGTACTTTTTCGTTTCAGTTATGACTACATTTTTATATTCTTTATGAGCGGTAATTCACCCAAGTACTTCTCTTTGTGTGCAATATCTCATATCTTTACCCAGTGACGTACGCAGAATTTCGTCATTATTAAAATTGTTTAAAGTTTGCATTATCGGTATTTTAAATTTTGTGTATTATTATTATTATTATTATTATTATTATTACCTAGTATTATTATTACTACTAGTATTCTGTTACAGTATATTTATTAATATTAGATATACTGATGTTCTAATACAGACGTTCTGAACCTGGTGCTCGCGAGCACCATAGTGCTCCTTTAATGACATTTGCTGCTCTTGTCATGCGAGTAACTTCATTGTACGAACAGGAACAAACAATGTTCCTATCTATCCATTATAATATGTTAGGGACTTGATAGGTCTTCTCGTATTTCATGGTGTATAACCCTTTTGAATTTTGTGAAGATTTAATTTAAAAAAATCAAGATTATTCAAGAAAATAACATGGTTGTTCGTACAGAACTTCAGTTGATAGCTCTTCAGTCCTCCTTAGCGTTGAAATACTGTATTTGTTTAAAAGGTGATATGACTGATATTCGTAGTCTTTGGGGGGCAGAAGACTTCAAATTCTGCTAGTGTTTCTCTTAAATGTCTGCCTATGTCCGGAACAACCTACCTATGCAAACAAACTTTCTCATTTATGAAATAGCTCAAGAACAATCAATTAATTTAAATATGCAGGACTGTTTACATGCAGATGCAAGTGACTTCTCCTTAGGCATCACTGAAATTCTGAGTAACATTCAAGTTCAAGGAAATCATAACCTTTGTGACTGTTTTAAAAATGTATTTATTTACTTACTTATATGTTTTACTACTATTTATACATTCATATAGGCTTACTAAACGTAGGCCTATTCGATTACATGGAGCTCGCTCACTTAGTATTACTCGTGGACAGTGTTCACAATATTCAAAAGGTTAAGAACCCTGTTCTAATAGAATAGGCTATATTCATAAATATCTTTATAAAATCTTTGAAATGTAATTTTTCACAACCATCTAATTTTTAACAAATTATAACTTATGTTTAATATTCTGTAATAAAACTGCTTGTGTCATTATTACACTTACACAATAAGCATAGGAGTATATTCATTCATTCATAGTGTTCTACCCAAGGACAGGTCTTTCACTGCAAACCCAGCATTCTCCAGTCTTTCCTATTTTCTGCCTTCTTCTTAGTCTCCGCGTCTAATCCATATATCTTAATGTCGTCTGTTATTATATTTGATATCTTCTGCTGCTACGAACTCTTCTTCCGTTCACCATTCCTTCCAGTATATCTTTCAGTAGGTAGTTTCTTCTCAGCCAATAACCCAGACAAATTTCTTTTTCTCTTTCTGATCTTTTTCAACATTAATCTTTCTTCACCCACTCTTTTCAACACAACTTCGTTTCTTATTCTGTCTGTCCATTTCGCACACTTCATCTTTCTCCATATCCACATTTCAAATGCTTCTAGTCGTTTCTCTTCACTTCATCGTAATGCCCAAGTTTCTGCCCCATACAATCTACACTCCACGCCAAGCATTTCACTAGTATCTTTCGTAGTTATTTTCCCAGAAGTCCACACAAAATGCTCCTTTTTCTATTAAAAGCTTCCTTTGCCATTTCTATCCGTTTTACTTCCTGGCAGAAGCTCATGTCACTGCCTATAGTACACCCCAAGTATATGAAGCTGTCCACTTGTTCTACTGCCTCATTTAGAATTCACAAGTTACCTTCTTTATTTTTCTTTCTATGACCATGGTATTCATCTTGTTTGCATTTATTTTCATACCTTACTGCTCACAACTGTCATTTAGCTGCAATAGCATATCCCTCAGTATCATCTCTTCTTCTGTTAACAACGCCATATCATCAGCAAATCTTATGCACTTTATTCTTCTTCCTCCTACTATCACTCCTCACATGTTCTGAAAACAGTTCTTCACTAAATCCCCCAAGTAGATGTTGAAGAGGATAGATAATAAAGCTCATTGACGCACTCCTCTCTCTATTTCGCTTCCTTCCGACATTTGTTCTCCTATCCTGACTTTGACTCATTGTTTCATATAAAGATACTGAACAGCCTCCTCTCTTTCAAATTTACACAAATTTTCTTTAGGATCCCCAACAGTTTATTTCAATCCATTCTGTCAAAAACCTTTTATAGGTCCACAAATACTATATACATTTTCTTAATTTAATTTCAATTTTATTTATTTCAAATATACAGAATAAAGAAATATAATTACAAAACAAACAAAGAGAAATACAAATAAAATAATACAAGCAATATAAAAAAAGAAGATACAGTAGTATTAACAAAATTTGAGACCGAATAAGCAGCGCTCGTGCTCGGTCGCAGTTCAGATATAATATTAAAATAAAAAATAATAATATAAATAAATAAGTAAAATAAAATAGGAACTAAAATATGATTACAGCGGCAATGGAATTATATAATATAATATTAACACTATAGAAGAATAATATCGCACGTGAAAAGTAGGACTAATATATATTTCAAAATTATAGAATACAAATATAATATAGGTTGATTAATTCATACACATAGGCTATAAATTTATTTAATCAAATTGAAGATATTAACACGTTTCTAATTTTCTTGTTATATGTTAGTGGGTTACATGTTAGAAGTTCTGGGTGTAATTTAGTTAAAGCATTGTACAACCGAGGGCCAAAATTTATGCTATGCTTTAGACCAGCAGATGTGAGACATTTAGGTTCTACTAATGTTGAATTAATATTTCGTCTTGTGTCATAATTGTGTGTCTGTAATACAAACTTATTACGATTTTTATGATAAAATTTTAACAGCGTATACTTATAAATTTGTTCAATATTAAATACATTAAATTCAGAATAAATTAATTTAGTTGGATAATCGAAACGTTTCTTCAAACAAATTTTAATTATTCGTTTTTGTAGTAAATTTAACGGACTAAGATACATTTTTGTACTTCCACCCCAAACAATTGTACCATATTGAATGATAGACTGAATAATGGCCAAATAAACATTTCGTAGAACTCTAATAGGTAAGTAGCATCGAAGATTAACGAATTTATAAATTGTTTTACGAAGCCTCTTACAAAGATAAGTAATGTGATGAGGCCATTTTAAATTCTGATCAATAATGATACCCAGATATTTGACATACGTGGCTTCTTTCAAAGGTGGACATTTACAACTTTTGGGATCTAAACAATTTTCACTGTGTATTATTAGTCTATATTTATCGCTAAATTTTAAATTTTGAACACTGGCAGCTGTTAACGAAAAAGGAACTAAAGTTTATTTAGATATATTTAAAGAAAGGAAGTTGGAATTAAGCCATTTTTTAACAATGTTAGCACCTATATTAGCATTTCTGTATGCTTCCTGCCAAGAAAAACCACTGAAAATAACTACTGTATCATCCGCATATGAATATATAGATCCATTAAATTTTTCTAAATTTATATTTAGCAGATCATTAACATATATTAGAAATAAAATAGGTCCCAAAATTGTTCCTTGCGGCACACCTATATCAATATATTTGTATTCACTAAATTGATCTTCAATTTTGGTCATTTGCCTTCTGTTACTAAAATATGATTGGAATAATTTTAAAACTATACCTCTAACTCCAATAGTATGTAGTTTGTTCAAAAGTAAATTATGATTGATAGTGTCAAAAGCTTTCCATAGATCCAAGAAAATACCGAAACATTTGTTTCCAATATCTAGTTCATTGATAATTTTTCCAGTAACATTAATAAGAGCATCATCAGTAGAAATATTATTGCGGAAACCAAACTGATTTTTAGAGAGGATTTTATGTTTTTCTAAATAATTTATTAATCTATTCTTTAAACATTTTTCAAGCAATTTGGAAAATGTTGGAAGTAAAGATATAGGTCTATAGTTATTTAAATTATTTTTATCTCCAGATTTGTATATTGGAATTACTATGGCACATTTCAAAACATCTGGGAATATACCTTGCACAAAACATAAGTTAAAAATATGAACCATGGGTTTTAATATACATTTGATAATAATTTTGAAAGTATTACTCTTAATTCCATCTATACCAGGAGCAACATTATTTTTTAACTTCTTAACCAAAATAATAATTTCATCTTCAGTTACAGGGAAAAGAAACATGGAGGAAGCTAAATGTTCATCTTGTGTCTCATTTTGTAGAGAAGAGTTAAAATTTGACTTATTAATGTTAGAAGTAACTTTGTGTCCTATCTCTGAAAAATAATTATTAAATTCGTTTGCAATCTCTTTTCTGCAATTTAATATTTCACCCTTATCGTTTTTTAACTCCTTGATTGGCTGTTTATTTTGTACATTTACATCTGTAGCTTCATTTATAACTTGCCAGAATTTTTTAGGTTAATTTTTGTATCTATCAAATTTGGATTCATAATATTTAATTTTCGTTTTTCGAATGATAAGAGTTAACATATTTCTATATGCTCTGTAGTAATCTTTTAGTTGTACGTTACTTGGATTCTTTTTAACTTTTAAAGCAAGTTTATCTCTTGTACGAATAGAATTAATAATGCCGGCCGTGATCCAGGGTTTTATTTTCTTGGATTTATTAGAAATTTTCTGATTACTGTTTATAATAGTATGTTTATCTATATACTTTATGATTAAATTGTAGAAAATTTGAAAACAGGCATTGGCATCATTACAATTATAGACCGATTCCCAGGTTTCTTTTAGCAAATCTGTAATCAAATCAGGATAATTAATTTGTTGCATATTTTGTGATGAGAGAGTAACAGACGGCCTGGAATTCTATTCATTGTTAGACATTTTTAATAAACTAAAAACAATATAATGATCGGTAATAGCACTAGATAGAACGCCAGGTATGAAGCTATAATTATTTTGAGTTTTTAGAAATATATGGTCGATGCATGTGCCAGAAATTATTGAAGGCCTAGTGATGGCATTTAAATAATTTACAAAACCATATTCATGGAGAACATTCATATATTTACTGCCAATTAAATCTATAATTAATAATAATTATTATATAATTAATATAATATAATATAATATAATATAATATAATATAATATAATATAATATAATATAATATAATATAATATAATATAATATAATATAATATAATATAATATAATATAATATAATATAATATAATATAATATAATATAATTAATAATTAATTAAATAATTCTTCTCGAGATATCTTTCGCCGATTGTTCGTAGCAGTCCAATTGCATCTCTCGTACCTTTACACTTCCTGAAGCCAAACTACTCTTCTTTCAACTGTTCTTCCATCTTAGAATATAAACGTTGATTCAGTATTCGCAGGAGAATCTTCGCCAGTGTGATATCAGACTGATAGTCCTGAACTCGTTACATTTCTTGGCATTATTTTTCTTCAGTATTGGAAGCAACACTGTCTCCGTAAAATCTTCAGGCAGTCGCCTTTCTTATATATTTCGTTGTATAAATACAGAATTTGCTTCTTGTCATCATCCAAGTAATTCACTAATTCACTGTGGGGATTCCAGCCACTTCTGTTTTCTCATTCTTCGTTTCCCTAAGCACTAGTTCAGCTTTTTACCTTAAAATAGAAAATCCGTCTTCTGATACGGTTGCTTAGTATTCTATAGGCAAGTCATCTGGACGATTTCCTTCTCATAGAACTCTTCTACATTTTTCGTCCATGTGTTCAGTATTCTTGGTTTGTCAGTTATTTCATTTCCGATTTCGTCCTTTATCAACCAAATGGATTTGCTTGTCATATTTGTGAAGTCCAAACATTTTACATCGCGGTACATTAAATCATATCTTCCAGTTCTTCCTAGATTATCTATTTCATATATATATATATATATATATATATATATATATATATATATATATATATACTACTCGTACATATTTACACACACACACACACACACACATATATATATATATATATATATACTAGTGGCTTGTGCAGCAAATGCTGCTAAGTTCATTGGAAGTTCAAATTAAAATGTTTCAAATTTATTCCCAATGAAGAATACCAGACATTTTGAAAGTTATTTGCTTCCATAATAATGAAACACACCCCTCTGAATGGTTTTCTTCATGCTAAATACATTTTATTGACCCTAAACATCTTCAGTTCTTGAGTTTCGATGCGAAAACGCAAATAACAATGTCAGGACGGTCAGTCGGTTTTACATGTGGGAGTGAAGCAGTAGCTATTTCAGGTCATTGCGGATTGTAGGTTAGAATTATGAGAATATCAGATTTGCCATGCTTTCCAACAAGAGACATAGCGTCTTGGTATAGCTGCTGCATGTTTCGTGAACTACCTTGGAATGTAGACGGTAGAATCAGTTTATCCTGCCAAGAGATCTTGCTGAAGTGATCGGGACACTACAACATTTTGTAGGTCTCTTATTTTATCAGTCAGTAATACTTTTTGGTCTTCCCTTAGGCATTATAATTTTTGCGCTTCCTCCAGACAATACTGAAGAGAATCACACATAAATATCTATATACCTACTTACAAATGGCTTTTAAGGAACCTGGAAGTTCATTTCCGTCCTCATATAAGCCTACTATCGGTCCCTATCCTGAGGAAGATTAATCCAGTCTCTACCATCATATCCTACCTCCCTCAAATCCATTTTAATGTTATCCTCCCATTTACGCCTGCCTCCCACAAGGTCTTTTCCCTTCAGGCCTTCCAACTAACACTCTATAAGCATTTCTAGATTAACCCATACGTGCTACATGCGCTGCCATCTTAAACGTCTGGATTTAATGTTCCTAGTTATGTTAGGTGAAGAATACAATGCGTGCAGTTCTGCGTTGTGTAACTTTCTCCTATGACTTCATTCCTTTTAACCCCAAATATTTTCCTAAGCATCTTATTTTCGAACACCCTTAATCTCTCTTCCTCTCTCAAAGTGAGAGTCCAAGTTTCACAACCATAAAGAAAAACTAGTAGCATAACTGATTTATAAATTCTAACTTTCAGCTTTAAATATCTACACCACACATTAAATAATATATTATCGAAAAGATCCATACCGCTTGATTAATAACTATAAAAATATTTCATTTTTAATAACAATATTTTTATCTTATGTAAGTTTTGTATAGACCACTATATAGCCGTCACTCAGTAAATATTATAGAAATGAAGATCTTACTTCACATATACTCTACGCTTACTTATATAATCCCATCAATAAAGCATTAATCTGTATAATTAGTGACAAATACATCATGGCATTCACTATAATAATATTTCATTTTTAATGCTAGGCCTAATAATGCCATCAAACATTCTTAAGTTTTGTAGTTTTTAATATTCAATACACTGACACTGTACTCAGAAAATTATACACCAGAGAATCTGATCTGTAAATTCTTTTTAATAAGTCATGAAGTTTTTAATAACCAATATTACAGAAACGTTCTGAAAAAGTTACACAAATGAAGATCGACATATTGGAATTATGATGTCAGAGAATCTCAGCCATCTGAACTCTAAATATGTCAGCAATCCAGCAGGTCGTAGCCTTCGTGTGATATTGTTTATTGTAGTGCGTTTGTGTTTTGTTTTATTCTGAAAACCCAATAGGTATGTATTTCTCAAAACTGACGACAGATGGATTTTGGAAAGTACGAAAATGATGTAGAAAAATTGAGATTTCACTGAAAACTACTATTTTTCTGAAAAACTTTGGGTTCCAAGCTTGAAAATGAGGTGTCATTTATTAAAATCCATTCAGCTATTTTCCCGTAATTTCCATTACCAGTTCAAATTATATATATAGGCAACAGCTATTTGTATATGATAGGTAAGACACTTTACATAACAGGAAAATCCATGGAAACAATAAAATATATTGAAATAAATTTTATTAAACACAACAATCGAACTCTTTAAGGATGAAGAATAAAACTGGCATGATGAATCCACACCTCTTTGAAGGAATGTAGTTGTCTTAAAGTTATTAAATTCCTCTGTAGTCTAGTATATATTTACATATACGTATATGTAAAAAAAAAAATATATATATAAATTTAATTGCCGGTACTCGTTTTAAACAGTTGTTTTTCAAAACAATACTAGACTACAGTGGAATCTAATAACTTTAAGACAACTGCGTTATGAATATAATGCCACTACACTTCGGAAATTACAACATTCACAATACAATGTCCAAACGATGGTCTTTTTTCATTAGTTCATTTGACACATATTGTGCATATGGAATGTATTTTCTAAGTATGTTCAGAAGTGCCAATCCATTTAAACGTGTATTTCCAGTAGAATTACGCAAATATATTTCAGGCGGCGTAATGTTGAGAAACATTGTCCATCTGTATATGTGGACACTGGGAGCGCAGCTAGTATTTCTAGAAATGTAAATATATTTGGCATTATGTTGGGATTGCTCATAGTTAATCCGTCTACCTTCCGAAAACGTGCAATTTTTTCTGTACCCTAATTTTAATTCATTATTCAAGTCATCTTGGCAACCACTTTTTATATCACTGGCGTAGATGTCTGTGAGCGAAGTGAAAGCAGAAACTTGAGACGACAGGGGCAGAAGTACCGGGTTTGCATATTTCCTCGTGCTTCAAGAAACGCGAATGTAGTTGGTACAAGAATGTATCCAGAAATTGAATAAAAGTGGAGACACGAAAGTAAAATTTGGCATTAGTGATGATAAGTCCAAGTTCACACGGGTTTTTTTGTCGCGCTGCCATGCGAGGGATTTGAATGTAGGACTCTAACCCATTCAAGACTTCAGAAACACAAATTAAAATTTTAGAAAATTCTTCATCGACATTTTCGCGTATAGATTTCATTTCACTGTGAATATCTGCAGCAAGGTTTACTGCTTCCAGAGATCAATAATTGAATTCTACAGGAATTTACACAATGGGAGACTTAAAGAAAACAGTCTTGAATACAAAACAGATATATCAGAAATTGACAGTCAGTTAGAACACATAAAAGTAAATTTGCTTCTGAGGACGAGTATTTGTCTTTCCATTCTGATATGTTTTGAACGGTTGTAATAATAGATCACACAATAAATTCCACCACCGTGACCACAGATTTATAACTTTCCAACCAACATGTTGCAAAAAGTTGAACGAATTTTTCACGGAGTGAAGTTGTAGTTTCTATTTCACTTATCGCCGATTTTTTAATTTAATTTAACTTTTATATAATTTGTTTAACTAGCTATCTAGCCACTACCGTAAGAGCCTCGAGTACGGTGTGGTGGTCTTAGTCAATAATATAACATAAAATTTACAGGGACAGTTTACTAAATACAGTAAGTAACTTAATTCAAACCAATAAATAACACACAAGAGCAAAAAAAGAGAGAAAGAAAAAAATATACCTAATATATATTGATAATCAGACAGAAGCCAGTGATATTCGATAAAAACATGAATATATTCGACAGAAATAAAAGGTAAAAAATATATTTGTTAATATTATATATCATGAATAATTTTATAAATTTCTTCTTTAAAAACTTCAATTTTAAAATATTTCAAATTTGGAAAATGATTTGTAATTTTATATATAAAGTCTTGGGCCGAAACTTGCACCACTTTTAAGAGCTGTAATTGTATGACATTTAGGCTCAATTAATGGGAAAGTAGACTTGTTCTCTTATTTCAAATTCTGCGCACCGCTACCCCAATCTATTTGGCTTCTCGTTTTCAAAATTTATCTGCATATTATCAGCTAAGTACAAGATCTCATCATAACAATTTACTCATTATACCCTACCACAAGACATCTTTATATTCTTCATCTTATACAGTTTCAGTTGCTAGAAATTGGAACTCGCTTCCGAGTGATGTAAGGGGTTGTTGGACAATAACTTCATTTAGGTCAAAATTACATAAATTATTACTTAACAGATTAATTGCTGATTAATATTTGTTACCTATAATGAAACTAACATCTATCCATTCTTATTATTATCATTAATTTTTCTAAATAGATTTACAAAACCTCTGATGGAAATTACATTAATATTCTCATTATAGAAATATATTTTAGATTTACATACATATATTTTTTTTCTCTCCCTGTAACATAGTCCTAATAAGCTTATATGAAATTAATTTTCATCATTTTACTAGCTAACTCAAATCTTAAATTAATTATAATTGATTGAATTAAATTAGCTCATAAATTAAGTTACTACTTTACCTTATAGGTTTATCTAAATTTAAATATGTATGTAGTCTACTAGTCTTTAAAATTTAACTGAAGAATATAGCTGGAGAATCTTTTAAGTATAGTGTAAATATTTGTAATTTAAATATGTATTGTATTAATTAAGGCTGGTTGAGTGGAAGAGAAGGCCTTATGGCCTTACCTCTGCCAGCGAAAATAAAACATTATTATTATTATTATTATTATTATTGTTATTATTATTATTATTATTATTATTATTATTATTATTATTATTATTTGTCTTCGAGTACGATATTGATGTCGATCAGATTTATGTTTCATTTGATTTCTGTGATAGTAAGTTAGTAAACAATATTTATAAATTTCTTCAATAGTTAACACTTCAAAATCTGTATAAATTAAATTTATTGGGTAATCCATATTTTTGGTTAGACAAATTTTTATTAATCTTTTGTGTAATAAAATTAATGGATTAAGTACAGATGATGCTACTCCATCCCAATTTAATATACCATATTGTATTAATGATTGTACTAAAGCTAAAAATATTATTCTCAGTGCCTCCTTAGTGATCAAATTTCGAAGTATTATGAATTTATAAATTGTTTTTATTATACTTGTACACATAAAATCAATGTGTTTATCCCAACGTAACTGCTGATCTATAATAATTCCTAAATATTTAACTTATATGGAAGCTGTTAGATGTGGGCAATTACAACAATTAACTATTAATTCATTACATGAAATATTATGTATTACTAAGTGATAATTATTCATAGGTGGAGGTAAATCTTTCTTTGTTAAAGAAAATGGAATATAGGTAGTTTTATTAGTATTTAAGGACAGGAGATTAGAGTCAAGCCAATTTTTCACTACTTTAATTCCGTTGCTAGCATTTAAATAAGTGTTATCCCAATTTCTCCCATTAATATCCAAATTTTCCCCATAAATATGTCCCCATTTAGGTGTATTAAATAATTTGTACAGACTCGATATTGTACCCATGCAGTTCTAATGGTAGCTACTTCACAGGTACTGGACACAGCTAAGTTGAGGCTGTGTGCAGAGCAGTGGACATATATAAAGCTGACGAAATTATTTCCTTCACATGTCCCTGGATTCCGTTTTGTTTTCCTGACATGGATATAGCTCCGTCATATCCTTGACCACGAATTTTATTTATGTCTATATTTAACGAACGGAACTTGTCCAATACAATCGTTGCGATTCCTTTTCTGGTCACATCATATAATGGTACGATTTGTGAAAAGTTTTCTTCACAATGAAGTTTTCTTTGTCAACATGGCAAACACACAGTGATAATAATAAATATTATTATTGTTCTAAGTCTGATATGTCTGACGTCTCCTCGGCGAGGGAAGAGAAGCAACTGGAGGCATTAAGTTATTTTATGATATTTCGAACAATCAGGTCGTTGCACATTTCAGTTATTTCATTCTGTATTCTAGTACTGGTGGTGTACTGCGCATTTCCAACACTACATGTCAACATATTTTTTAATACATCTTGATTACACAACTTTTAACACTATATCACTTCGGAATATGTATTAAATGTCTTTCTCGTGTTAAATTTTACCGTACCTGGTTAACATGTTTCGGTCTGTTATCGACCTTCTTCAGAACTGGCTGTTGCTGGTCTTGGCGTCTTTTGTTTTCTTTCCTGTGGGGGTGTGTTTGTGTAGTGTAACACACTCTTTAACTCCACATTACATTACACAAACACACCCCCACAGGAAAGAAAACAAAAGGCGCCAAGACCAGCAACAGCCAGTTCTGAAAAAAGGTCGATAACAGACCGAAACATGTTAACCAGGTACGATAGAATTTAACACCAGAAAGATATATGAGCCGTTCAGATCAGAAGTGGTGTAAGTCAAAAATGGGTAATGAAGGTTAAAGTAAACATTCTGTAAAATACAGCGCAAAGTAGCAATTAATATTCAATTTATTTAAACTATTAGTTGTCAGCGGATAGCATGAAGAACACATTAATTTCTACTTTGCGCCGTATTTTACAGAATTTTTACTTTAAACCTCAATACCCAATTTTGACTTACACCACTCTTCTGCTCTGAACGTCTCATATAATACATATTCCGAAATATTTTTTAAAGTGTGATACATTGTTTTCCGCAGAACAAAACACTTTCAATAATAGTGACAAAATTTTTCCTGTTCTCCAGTTTCTTTTTCATTGTTGCAGTCAGGCTACTTCTAAACTACAGTATGTTTGTGATACAGACACTTCATGTTCTGAGACGGCATCCTTTCAGTTGTCAAATTTCAAACTACAAAGTTGACTTAAGAGTTGCTTGCCAGATTCAACACCATCACTTGGAGCAAAAAGTGCCCAAAATTTACAAAAACTCCCTCCCTGAAATTCGGAATATATTACTAGCCATTTCCAGCGGTAAAGCCATTTGAACTGAAATCGTAAATTTCTCTTTCATTTTGTTGAATTTGGTTTCCAGACATTATTCAAGACATCCAGTTCCTCAACCCCTCCATTAGATAAATGTTTACCTATGTAAGGTCCAATATCATAAATGTGTGGTTCGCTGGAACTTGAAGATGTCGATGCTTCCGGAATCAGAACAACACACATTACTTCTAGATGATTCAAAGGTACGTCAACATTATTGAGTGATGTCGATGTAGGCTACATTCAATATCAGCTGAGTTTTCATAGGGGGATGTGAAACCAGTTCCGGAAAGAACGTTCGCGTCAATGTAAAATTTTCATTAAACTCCCGAGAATCACTTTTTGCTTAAAAATAAACTGTAAAATTGAGCTTTGCGGTTGCTTAGACATGTGAAAGAACCCGAAACGATAATGTGAAATTTATTTCGGAATATAAAGTATGTAATCCACACCTGTGGGTTAGCGCGTCTGGCCGCGAAACTAGGTGGCCGAGTTCCATTCCCGGTCGGGGCAAGTTACCTGGTTGAGGTTTTTCCGGGGCTTTTCCTCAACCCAATGTGAGCAAATGCTGGGTAACTGTCGCTGCTGGACTCCGACATTATCGCCTTCATCTCATTCAGACTCTAAATAACCTAAGATGTTGATAAAGCGTCGTAAAATAACCTACCAAAATAAATAAATAAATAAATAAATAAATAAATAAATAAATAAATAAATAAATAAATAAATAAATAAATATATGAAGTATATATAAGCTTTCACGTGTTAATTAACTAGGTTACCTTGTTGACTAATTTCGGTCTTGGGGGCCATCTTCAGAACTGGATGGTCTTCGCGCCTTCTGATTCCGTTTCTTAAGGGGGTGCGTTTGTGTAGTGTAATGTGGAGTCAAATAGAGTGTGTGTTCTGAAATTGAGTTGTGTGTTGAGGATTTGATGCGGGTGTGTTTTTGTGTGTCTGTATATTTCGACAGTTAATGAACACGTGAAAGCATATTATATATAGGCCTATACTTGATATTCCGAAGTGAATATATAGGCCTAGTGTTAAAACTTGTGTAATGAAGATGAATAATAGTAAAGTTTATATTAAAAATATCAACTACTAAATGCACAAAACGTTAAACGAACGTTTCACAATAAAGTCAGAACTCAAACTAACGAACGGGTGAATACCGCTCTTAAAATTGACAATACACAATATTTAACATGCTCACTGCAGAACTGTCAGAACAACCTTTTCAATATGTTTCACAAATTAAATTTCATATTCTGTCGGCTTAACTTTATTATTAGATCGGTACTAGACGGCAGGTGTCTCTATAATATTAAGATAGCATTGAATAATTTCAAGGGAAAAATTGTTCGCAGGTCGGGTATCGAACTCGGGACGGAGTTCCAGGGTAGCTCAGTCGGTAGAGCGTTGGTGCGCTTAGTCAAAGGTCCCGGCTTCGTTACCCGGCCCCGGAAAAATTTTTTCTTGAAATTATTGAAATCAGCTTCACAGGGAGCTAGCTATACCTGAAAGCTAGATTTGCTTAAGCTAGCATCGTTATAATTCTAATATGTCGCAGCACGAAGCACAGAGATTATATTGAAGGAGGGGTAGGAGGACGATGCCTTATGTCGATGTAGATTTTGTTACTCTGGCAGTAAAAATTTAGAGAAGCGAGTTCAGGTTGGGGATTCAAACCCGTACGCCCCCGATTTAGGTATTAGTTATAGGCCAGCGTTTTTCAACGTTTTTCAATATGTGGCACACTAAAGGCGTAATTTAAAATCCCGCGGCACACTCATATAATCTGTATCAGTGGTTACCAGTGGTGGAGTTGAGGGTTTTAGAGGGAATGTATTTACTGAATGTTGGCTTGTGCCACGTTCGCTGAATGTTGACTCTTGTGGAGTCACTTTTTACTACTCTTTTCACTTTTATTTTTCCAATTTACTACGACAACCTTTACTATGAGGCGTTTACAGAAAGTAAGTTTCCCTGGGGCTGTTTGCAGAAAGAAAATACAACTTTTTGGCAAGATTTATTGGAACAGATACCGCAATCGTTGAGCTATTTGTTCAACATATTCCCCACAGGAATTGAGACATTTGTCATACCGTGGAATCAACAGAGAGCTGCAGACGGCTGTCACACACTGGTTCCGATCCCAGACGGGAGACTTCTATGATTTACCTACAGGGACAAAAGTTGATTCCAAGAAGTTCCGGTGGTAAATATGTTAAAATAGTTCAACAATTGCTATATCTGTTTCAATAAATGTTTCCATCAAATTGTTTTCTTTCTGTAAACGGCACCGGAGAAACTTACTTTCTGGACGGCTCTCGTATTTTTATTTATTTTTTTTTTCGCGGCACACCAGCGACACACCGGTTGGCAATGGCTGCTACTCGTGTAGGGTACAGTATGACCACAAGCTCTGTTTTAACTCTCTTGGAATAAAGACACTGCTACACTTGACATGTTTTCTTCACTTTATCTTATGGAATTTAGACTCACCTGAGCGTGAATTCGATTCTCGCTTGGGCTGAATAACTGGCTGCGTTTTTTCGACTTTTCCGAAACTGTAAAGCGAATGTCAGGAATCCCATGATGAATCCTCTGTTTCATCTCGCCAAATACCATCCTGCTATCGTTAATGCCATCGATATTATATAACCTACCTGATACGGTTTGGTTAAATAACAGAATTAAAAAATATGTAGCAGCAATAAGCTGTTCTAATCTTTTTGAGCTATTTTACGTCGCTTTACCAACTTCTAGTGTTATCTAGCATCTGAGAGCAATGAAGGTGATAATGCCAGCGAAGTAAGTCCAATGAGGCAAACGTCTTGTCTAACTTTTAAATTAGGGCCTATATGTGGCGTCCAAGAGGAGGGATGCAATTCAAAATATAGAATGCACTATTTCTGCCAAATAATTTAAATCCTAAATTTCATTTCTTCTTGTGTGACTCGTGTCCTTTTCTTTCTTCTAGACTCATAATCGCTGTTGTTACGCAATTTTTGGTAATTAATTCGTATAGGTATATTTAAGCTATAATTGTTTTTTGTCAGGAGTGCTTAACTGGAGGTATAATTTTATAGATACATTAATTGATTTTTTTTTAGAAAACTGTAGTATGCTTTTTGCAAGTAGAGGATTACGTTACTTTTAGAAGTTATTTAAGCACTATATTTTTCTGAGACATAATTTTATGTAAATAATGATTAAGTTCTGTGAAGCAATGAGGTCTGGGATATAGTAAGTTTAGCTAATCATTTCATTTATTACTTCATCTTATATGAATGAAGAAATGACCAGGAAAATATGGCTAGAGCCGACTTAAAATAGCTAAATTGCCATTCTATGTTCTTAATATCAAGCTACATTAAAAACTGGTGAAGTATATTTCGCATGCATAATTCCCAATTGAATTTATACTCGAAAATTCTGAATATAAACAACAACCTGCCGATAGTTAAGATGAAATTTCTGTACAAAGACAGATAGACGGCATACGGTATACATGCTCTTCCGTATGAGAGATGCTGAAAGCGTGTTTTTCGGACACATTCTGAAGACATATTTTTGCAGTATCGCAATACTTTTTTGTGTTGTGAGAAAGTAAAAGAGAAGTAATGAATAGTACGGTAGTTTATAAAGTACAAGCATTAGAATAATACTTTATTACTGAAGAAACTGTAAGAATCAGTCACTGTCACAATCGCAACTGTCACCTCGTCGTCCTCTTTCTCCTCTCCTCCTTCTTCTGGCCATTATCATAATTATAATTATCATCATCATGAATTTGTAGGTTAGGTGTGAAATCTTCTCAAAGGGAAATGAAAAATGTTCAGTAACAATCGATAGCATAGTAACCTGCAAAGCAAGAGAATAAACGAAGTGGGAATGCTAGGTTCCACAGTGTACGTCAGAGGTCGGAGTGAGTCAATAAATACATAGAAAACGACGCAGCCCGTCGATAGAGGGGCTGCAAGTATACTCTGTATTGTAGAAACAGGTGGAGAACCTTGCCAAGCGTATTGTATAAAAGAACAGCGGCTTTTTTCACAACGTTAGCAAATTACAATTTTACAATTTACAACTCACAAATAAAATATCACAAATACTTATAAATGTTTTCAAGCTCTGTTATACAGTACAATATTGTTATTAATTTGTGAAGTGCGGCAAGTTTCACAAAATCAGCTAAAGGACTCTACAAACAGAAACAACACGCTCTTACTGTATGCGTAATCTCGTTGACACTTTTCGAGAAATTTCTAAAGCCTCGTTCATATTTTTCAATTAACTTGAGTTCAATTCACTTGATTTCAAGTAACCTGAATTCAAGTTGCGGTTCAGACATGTTTCAGTTAAGTTATATTGTTTTAAAGTAGGATAAAATAGCGTCGATAGTAAATGTGTAAATAGGAATTTCTTTAGTAGCAAGGCTCCTTGATAAAATATTGAAGAAAAGGAAGAAGCGTCGTTGAGTATAGGTTAGGAAGTTGATTAGTAGTAAGAGAATACATGATCATTGATCCTTATAAATAGAAGAAGTCAAATCTTCAAGCTAAGATTTAGTAATTCTTAATGTAAATGTAATAAAATAAACAGGTCTAATTTAGGACATACCATTTTTGAAAATGATTTTCTTGAAGCTATTGAAGTTCCCAAAAAAGTCTACGAGCCACATTGAACCATGCCAGTTTCGGCTGATAAATTTCATCCTATCAAGCAACACTCTTTTTAATCCTTCCTATCTTCCTCACTTCACTATAAACAATTTAATGGTCCATGCAAATCAAGCTTTGAGGAATAACTCCCTGTAAAGTTGATTTGAATAATTTAGAGGGAAAAATTGTTCCGGGGCCGGGCATCGAGCCCGGGACCTTTGGTTAAACGTACCAACGCTCTCCCAACTGAGCTACCCGGGAACTCTACCAGACACCGATCCAATTTTTCCCTCGAAATTGCCCCGGAACAATTTTTCCCTCGAAATTATTCAAATCACCTTTACAGGGAATTATAACTGAAAGCTTGATTTGCACAATACACGTCACTGTTCGTTAACAGAAAACCACAATTTAAGTCACACAGAGTTAGTGTGCACTCTATGTTGGTTGCTTCACGGTTGTTAGCCCACTTTGAAGTCTGTGGATATAGAGGGAAAAATTGGATCGGTGTCTGGTAGAGTTCCGGGTAGCTCAGTTGGGAGACCATTGGTACGTTTAACCAAAGGTCCCGGTTCGATGCCCGGCCCCGGAACAATTTTTCCCTCGAAATTATTCAATTTAATTTTCTTTCGTACCTCATCTGTGTCCAAGTTAAGATCTCTCCTGTCCAATTCGTCAATGAAGTCTTTAATGGCGGCTTCCTTTGCGTTTCTGTCAGAATACTTTCCAGCCTGTATAATCCACAGCCTCCAGAAACTAAAATATTTGATCATTATTCCACTTACTCATTGTTTCTTACGGGAAGGTTGCCTATATCGTACCACTTTTCAGTCTTTCTTTATTTATTTCGAAATGGGAAGGGATTTTAAATGCATATATTGTTAGACATTCAGACAGTACCATAGGACACGAAAATTTTTTTTTTTTTTCAGAATTTTTAAAATAATTATCATATATTTTTAAAAGGCATTATTTAAAACTCTGCGAGCGGTACGATTTTTGCTCCGTTTCCTAAATCGTACCTAGAGGTTGCTTAAATCGTACCTATTTGTAAAATATACATACAATTCTCAAAATAAGAACTACAACAGAGGCAAGCTACCTGACGTCTGTTATAGTAAGTTCAGAAAGAATATGTTGAACCATTTCCTCTTCTATTTCCCGTGGAAAAGCTGTGTTCTTCATCATTTGCAGGATGATCCAGACCTCTCTTCACTTTGCCCATCAAATGTCGCTTGAAAGTCAGTCTTGAAATTTCGTACTTAAGGTAACATTCATTCAATTCCACTGCTCCGGATCGAAATTCATCCAGTGTCTTAAGTAAATCATTTGGTTCCCTTTTTCCGTATTCTCATTTGCCCATTTGCATCTCGTATACACTGAAGATGACGCAGCACCGGCGTCGAAACGGGCCGTCTGCCTAAGGTACATAACCTATTTTAATCAATTTTAACACTTTTAACGTGTCGACCAAACAATTTTAAGTTTTTAACAAAGTGATAACTTGAACTCGAATCAATTAAACAATTGTTCTTCCTCTGACATATATGTTATGTACTACTGTTTATTAATATATATGCATATATACGTATTAGCCAGAACCTTAATCAGAAGTAAACTTGTAATAAATAAATATAAAAATTTATAATTGGTACAGTAGCCTACTTGCCTACTTCATTTCTAAGTCTGATATTCTATTTTATAAATTCAATTACGTTAAATAAATCCTACTCTTTCAACTTTGTTTTGATTTTCCGATAAGCTCACTATAATGTAATAAGTTTCAATTAGACCATCTATGCTTATCTTATGTTACAATTGTGAATTTTACATTTTATTGATTTGTCACATTAAAGTTTTCGGTACGTTAGTATACCATCTTCAGATGTGTATACATGATACTAATTAAGAACCAAGCCAATAGTGCAGTCTCTTATCCGCGGGTAAAAGACGCTAGCTCGAGGGTGCTCCGTGCTGACTACCGCTGAACTAAACGATTGCCACAGGAAAGAAGACTCCAATGAACGTTTAGCTACTGCTGTTGCACGTGACAAACATCACTTTGAAGTAGCGTTCTAAGGATGAAATCAGCTACATTAGAATAACATTATTTGTATCATCTTGTTCAGACATGAATATCTCTGCTGTTCACAATGTACCAGATAAGTCTGATGGTGCATTAGAACATATACATACAGTTGAAATTGACAGAACTACACAGAAAAGTCTGATATGAATTTGTGGTTATGTTGCACATAGTGTACATAAGTCATTGGGATCGAACACAGAAAAATGTGAATCATGTGTGTCAGAGACTTAGTAATTGAAGACCAAATGGTGTAACATCAAATTTATGAAATATATGATTTAGGTGGAAAAAGTAATTTTGAAGCATTCATTTATAGCAATAAATTATTGCATCCAATTGCTAAATAAACTTGTATCCTTGATTAGTCAAATGGTTCTAATATTAATTACAGGACTAACGAAATAAGTCCATGAAATTAGCATATTTTCCTTTCTCCTGAAACGTATATTGTAGATTTGTTGCTTACAACCTTATTCCGGGGATGTCTTCAATTGAAAGCACTACAACATTTTATTATTTTGATGCCTTAAACTGTGGTGGTCTGAAATGCCCTTCTGATCTAGTTGTCAATTTGTAAACAGTTGTGTATACACTACTTGACGATTTACTCGGCAAAACATTTGAAAATGACTTTGTGCAGTTGAACTGTCAGAGGAAACTTGTCATCAATTTAGCAATAGCTTCCTTTGAATTAAAGACCACAGATTTTGATATTATGTGTAAATGTGAAATGACAAAGGAAACTAGCAGTGAAGTGCAGCAAGGTGTTCGTCAACATATTCATTAGTAATTACTGCAAGCTCAAAAATTAAAAGCAGACATTGTTATTTGTTTGTTCACTTTAACACTTGTATAATACTATAAAATTTTCTAAAATTAAACGTGAAAAGTGTTAAAAATTTATTTAAAAACGTAATATTCCTTACTGACAGTGACAAAAGGTAATATACCTTACTAACAGTAGCAAATTTTTAAAAGTTAAACTTTAAAAATTAAAAAGAAAACCTATATAAAAATCTATGTACAAGGTTACATATCTTACTTTAACACTGTTAAGGTTTAATTTTAGGAAATTTTATGTCAGTAAGGTATATTACCTTTTTAAATAATTTTTAACACTTTTTACGTTCAATTTAAAAAAAAAATAGTAAAAGCAGGCATTGAAAGATAAAAATAAAACTAATCGAAAGTCTTCCAAATTAAAAAAATTGTCTGTTGTGCTCTCCAAATTGTGAATTCCCCATCGCGTTTAGTTGTAGGACCTATGTCTAATTTTTTGTTTATCAGCAGACAAAGTGACAAACTGTAGTGAATAGTGTCATTTTAAATCAATATCAGGGAACACAGTATCAAACTGTAGTGATTAGTGTTATTTTAAATCAACATCAGTGGACACATTATCAAACTGTAGTTTTATTTTTTTTATTTTATTGGGTTATTTTACGATGCTTTATCAACATCTAGGTTATTTAGCGTCTGAATGAAATGAAGGTGATAATGCCAGTGAAATGAGTCCGGGGTCCAGCACCGAAAGTTGCCCAGCATCTGCTCGTATTTGGTTGAGGGAAAACCCCGGAAAAAACCTCAACCAGGTAACTTGCCCCGACCGGGAATCGAACCCGGGCCACCTGGTTTCGCGGCCAGACGTGCTAACCGTTACTCCACAGGTGTGGACTCAAACTGTAGTGAAAAGTATCATTTTAAATCAATAACAGTGGAAACAGTGATATACTGTAGTGATTAGTGTCATTTTACATGAACATCAGTGGACACAGTATCAAACTGTAGTGAAAAGTGTCATTTTAAATCAACATCAGTGGAAACAGTGATAGACTGTAGTGATTAGAGTCATTTTAAATCAACATCAGTGAAAATGGTGACAAATTGTAGTAGCGATACTAGTAAATAGTGTCATTTTAAATCAACATCTATGGACACAGTGGTAAACTGTAGTGAATAACTAGTCATTTTCAATCAATCTCAGAGAACAATGAAAAGTTTGGTGAGTAGGAAGACAAGACTCCATAATATATAGGTCTAATTTCCAGTTGCAGCTGGAAATTATTTGCATAATTCAGGTAAGATTTCTTAAATCCTGATGTAGCAATATTGCAATAGTGCCTTCTATTTCTCGTCATATATAAATACAGATAGGCTTAAAATAATAATGTTTTGAAGCTATTAATCAGTTTTATTTTATTATTGGTGTAGATATAGACATATTTCTATGTTACTGAATGTGTTATGTCCATTAATGTAGATAATGGACTTTATTATTTTCTATTTCCTCGAGATTTTTGTTAAAATAATCTCTTCTGTGTCATAATGCAATCTACGACAAGTCCTCCACTCGTCACCATCTTGGATGTCAGTGTCAGGTCCGGCAGTATTTAGAACTTGCATCTAGCGCCTAACCCATTAAAATTTCACTTCTTCTTCTTCTGTTGTAGTTTAGACAGAGTATCGGTGTGTCGACCCTTCCTCTTAGCTCTTGTTTACCATGGTGAACTGTCCACACCTTTGGAGTAACGGTCAGCGCGTCTGGCCGCGAAACCAGGTGGCCCGGGTTGGATTCCCGGTCGGGGCAAGTTACCTGGTTGAGGTTTTTTCCGGGGTTTTTCCTCAACCCAATATGAGCAAATGCTGGGTAACTTTCGGTGCTGGACACCGGACTCATTTCACCGGCATTATCACCTTCATCTCATTCAGACGCTAAATAACCTAAGATGTTGACAAAGCGTCGTAAAATAACCTACTAAAATAAAAAAAAAAACATGGTGAACTGTGTCTTGAGTATGAAGGATCCAGATCTCTAAGTGGTTGAAGCATCCTGACATATAGTTACAGCTTGATTATTATTAAAAGATGGTGATGAGAATACTTTTGGGTCTTCGGTACCTACCTATCTGTTGCAGTTGATTATGTGCCAAGCTTGAATCCTACCTTCGTGAACGTCAACAATGTGTCATTGCAAGCGATTATTCTTCAAAATGGAGTGTCATGAAATCTGGAATTCAACAAGGATCAGTTCTTGGACCTTTACTGTTTACGATCTATATTAATGACGTGACTAAAATGATAAAACACTGCAGATACCATATGTATGCTGACAACTTGCAAATTTATTTGCATTTCCACCCTGACGAGACTAGTGACGCAGTAAATAAAATAAACGAAGACGAATTCGATTTCATTGTGGGCACAAAAATTTGGATTAAGTTTAAATCCAGAGAAATCGCAAGCAATCATAATGGGACATAATCGTCTACGAAACACTCTTGATAGTGGTACTATACCACATATAATATTGAATGGGATTATTGTTAAATAGTCAAACAGTTAAAAATCTTGGCATTTTTATGGATAGCGATGTAAATTGGAACAGTCAAGTAACACACACTTGCAAAAAAATATTTTCTCAACTTCACTCCTTATTTCATATGAAAGAATTTCTGCCAATTAGTCTAAAAAATAATCTTATTCAAGCGCTTGTAATGCTCCATTTTGATTATTGCGATTCCTTGCTAACTAATGTAAGTTCACTCTTAGCTGAGAGACTATAACGTGTTCATAATATGTGCATATGATTCATCTGCAATACTCGTAAATTTGACCATATAACACCTTCCCCCCCAGTTACTTTCATGGGTGCGTCTGAAGGAACGAAGAACAATACGTTCACTGTCTTTTCTGTTTAGAATCATGCATACTTCTACTCCGAATTATCTGTTATCGCGCTTTCAATTTCTTACAACTCTTCGAAACCGGCATCAAGCACTTCTTTCTATCCCTCACCATAGAACGTCTTTATACTGATCCTCCTATACTGATCCTCCTATACTGTAGGAATTCGTTATCTAATGACGTCAGGGACTGCCGGACTTTATCACAATTCAAAATTAAATTGGAAAAGGTTGTCTTATATTTAATGCTTTTTAGGTATTGCTAGAAGTGTTGATTTGTGTGTTTTTTTTTTTACTCTAGAATAAAATTGCAAATTTCTTGTTTAGGCCTATGTTAGTTAATTAGTTAGGATACAATTAATTATGATACTTAATCACTCATTTAAAGTTTGTGTGACTGCAACCTGTGTATATTTTTGTGTGGCTTTACTTTGTTTATAGTGTATTTTTTCCCTTTTTATTTCTATGGTGGTGTGGAAGAGAAGGCCTGATGGCCTTAACTACACCAGAAAAAAAAATAAATAAATAAGTGAGTGAGTGACTGACTGACTGAATGAGTGAATGAGTGAATGAGTGAGTGAATGAGTGAGTGAATGAGTGAGTGAGTGAATAAGTGAGTGAATAAGTAACTGAATGAATGAGTGAATGAATGAGTGAGTGAGTGAATGAATGAATGAGTGAGTGGGTGGGTGAGTGGGTGAGTGTGTGATAAATGGATGGATGGATCGATGGATGGATGGGTAGATAGATAGATAGATAGATAGATAGATAGATAGATAGATAGATAGATAGATAGATAGATAGACAGACAGACAGACATACAGACAGACATATACAGACAGACAGACAGAGAGACAGGTGGGTAGATAGATAGATAGATAGATAGATAGATAGATAGATAGATAGATAGATAGATAGATAGATAGATAGATAGATAGATAGATAGATAGATAGATAGATAGATAGATAGATAGATAGATAGATAGATAGATATCTAGGTAGGTAGGTAGGTAGATAGGTAGATAGACAGACAGACAGACAGACAGACAGACAGACAGACAGACAGACAGATAGACAGATAGATAGATAGATAGATAGATAGATAGATAGATAGATAGATAGATAGATAGATAGATAGATAGACAGATAGATAGATAGACAGACAGATAGATAGATAGATAGATAGATAGATAGATAGATAGATAGATAGATAGATAGATAGATAGATAGATAGATAGATAGATAGATAGATAGATAGATAGATAGATAGATAGATAGATAGATAGATAAGCGGGTTGGTGTTTTGTGAAGTTTTGTGATAGAGTTTTCGTTGTCATATTTCTGATGGCTGTAGAAACGGTGTTTATTTCCAGGTCGTCATATAGTTGAATTGTTCGTGTATCCCAGCCACTTCCATTAATAATACGTAGGATTTTATTTTGAAAGACTTGGAATTTCTTCATTGTAGTTTTAGGTATAAATGCCCATAATGAAAAATATGTAAGTTCAATCATAAGACTTATCTCTTTGTAAATATTTATTTGCTATGAAGGTATAAAATATATAAACGTTTTCGCCTTATTGGGCATCATCAGATATAATAAAATATGTGATCTGGAACTTGAGTAAATTGACAAATGAACAATATAATATACATGGCAAATGGATCTTCATGAGTTTTATGTATGGAGTTATAAGTAAAGTTTATTAGAACTAATTTGAATACAATGTGAACTTGAAGGAATCGAAAAAATAGTTGCGTATACATATAACTCATGTTACAAGTATATATATATATATATATATATATATATATATATATATATATGGTAAATGATAAGTGGTTAAATTATGCAGGTAACAGCGATGTTAAAACTTTAATTAAAATATGATAAAAGTAAGAAGATGTCATGGATTTAAAATTTACGAAGAATAAAATGTTTTAAAATTACTATATGATCAATTATTATTAATAAAATGTTGCAATTAATGAATCTTGTGCTTTATGTTGTCAATTAATCATTATCGAGAATTATGTACTTGTGAAATTTGCTGTGTTATGTGCTGAAATAAGAGAGGGGAAATTAATCAAAGTGGTAACTCGCAGAATTTGTATATGTTTTAGTTTTATGTAAAAGTTAATTAATAGAGGGGGGGAGAAAGGGGGGCAAAAGAAAGGTAATGAAAAGTTTAATGGAGTGTTTTAAGATTACTTACGTATGTATACGCCTGGATTTACATATGATATTCTATCTGGATTAATGCGTGCTATAAATGGTGATCATGGGTAGTTTGCTATGTGTAGACATAGTTAACGAGAGCTATATATGTAGATAATTACTGAAAATAAGGAAAAGTATTGATATAATAATTGTGTGTACTTCGATCCATACGAACAGTTAATCATAGGGCAAAAGAATAAATGTAAATGTATATTAATAAGTAACTATTATATTATGAAGAATGAAAAGTTTTAGTAAATATAATTAAGAATTTCATAATATCGATGACGGTTTACGATCACTTACGTGTGTGTATGTCTCTATTTGTAGAAGTATGTTGCTTGGTGGTTTGATACGTACTAAGAGCAGGGTGATCGTGCATGTTTTGCTGTGTGATGGCCAAGTGGTTTAAGGGGGAACTACTTTGGAAAGCGTATCGTCAACGTTGTGTAGTGGTATGAATAGATCCAGATAGAATATCATATGTAAATCCAGGCGTATACGTATGTAAGTAATCTTAAAACACTCTATTAAACTTTTCATTACCTTTCTTTTACCCCCCTTTCTCCCCCCCTCTATTAATTAACTCATCATCATCATCATCATCAACAACAAGATAGGCCATTTGGCCTGTTTCGTCTCAGAAGTTGTCTCCCCAACGACGCCTAGGTCTGCCGATATCACGCACCCCTGTTGGGCGATATTGCAGAACCTGTGTTACTAATCTTTCATCCGGCATCCGGGATATATGTTCCTTTCACTGAACTTGATTTTCTTCAATTCTCTTATTCAAACAAAAAATATTCAGATGTGCTCTTATATCTTCACTTCTAATGTGATCTCTAAGAGTACAGCTAGCGACATATCTTAAGAATCTCATTTCAGCTGTCTCTATTATTCTTTTATCACTTCTGTTCATGGCCCTAGTCTCAGCTCCATAAGCCAATACTGGTACTGCCATTGTTTTATAAAATTTAAAGCCGTGTCTCTTCGTGTTTTGTTTTTTAGTGTTCGTTTTATGGTGCCACATATACTTTGAAATTTATGCACCTTTTGTTTGAGATCTCGCTCCTCATCGAAAGATATATCACACCCCAAATAATTAAAATGTCGCACCTGTTCTAATATCATATTGTTGAGGATAATTTTGGAACGTATCTGATATTTCCCAATAAAGGCCATGACCTTCGTTTTTTCATGAGAGACATTTAGATTGTACTTGGACATTGTTTTGTTTAGCTGAAAAAGAGCTAGCTGCAGTTTGTCCTCCTTATCAGCAAAGACTACTTGGTCATCGGCAAATAGAATAGTATTTAAAATCGTCGATCCTACTTTAAAATCATATTTCAACTGCGCTTGCCATTCGGCTATTGCTGCGTCTAAATAAATATTAAAAAGTGTAGGCGACAATGGGCAGCCCTGTCTCACTCCTAAATTGACAATTTATTTTTTGACATTTAAAATATGTTTAATATTTCCTTTATCTATACTGATGACCGTCCCTTCATACATTTGCCTTATCATTTCCACTAGATGTTGTGGATATCCTTTATGTAATAAAATGTCCCATAGCTTTTCTCGTAGTACCTTATCAAAAGCTTTTATATAGTCTATAAATAGCAGGTGTCTCTCTTGATTGAATTATCTTCTTTTCTGAATTATTTGCTTTACTATGAATATGCAGTCTGTACATGCTCGTCCTCTTCGGAATCCTTGTTGTTCGTTATTTAATAGAACTTCCGATATGATATTTAGACGTCTTGTTATAATTTTAGCAAAAATTTTATAACTTGTATTTAGAAGGCTTATACCTCTATAATTTTTGCATTCGTCTCTTTTGCCCTTTTTAAATATTGGTCGTATTATAGCTATTTTCCATTCACTTGGAATTTGCAAAGTGGACCAGCATATATTTAAAACATCTAGAAAGCGCATTTTTAATTGAGGCGATGAATATTTAATTAACTCTATATTCATTTCATCGCTATTAATTAACTTTTACATAAAACTAAAACATATACAAATTCTACGAATTACCACTTTGATTAATTTCCCCTCTCTTATTTCAGAACATAACACAGCAAATTTCACAAGCATATAATTCTCGATAATGATCAATTGACAACATAAAGCACAAGATTCATTAATTGCAACATTGTATTAATAATAATTGATCATATAGTAATTTTAAAACATTTTATTCTTCGTAAATTTTAAATCCATGACATCTTGTTACTTTTATTATATTTTAATTAAAGTTTTAACATCGCTGTTACCTGCATAATTTAACCACTTATCATTTACCATGTATATATACTTGTAACATGAGTTATATGTATACGCAACTATTTTTTCGATTCCTTCAAGTTCACATTGTATTGAAATTAGTTATAACAAACTTTACTTATAACTCCATACATAAAACTCATGAAGATCCATTTGCCATGTATATTATATTGTTCATTTGTCAATTTACTCAAGTTCCAGATCACGTATTTTATTATATCTGATGATGCCCAATAAGGCGAAAACGTTTATATATTTTATACCTGCATAGCAAATAAATATTTACAAAGAGATAAGTCTTATGATTGAACTTACATATTTTTCATTATATTACTAGACTTATCTGAACACAAAAATGAATTGCAAATTATAAATGTCCATGCTGAATCTGCGTAGATTAAAGCAGAAAGAATGAGGGTTTTGTAGATGTTCACTTTAACTTTCTAATTGAGAGCAGAAGATTTGATGAGTGGGTATAATAAATGAAGTCTTCTATACCTAACCTTTCTTGATTTTGATGTTGATATGAGGTAGCCATTGAAGTCGACAATCCAATGTAACTCCTAGGTAGCCTATTTGACTGTTGATGTCCATGGGATTGGTGTCTGTAGCAGAATAGGATAACATCTCGTGAAGATTGTTGCTTGACTTTTCACTACGTTGAGTTTGATTTTCCATTTCTGAATCCATAGTTCTAGTGCTGGGATGTATTAGCTACTGTAATTTGTTTATAGAAAAGTCTGGAGTTTGCGAAGTTGATGTGAAAGCTGTATCATCTGCATATTGACATATTTTAATATTTTCTGAGTTTGGAATATCTGCGATGTAGAGATTATAATAACAAAGGTGACAATATGATTTCTTGGGGAACACCTGCTTTGCTTTCTTTAATGGTAGATAATGAGTTTTGATATTGTACTTCTTGAAAGCTTCTGTTTGTTAGGAAGAGGTTATAAGGCGAACTAAATTTGGTTCAATTCCTGCGTGATATAGTTTGTAAATGAGACCAGGATGCCATACTGTATCGTAAGCTTTTTCCACGTGCAAAAGCAGCATTGTAGTGTAATATCTGTGCTGAAATGCCTTCGTGATTTCCTCTGTAACGCGCAATAACTGTAGAGCAGTGTTTCTTCCAGGGATAAATCCTAATTGAGTGCCAGGAATAACATTTAGACTTTTCTGCTTGATACGATATAGTATTATTTTCTCTAATAGCTCATTGTGTTTAACAAACTGATGTGTCGTCGGTTGTGAGAATACAGAGTTCTTCCCTGTTGGCAAACTATATTATAAATGCTTTGGTCCAACATTTGGGAAATATTCTAATTTTATGATAGAATGAAATAATTTAGTGATATATGTAATGACATTTAGAGGTACACTTTTTAGTGTGACGTAAGGGATTTCATCAGGTCCAGGAGCTCTATTGCATGGAGATTGTTTTAATATTTTGTAAATTTCCACAGGAAATTTCCATAGAACTTCATGAAGTGATCCGGACTGAAGAATGTGCTGCATTTCTCGATTATGTTCTCATAGTGCTGTTTTAATTCTATAGCTTCTGGATTCGGTGTAAATTCTGTGGTGTTTGGGTAAAGGGACATAAGTCATAAAAATGAGTTTGAAGATAAACGAAAATTAAACTTCGAACCATTATTGCAAAGAAATTTCTACACAAGTAAAGCACATCAACTGCTAGTATTCTTTGATCAATTTGTGCTCTTTCATTTCAAACGTTTATTATGTGATTAATATCCTTAACTGGATTAATTCTTGATTATCTGAAGACTTATTTATTTCGTTTCTTCATGCGTATATTAGGAAAGTTTTTCATCATGTGAATCTTCAAGAAATTCAGTGTGTTTTCTAGTGACTTTATAGGCTTGTTGATTTTACATAGCAACAGTGCTTACAAACATTAATTCGTTTTATTTCGTTTTTGTGTAGTTAATTTACGCGTTTTAGTTTAATTTATCAATGATATCAACCAATATCCCTCTGTCTACTCCTTCTGACTCTACTAACACTTCTTCTGTCACTTGTACTTTATGTGATAAATCTTTTACTCATCGAGGCATCAATGCCCACATTTCGAGATGTCACACATCAGAAGATTCTTCGCTGAATATTATCCCAGCAGCAGCAGGAAATCCCTACGATATTTCTACACATATTAGTGCTAGCAATGAACCTGATGATAATGATTCATCATTACGACAAAATAAAATTGAATGTATTTATTGCAAAAAGTTGTATGATAAAAGGGGTATTCATAAGCACATGAAAGTGGCTCATGGTATACGGTCAACTGCACTTAACATCTGTCCCCATTGTAATACATTTTTCAAAGGTGTTAAGCAGCATATTGCTAAAGCTCATCCGGAAGAATTTCGTACTAATCTATGTTCTAGTTATAATTCTAATAATCAGAATGTTTCCCTTGATATGCCGGAGATACCGCTCCCTAATCTCGAGAGTGAGAATGTTTCAGATAAAAATTATGTTCATGGGTTTCAACAAAATTTGGATGAGTGGATTCAAATTTTTCAGAGTAAAATGGACGAGGAAAACTTAAAAAAATATACGGAAGATTTCAAAGATTTTCTTGGTACTGCTCATCATTTTCTCCCAGGCCCCAAACACCCCGCCACGAGGTATTATCTCGCACGCAGACGTGGTGACTTCAAAAATAATAATAGACAATATACTGAAACCACAAATCTGCAAAGGAAATCCAAACGAGAAAAGCAAGTCAGACTAGAAAAATACAATTACCAGTGACACAATTCCTGTATTATAACCAAAGAAAGAAAGAAAGCAGTTCGTCGAATATTTGAACCTAATAAATGTCCTTTAAGTATTCCGGTAAATGAGATTGAAACTAGGTTTAATAATAAATTTAATAATGTAAACCACCATCACTTGGATAATTATCCGAACCATATTACTGAAGTTGACAAAGATGATATTAACAACAAATTTCTGGATACTGTTAGTAAGGAAGAAATTCTTAAAGCTATGCAAGATATTTCGATTGACACTTCTGCAGGATCAGATAAAATATTGATGCGAACTATTAACTGTGAAAAAGTTGCAGTAATTTTAGCATTAATAGGCACTAAAATGTTATCACACAATTGGGTACCTATTTTTTTTCCGGAAAGCTAGAACTGTTCTTATAGGCTATATAAAGGTTGAGAAAAAAAGGACCCAAATAATTATCGACCTATAACTATTTGTTCAGTAATTCGAAGAGTTTTGGAGAGGTGTCTTTATTCAAGAATGCAACAATACGTAGAATTTAATGAAAACCAACGAGGATTTGTATCTACTGCTGGTGCACAGATTAATGCCTCTATATTAA
The DNA here is from genome assembly GCF_040183065.1 of Periplaneta americana. Taxonomy (NCBI): domain Eukaryota; kingdom Metazoa; phylum Arthropoda; class Insecta; order Blattodea; family Blattidae; genus Periplaneta; species Periplaneta americana. The sequence goes on along the minus strand of NC_091124.1, from coordinate 125,164,852 downwards.
ATTCAGTTCTTCGTAAGGCCAAAACCGAAAAAGAAGATTTCACCATCTTGTTTCTTGATGTCCATACAGCTTATGATACTGTTGGACATCGGCATTTGGAATCTGTCATTCACAATTCTGCCCTTCCTAAAAAATTTCAGGATTTAATTATAAATTTACAGTGTGGAAATGAAACCCAGATAGAGGTTGGAATCCATAAAACAAAATCCATACCGTTTAAACAAGGGATTATGCAAGGTGCTCCTCTTTCCCCAGTGCTTTTTAATCTCAGCATAGACCACATTTTTGATTAATTATCCGAGCCTAGTGTGGCTGAAGAATTTGGATATGACCTTGTATCGGATCTAAATAATGTAGTAACATTAGGATTTGCGGATGATATTGCACTTGTTGCTAAATGTACAATTGCTGCATCTGAAATATTTACCATGACAAAACGGTCATTACAGCAGATCGGATTAAGTCTAAATGAATCTAAAACTCAAACCATCGTCATCGAGAAAGGACAATTAAGTGGTACTACATTGAATCTTGGAGGATCAATTGTTAATAGTATTGATGGAGATGAACGAATCAATACCTTGGGATTAATTTTTCTGATGAAATTAAGTTTGACAGTGCCAAAGTAATCAATAATTTAAATAATAAGATCCACGCTTTAACATCTTCTTATCTCCTGAAACCAGAACAAAAACTCAATGTTTTAAATATGTATATTTGGCCTATACTTGTTTATCCTCTTCAAAATGCTCCCCTTCACCAGCTTTCTGACCGGTTTCTCGAAGATGTGGATAAGTTAATTGAAAGTTCGGTGAAGGAAATTTTATGTTTGCCAGGAGACACGCCTGACACCATGTTGTACACCGAACGTAAATATAAGGGTCTCAGCCTTTTCAAAGCTCAATGGGAAGCATATTTACAGCATCTCAATATTAGCAACACATTATTGAGAACCTCGAATCCTCTTGTCGTTTCTACAAGGAACATAGCAGCAGAAAAGAAAGTCTGTTCAAGGAAGTTAAAAATTCCACCTGAATATCTGGGTATAAGTAACATCAATGTCCATAAACTACGTCAAAATCTTAGGAAACAAGAGTACGACAAATGGTGTGCACTTCCACATAAGGGAAAAGGTGTTATTTTATTTTAAGAATATACTCCCGGAAATAAATGGATTTTTTCTAAGGAGGGTCTGTCTTCCTCTGAATGGTGGGACGCAATTAAGATTAATGCTAACGTAGCACCAATGAGAAGTCTTCATGGGAGATCCTTGGACGGTTTCCGTTGCAGATACTGCAACGAAATTGAAACCTTAGGATCCTGTCAGCATGGAGAACTCCTTAGAAATTCACGCCATCATAACATCCGAAAACTAATAGCACAAGCCCTTAGAAAAAGATCCTTCGAGGTCCATGAAGAAGTGCACTGCGTTGCGTCTGAAGGCGGCGGAATTAGAAGAGCGGACATCGTGGCTCTAGGCAAGACTAATAGTAAAGGTTTTATACTGGACCCAACTGTTAGATTTGAGATGAGCCAGACCCAACCATCTGAGGTCAACAAAGAGAAACAACAAATTTATGAGCCTACTATTCCGTATTTTCGAGAAAAATGTCAGATGGAAGGTACCTGGGAAGTACATGGTTTAATGATCGGAGCGTAGGGCACAATCCCACGATCAACTGTAGACACTATCAAAACATTTGGAATCCATGACATCATTCCAAAAATAATTACTTCTAGCATTAAAGGGTCTGTGGCAATTCTGAAAAATCATTTATACGGAAGGGGGGGCTCTTTCTATCCTTTAGTGTGTGATTGTTACAATATATGTACACATTTATTATTTCTTAAATTTAAGCTCCTAGTTCACATTTCAATTTGACTCATCTATTTTACTGTAATCGTTATTATTCTTATATGTGTGTTATTCTGTGTTTTTGGCAACCCAGGATGCCTGGGCAGACTATTTCTTGGAAATAAATTATATATTACCTTGTGTGTTCATCTGGGGAACAAAATTCCACGTGCACAAAAAAAATGGCTTATCCCCCTTTACCCTAATACCACAGAATTGAACTTCATATTATTTTGCTATTGCCTCTGCTTTTTCTTCAGGGTTGTAAACTGGTCCAGTGAAAGTGATGATCGGACTGTTTCGTGTTGAGGTTTTTGGAGCTAATTGATTGGAAATAGAACATATTTTATTTTCTTGTTTAGCTTGGGACACAGCTTCTTCGAAATGATTGAAGGCGTTTGTGAATATAATTTAAAAAAATATTGTTGTGTATCGACATGTCTATTGAATTTATTCTTCCATCTTTTTGCTTTTCTCTTTCTGCGCAGGAGATATTGTAATTCTGGGAAATTTTCTGAAGTTTTAATTTGTTCCTGTCTAATTTGTGAAGAGATATAAGCTTGTTTTATTGTATTAGTAATATTGTGACTCGAGGTTTCGATGTCTTGAGTTGAAGTAATGATTATATTGCCTGGTATATTTTCTTTTAGAGAATTGTGGAAGAGTTGCTAGTTTGTGTGTCGGTGATATAGGTGGTTATGATGTAGCTCAGTTGGTCTGATATCGAGTATTCCAATAACAGGATTATGATCTGAACTTAAGTAATTTATGGTTTCTATGTACATTAAGATTTTGGTTGTTTTCAATAAGGATATATCTAATACATCTGGTTGATGATTTTGGACAGAGAGAAAATGTGTTGGCGACTGTGATCTGAATACGTTGTAACTAAATTTATCGGAGTATTAAATTAAATTTTCCCTCTTATGTTGGTAATCCGACAGTTGCAGTTTGTGTTTGCTATTAAAATCTCCACCTAATCAGAAATTAGGAGAAATTGTAGTTACTGTATCCAAGTCTTGATTTGTTAAGGGGCGACTGGGAGGAGCGTAAATTGATCCTATTAATAGTTGTTCTTTATATACTGGAATTTGAACTGCTACTATTTCAAGATTTTGCGGTTGTTGGCAGGAGATTTCGTTGTGCATATTATATGATTTACTTGCTATAGCAACACCGCCCTGTCGGCCATTTGGTCCATCTTGTCTATAGATGGGGCATTTCGGTATTGAAAGCCGGTTTGTTGAAAGTTAGTTTCTGTTATAATAATAATAATAATAATAATAATAATATTTATTAATACTATACACTTGAGCTACATTAGGCATTGCAGCCCGAAAGAGCAGAAGCTCGTGCTCGGGCGCAGTTCAGATCAGTTATACAAAATATATCACAAAATTACGAGAGTTCATTGAGCACAATCACATTAATAAATGGTAAAATACATACAGCATGTAATAACAGGGTCTATATACAAATAGAAAATACAGAAGTACATGAATATTAGAGTAACAATTTTAACTCAATTGGCTTAAACAATTAAATAATTAATCTGATTTGTTTCTTAAATCTATGTGTGTTAAGTGTACTTAGCTCAGGGTAAGCTCTAATTAATGTATTATATATTTTGGGTCCAAAATTTCTGCTGTGTTTTAATCCAGCAGTTGTGTGGCATTTGGGAGTATTTAGAAAGAAACTGTAGTTTTGTCTCGTCTGGTATTCATGAGGATCATATTTAAATTTATTGTGGTTTTTATGGAAGTAAATCAGCAATTTTTGTTTATAAATTTGTTCTAGATTTGATACGCCAAATTCCTGAAAAATTAATTTTGTTGGGTAATCAAAAGGTTTATATAGACAAATTTTGATAATTCTTTTTTGGAGCAGATTTAAAGGACGGAGAGTCGATTTTGCCATTCCTCCCCAACCTAAAATACCATACTGAATTATTGATTGAAACAGAGCTAAGTACACAGTACGCAGAACATAAACAGGTAAATAAGAGCGTAGAATGGAAAATTTGTGGATTGTTTTACGCAATCTGTTACACAGAAAGGAGATATGCTTGTCCCATTTTAAATGTTGGTCAATAATAATGCCTAAATATTTAACTTGTGAGGATATACTCAAAGCGTTACATGAGCAAGTAGGTAGGTTACAATCATGTATAGTTATACTTATATTATTATTTATTTCTAGTTGCTCAAGGCCATGTGATGTTAATGAAAATGGTATTAATTTTGTTTTAGAAACGTTCAAAGAAAGTAAGTGAGCATCCAGCCATTCTTTAATAATATTAATACCACTGTTAGAATTTTGATAAGTTTCATTCCAACTCGAACCGCTAAATATAACCACAGTATCATCAGCATAAGAATACAGAGTACCAGAATATTTCTCAATGTCAATTTTAAGTAAATCGTTGATATATATTAAAAACAAAACAGGACCTAAAATCGTCCCCTGAGGTACACCTATATCAATGTTACGTGATTTACTAAGGTGATCATTTATTTTAGTTGCTTGAGTTCTGTTACTTAAGTAAGATTTAAATAATTTTAAAGCAATTCCATTAATTCCTAATCTATCCATTTTATTCAAAAGTATACTGTGATTGACCGTATCGAAAGCTTTTTGTAAGTCTAGAAAAATTCCTAGACATTTATTTCCTACATCTAATTCTTGAATTATTTTTGAGGTAACTGCCATAATAGCATCATCAGTGCACAAATTTTTTCTGAAACCAAATTGATTATCATTTAGTAGTTTATTTTTTTCTAAAAATGTTATTAACCGTGTTTTTATACATTTTTCAAATACCTTAGAGAGACTGGGTAATAGTGAAATGGGTCTGTAATTATTAAGATTACTTTTGTCACCAGACTTGTGAATTGGTATCACCACAGCATGTTTTAGGGCTGAGGGAAATACACCTTGAGATATGCACAAATTAAATATAAAGGCAAGTGGTTTAGAAATAGCTTCGATAATAAGTTTCAGGGTATTTGTTGTAATACCATCTAGTGTCATGGCGGACAGTGAGTAGCAACGCTAGTTTGAGCTCGTGCATTCGCATATTTTTTCTGGAGGTGTACCCGCATTTCGTCTATTATTTTTTGTATTTATTGATCTACCAGTGTTGTTTGATAATTTCTGCTATCATGGTTCGTGGAAAAAGCAGGCAACAGGAGGAAAGCATTGAAGATTGTGTGAAGCGTGTGTTTGAGGAGTCTTGGCGCGATCCCACCATATTGGCGGGTCTTGCCAACCTCATCAAGGACTCTGTAGTGTCGGAGCTGAAGTCTGCTCTCGCGCGCAACACGGAGGTGATCGAAAAGCTGGAGGCATCCCTTCGTGAGAAGGATGAAAGAATCGCCAGCCTAGAAAGAAAGTTAGAAGACAAACAGGATGCTCTTGAACAATATCAGCGCCGGCAGAGTCTCCGTATATTTGGGATCCCGGAAAACAACAACGAGGACACAGACCAGATCGCCATCGAAGTCGCGGCAAAAGTCGGGGTCAACCTGGTGGTGAGCGACATCGATAGGAGTCACCGGGTTGGGAGGCAAGGTGACCGACCTCGGCCGGTGATCGTAAAATTCGTAAGTTACCGAAAAAGAAGAGAAGTGTTCACTAATAAAAAATTGTTAAAAAACTCAGGTGTAACGTTGAGAGAGGACTTAACGCAATCCCGGCATGCACTATTGAAAGACTGCATCACGCGATATGGACTGACTAATGTCTGGACCACAGACGGTATTATTTTTGTTAAAATTGGGAATGTAAAACACAAAATTGTAAAAGCTTCTGATCTGCCGTAGTTAATATGCAAGCACTAGGTCATAACATCATACACTACCACATTTTCTTAGTCCGTAATTCAATTTTTAGTGGTAGGATTGCAATATTCACTATTACTGTTATCATATAAATATTATTATTAATCTCTTTCATTATTGCATTACTATTAGTTTATATTAATTTAGTTTCTGTAAGTTGTCAGTATTGACTGCATCGAGGTGAATGACTCGCTGTCTGCAGCCCCTCACACAAACGACTTTCACTTTTCTGAATTCCCTTCCACAGCCTCACCCCCACCCACCCCAGCCACCCCTAACCCACTACCTGCTACTTCGACCAGTGCCCTGTTAAAATCGTCTTTCAGCTCGCATCCTAACACTTTAAAAGTAGCCCACATAAATTCTCAAAGCCTTCTCTGTCATTTCAATGAAGTTCAGTCTATTTTCTCTCCTTTGTCTCTTCACGCTATTCTTATCTCTGAAACGTGGTTGAAGCCTTCCCTATCATCTTCTCTAGTAAGTTTAGATAATTACACCCTCTGTAGAAATGACCGAATTGGTAAACGCGGAGGTGGTGTTGCGATATATGTGCGATCGGACTTACCGTTTAAAATTGTCTACCAGTCTTCGAATGAAGTCTTAGAACATCCTGAATATCTATTCATCGAAGTCGGTGCAAGCAACAAAAAGTGCCTCCTTGGAGTTGTATACAAACCCCCTAAATCAGGATTCTTAAGTGATCTTGAAACACCTTTGCTTAATCTTGTGCCTCACTATGACCATACTGTTATTTTAGGCGATTTCAATACAAACTTATTAAATTCAAGTAATTACGCTACAGTTCAACTTAAGAACATGTTTGAGTCTTACAATATATCCATCCTTCCTTCCGCAGCTACCCACCACACCCAGGAATCGGAGACACTTCTTGACATTATTGCCACGACTAATCCTCAGTTAGCATTAACGAATGGACAACTACCAGCGCCGGGTATCTCAGCACACGACATAATCTTTCTAGAATATTCCTTGTATTGTCCAAAATATAAACCTCACATCACATCATACCGTGACTTGAAGCATATTGAGCATGATAAATTAATCAACGATGCACTTAGCCTGCCTTGGACTGAAGTGTGGAATTTACCAGACATTGACGACAAAATCGAAAAATTTAACGACCTAGTAATCCAGTTATACGATAAACACGCACCCTTGAAAACCAGACGAGTTGGTAGACGCCCTGCGCCTTGGATGTGCGATGCCATAAAATTACTCATGACAGACAGAGACACTGCTTATCGTAAATACAGACGGAGCAAGGACGAATTAGATTTTAATACTTACAAAGTTTTAAGAAATAAATGTAATCAAGCAGTAAGAAATGCTAAATTACGCCATGCACATTCCCTTATTATACCTTCGGTCAGTGCGAAAGAATTGTGGCGTAACCTTAATAACCTGGGTCTAACAAAAGCAAAGCCTCGGGTAGATAACATCAACTTGTCACTCAATAGCCTAAATGAACATTTCGTCACTGCTCCACCTGAACCATTACATAAAAAAGAGACTCTTGAATTTCTCAGATCTTGCCCCCAACCTGTATGGGATAAATTCTTCTTTAAATACATTAACCCGACTGACGTAATGAAGACGCTGCGATGTATGAAATCTAGAGCCCAAGGTGTAGACAATATAAATATCACTCTCCTGTATAAAATAATAGATGTGATTCTGCCGACCGTCACCCATATATTCAATGCATCTATTATGACTGGGTCCTACCCCTCACTCTGGAAAATGGCATTAGTGAAACCTTTACCTAAATCTAACACACCTTCTACAGTAAACCAATACAGACCGATATCAATTCTTCCCACTCTTTCAAAAGCATTAGAACATATTGTACACGGACAACTTACGAACTATCTCGACGAACACAAACTCCTCGATGACTATCAATCGGGTTTTAGGCATGGACACAGCACTACTACAGCCCTACTTAAAGTGACCGAGGACATCCGTGAAGCTATGGATAGGGGTGAAGTAACGGCACTAACTCTTCTCGATTTCAGCAATGCCTTTGGTTCTGTTGATATCGACTTGCTTCTTGCAAAGATGAAAACTTTGCACCTATCAGACAATACCTTGAGCTGGATGGACTCCTACCTACGGGACCGCCAACCGTGTGTTTCACTTGATAATCAATTCTCCCAATGGCGATACACAAAGGCGGGAGTGCCGCAGGGCTCCGTATTAGGACCACTACTTTTCTCTATCTACATTAATGACGTATCAAAGAACTTACAGTATTGCCGATATCACCTCTATGCCGACGACCTACAACTTTACATACATTCCAGACCCAATACGATCAATGAATCGATTGACAAGTTAAATTGTGACCTAGCCACTGTCTCCACTTGGGCGGCCAATTTCGGACTCGCACTTAACCCAAGTAAGACTCAAGCCATAATTATTGGACATAAGCGTGTAGTTAACTCCCTTAATAACAGTAATCTTTCAGTTGTTACCCTTAACAACACGCTAATCCCTTATTCATCTGTCGTAAAAAATCTTGGCTTCTTTTTTGATAATAATCTAAGTTGGAATTTTCAAGTTAAAGAAACGATAAAGAAAATCTGTTCCTCCTTTCACTCTTTGAGTCGCTTGAGAAACTTCTTGCCCCAGCAACTAAAACTTACCCTAGTACAAACCCTAGTAATGCCGCACTTCGATTATTGTGACGTTTTGTTAAGTGATCTAAGTTCTGAACTGTCAGTCAAGTTACAGCGAGCTCAGAATATGTGCATCAGATACGTGTGCAACATCCGACGATATGATCACATATCACCGTCCTTCGCAAGTCTCTCGTGGCTCCGACTTAAAGAACGCAGAACTTTACACTCTTTGTCTTTACTCTTTCGAATTCTGCACACCTCAACACCAAATTACCTTTCGTCTCGTTTCTCTTATCTATACTCTAACCACGACGTAAATACCAGATCACTTATCTGTGGCACGCTAAATATACCTCTTCATAGAACATCTTGTTATTCCTCATCTTTTACAATATCCACCTCGCGTCAATGGAATTCCTTGTCACAAAGTATTAGGGGCTGCAAGACAACAAACACCTTTAAGAACAGCTTAAAAGATAACCTTATTAGCATTTCACTCCAATCATACTGATTTAAAATATTACTGACTACACTGTTGCTTTTTTTCTTTAGACATCATCCTGATTGTGCTGCATTTTCAAAATTGTCTCATAATAATCTCTTTCTATTATCTAATATAATTTGAAATATATTAACATTCTATGTATTTTAGTTTAATTCTGCTACCCAGTTTATTTCAGTGTTTAATTAATAGTTCATAGTATTTTGTTGTTTAATTCGTAAATAACTCTTGTATACATGTAACTCTCATCTAAATCAAATTGTTGAATTCTTTGTAAGTTCATGCATATGTATATACACTTTTTGCTGGTTGTGTGGAAGAGAAGGCCTTACGGCCTTAACTCTGCCAGCTAAAATAAATCATCATTATTATTATTATTATTATTATTATTATTATTATTATTATTATTAATACCAGGAGCCACATTATTTTTTAAACTGTTTACAATATTAATGATTTCACATTCGTTTACAGGAAACATAAACATAGATGATATACTTTTATTATAAAGCTTATAGTGATGAGTACCAAATACTTTCTTTTTTATATTAGATACGATGTCATGACTTACATTAGTAAAATGATTGTTAAATTCATTTGCGATAGTTTCCTTATTTTCAATTGTTATTCCATTTCGACTTATAATTGTCTTTAATATACTATTTTTATTACATTGGGTGTCAGTAGCTTCGTTTATGGTCTTCCAAAATTGCTTTGGATTATTCTTATTTTTGTTAAATTTTTCAGAATAATATTTGATTCTCTGATTTCTTATTACATTAGTGAGAATATTTCTATATTTTCTGTAGTAATTTAATAAAACATTGTTTTGTTGGTCTCGTTTAACTTGCTTAGCTAACTTATCCCTAGATCGTATTGATTTAACAATACCTGTGGTAATCCAAGGTTTAATTTTTTTGTACTTACTTGAGAATTTGAGAGGGACATGATTAGAATATTTACAAATTAGGTTACAGAGTATTTTATAAAAATTATCGAAACATGTATCTGCGTCTTCATTGTAGAATATAGATTCCCAATTAATATTATTAATATTTGATAATAGGCTTTTATGGTTTATAATTAGCTTATAATTGTCCGAAGGTTCAGTGGCTTCTCTGCTAATACTTTTATTACTGATTGACAACAATGCAAAAGTCATATAATGATCTGTTATTGCGCTTGCATATACTCCAGGTATAAAATTTAAGTTATTTCCCGTTTTTAGGAAAATATGGTCAAGACATGAATTGGATGATGGACGAGTAATGGAATTTAAGTATTTCACGTATCCATATTCATGCATGATATTTAAATACGTGTTGCCAAAATTATCTAATCTATTTTCTAAAATTTGAATGTTTATGTCACCAAGAATAACATGGTTGATTAAATCTTTGTATATTGACAAGAAGCTTTCAAAATTTTTCAGAAATTCATTTTTGCATAGTTTTGGAGATCTGTAAATTGCAGTTAGGTTAACAAGAGTATCATTAATAAGTGTTAATTGAAAATGTATAGCGTTGCAATGGGAAATGTCAATATCACTTAAAGACACTACGATGTTTTCCTTGAAATATACAACTATACCATCACATTTATTATACTTATTACTTTTAACAAATTTTTTATAACCATTAATATCATAGCCAGAGTCATGATCAAGCCAGGTTTCAGTTAGAACTATAATATCAAAGTAAAAGGAAAAATTATTAAGTAAAACACAGAGTTCGGAAAAATTTTTGTTGATGCTACGAATGTTTAAGTGAAATATTTTAAGATCTGATAGAATATTGGTAATATACTCATTGCAGTGAAGTAAATCGTTAAAAACCATTGTGTTATTATTGTTATTAAATTTGCACTGATGGATTTCATTTAATATAGTATTACTAGCCATTTTTAAGTCAATTATATTGTATAATTAAACGTGGTTACCGACACAATAGTATTTACAAATTATTTACATCGTCAACATTAGTGATTTTACTCACGGGACTGGCTTCATCTTTTCTTGCAAATATGTTACCGTCATTTGTCCATACAAATTTATAATTCTTCAGTCGTGCTGCATCCCTTGTCTTGTTCAAAAGGTCTCTGGTCACTGCTGTCAGTTGGTCACCTGCTGTGATTCTTCCTTCCGGAAGTTCCCTGTTGACTTTCTTTGTCGCAATCCCAGGGCCGCTGTCGTCTTTCTTGGCCTCGTTCCTGAACAGCTGGAGCCATTCATCACGACTTCTCCTCTTTGTGAAGCGGATGACAATAGGACGCGTCTTTCCTGGCCTGGATGGTATACGATGTGCTATGCTTACATCATGTTGCACCAATTCACTACCGCCTATGACTTCCGATATTTGGTCAATGACTTCATAAGTTGATTGTTCATCGACCTCCGGAACTCCAAATAACATTATATTGTCTCTGCGTGTGTACTGCTGCAGATCACTCACTTCCTGCTTAAGATGGTCATTTTCTTTCACTAGCCTCTTCATCTCCTCCTGCGTGGAGTTGAGTTCATGTCTTGTGTGCGCCAATTCCTCTCTAAGACTATCAAACTTGGAAGACATGAATTCAACTGATTTTCTTAGTTCATTCACCTCCATCTGCACTGAAGATTTAAGATCCTCAAACATAAGTTTGAGTGTGGAAATAATCTGACTGTCCTGATCCTTCCCACTCCCTCCTTCACAGTTTGCACCCTTGTTTCTACCCATTGTTAAGACTGTAGTAACTCGCACCACGGAGCATACAAAAAACCCGACTGCACTCTCCGAGCTTCTGAACTGGACTGAAGAAATATATCTACATCATATTGTTGAAGGAAATGTTGTAATAGATATTTATCTCTTTGAATGCCGTTAGCGTCCCAAGTTACAATACGTAGAGGATGTGATCTGGACTCCTGTATTCTATTCGTAACTGGTAGATGATGTTGAAAGAGTGTTGAAATGTGTTTGAATTATTTCTTCCGCGGAAGAAATGAGAGAGGTGATAACTTCAAATACAGCTGTGAATTTATCAATGTTGAACTTAGAAGATTTTAATATGTTTATGATTGGTTTTATTTTAAGTAAAATATTTCGTGTCTGGAAATTTTTGAAGAAATAGATGAGATCTTTTAGAAGACCTCGAGCTGACATATCAGATATGTGTTTTCTTGTGGAGCTGCAGTTCTTCTTTTGGCCCAAGAGATTGTGGATTTAGTTTTAAGTGTATCCGGAAAGTCATAAGATTTGATAGGAGATTGCGTAAATTGTTGAGAGACACAAGAGGTTTTTTCTTAATTGTAAATTCTGACGGGGCAACCTGTGAAATTAGCTGGGCGATGTTGTTTACAGTTTAAACATGTAGCGGGTGAAGCTGGAGGCTTGGTTCAAGTGTATGAAAAGTGATCGCTAGCACATTTCATACAACGAGGATTTAGTGTGCAATATTGTGCCTGATGGCCAACATTCATTGCAGTGTCCTAAGGCAACGCCAAAACGCATTCAGTATAGGGATCTGCGACATATCAACGACGCCTCTTTAATTTATGACGCGTTATTACTGCCATGGCGTGATGTTTGGACTCTCCGTACAGTAGACGAAAAAGTACAAGCTTTTAACAACCTTGTTATTACATTATATGACAAACATGCCCCAATAAAAACTAGACGCATTACGAGACCTCCAGCTCCCTGGATGACTACAGAAATCCGATCATTGATGAGAGACAGAGACGAAGCTTTTCGGAAATTCAAGAGACTAAAAAGTGACATAGATTTCTTGCGGTACAAGCGACTAAGAAATATGACCACACAGACGATTAGAAATACTAAGCTTAGACATGCTTACAGCCTCATTGAACCTGATATTAGAGCATCCGATATGTGGAGAAATGTTAGGTCAATGGGACTGGGACAATCTAAGTCACAAATTGACAATACTATTTGTCTAGATGATTTAAACAATTACTTCACATCCACCACTACCCACGCACCTGACGCCGCAACGAAACAACAGACTATTAATGAATTAATCTCTACACCCGCCCCAGCACGAGACAAGTTCTTCTTTTCCTACATAACACCTTCTGACGTAAAATCAGCACTAAAGCGCATCAAGTCAAAATCACAAGGACTAGACAATATAAATATAGAACTTCTGAACAAAATTATGGACATAATTCTTCCGACACTAACCCATATATTCAATGCATCCATAATGACTTCACATTACCCAGACATATGGAAAAAGGCTATTGTTCGTCCCCTTCCTAAAATTAAGTTACCTGTAACACCTAATGACTATAGACCAATTAGTATTCTTCCTGTTCTCTCAAAAGCTTTGGAAAGAATTGTGCACAAACAACTGACAGATTACCTCAATACTCACAATATTCTTGACCCTTACCAATCAGGCTTCAGAACGGGACACAGCACATCGACTGCACTGCTTAAAGTGACTGAGGATATACGTGAAGCTTTAGACAAAGGACAGATCACAATACTAACACTTTTAGACTACTCCAAAGCCTTCGACACTGTAGACGTTGACTTACTAATTGCAAAATTAAGAGTACTGCATTTTTCTGATAATGCGTTAGCGTGGATGGACTCCTATCTTCGTGAACGCCAACAGTGCGTGTCTATTAATAATCGTTATTCCACTTGGCGTACCACGAAGACTGGCGTACCACAAGGCTCTGTCCTAGGACCTTTACTATTTTCTATTTATATTAATGATATTTCTTCTAATCTAACATCCTGCCGACACCATATTTATGCTGACGACATACAAATCTATCTGCATACTCGACCTAACTACATAAATGACGCCATAACTAAAGTTAATGATGACTTGAATTCTATATCCATATGGTCGAAAACGCACGGACTTAATTTAAATGCAAGTAAATCGCAGGCAATCTTAATAGAACATCAAAGATCGAAGTGTGACAAGCAAAATTTGCCACCGATAATTGTAAATAATACTACTATTCCATACAGAACGACTGTGAAGAACCTTGGTATTTATATGGATTGTCACCTGGATTGGAATGAACAAGTGAATCACACTTCCAAAAAAATATTTTCCATTATTCACTCATTAAAGCGACTGAAGCACTTTCTTCCTGATAAATTAAAATTAATCCTTGTACAAACACTCGTGATGCCACACTTTGACTACTGCGATATTATATTAAGTAACCTAAATGCAAATTTAAGCAACAGGCTACAACGTGTGCATAATGCGTGCGTCCGTTATATTTGTAATATTCGTAAGTATGATCATGTTTCCCCGTCTTTCCAAACTCTGTCTTGGCTAAGGCTAAGCGATCGACGAGCCCTGCATTCTCTTGTTCTCTTATTTCAAATTCTGCGCACCGCTACCCCAATCTATTTGGCTTCTCGTTTCCAAAATTTATCCGCATATCATCAGCTAAGTACAAGATCTCATCATAACAATTTACTCATTATACCCTACCACAAGACATCTTTATATTCTTCATCCTATACAGTTTCAGTTGCTAGAAATTGGAACTCGCTTCCGAGTGATATAAGGGGTTGTTGGACAATAACTTCATTTAGGTCAAAATTGCATAAATTCTTACTTAACAGATGAATTGCTGATTAATATTTGTTACTTATAATGAAACTAACATCTGTCCATTCTTCTTCTTCTTCTTCTTCTTCTTCTTATTATTATTATTATTATTATTATTATTATTATTATCATTAATTTTTCTAAATAGATTTACAAAACCTCTAATGGCAATTACATTAATATTCTCATTATAGAAATAGACATATATACATTCTCCCTGTAACATAGTCCTAGTAAGCTTATATTAAATTAATTTTCATCATTTTACTAGCTATCTCAAATATTAAATTAATTATAATTCATTGAATTAAATTAGCTCATAAATTAAGTTACTACTTTACCTTATAGATTTATCTAATTTTAAATAAATGTGTAGTGAAGAATATTGCTGGAGAACCTTTTAAGTGTAGTGTAAATATTTGTAATTTAAATTTATGTATTGTATTGATTAAGGCTGGTTGAGTGGAAGAGAAGGCCTTATGGCCTTAACTCTGCCAGCGAAAATAAAACATTATTATTATTATTATTATTATTATTATTATTGAACTGGTCCAGATTTTGTTATATAATCTTTTATTTCAACTCTGTAATGCTGTATACCTGTAAGGTGTTTATGTTTGGGGTATTTTCGATATATTTATAAGTAATAGCCCACAGCGGTAGAAGTTCTATTGACTTTACGTTATTTTCGTTAAGAATAGCTTTGTTAATTGGCGGACTGCTATTATTACATAGTTCAAAGCAATAAGTTCTTCTTTTAACTCATCTGCCGATGTTGTTGTTGTTGGTAATCCTTTAGAATGACCTTGCAGATGGATTTATCTTGTTGACCATTAGTATAATATTGAATTTAATTTGCTTTGAAAATTTCAATTAAATTGTTATGACAATTTATGGATTTATATTTTGATTCCTTGCTGTGTGAATTGTAATTCTAAGTTTTGTTTGTTGCCTCCTAGCAGATTATTGAAGTCCAATAGATGCAATTTGTTAATAATAGTTACAGGTGGCATTTCTTACTGACCTGTTTGAAGTTGTTGTGGATATTTACCGTTGACGGGCCGGCTTCTGAGGCGTTGGTACTTTGGTGAGGTTGTGCTGTTGTTACTGTGACTGTTGCTGTTGACGTAGTGGTGTCTAATGCCGCATATTTATTTGATGTTGTGATGGCGAATTGGTGCTGTTGTTTAGCAGGGACGGTTCTTTTTGGATTTTGAGGGCTCGGATCGGTAATTTTAAAGATACGGTGGAAAGGTATGATGTCATAGATGACGCCACTACTATCGCCATATGAGTATTTAAAATTATTCTCTTACATTCTCCTTCTCATCCTTGTCTATTTATCTTCTGTCCTTTCCTTCTATCTTTCTTTTCTCTCCTTTTTGTTCCTTCTGTTCTTACATTTTTCTTACATATCCACAATGTCATTATACTTCACTTATATATATATATATATATATATATATATTAACTACCTATATTACATTTTATTTACTTACCATTGCTGACGTTGGGATTCGAACCAATAACCCTTATATTTCAGTTTCAGCAGATGTCCAACAGCTCAACATCTTAACCATTAAGCCAAGGAGACAAGTTACGAATCCATCGTCAAAATCAGCTAACTGTAGAATTGTGTCGATTATTTCTATAGTAACAGTCTATAAACGAAACAATAGATGGCACTATACGTACTATAAAATTGGTCGAAAACTTTTAAGTTCCTACACACTGTAGTACAGGGACATCATTTTATTTTTACTTCAATTTTTATTGTACCTGAGTTTTTTAATGTACTTCACTCCCACCCCTTCTACTAATGAAGTTCAACCCTCCCCCACACAGATCCAAGACAGCATATATAGTCATAGTAAACAGTACTTTCCAAAAATATGTTCGCGTTTTCCAGTGACGAAAGAGCTTTCAATATTGAATCATTTTCGCACAGGTACTGTCGTCCATTTGCCTACGTCGCATCCCGGTTTCCCCCACCTGCTTCTATTCACATCTCTGTAAAGGCTAATAGCTGGGATGTCTTAGCGCTTTTCTGAGAACATTAATTTCTGTTAGGAATTGGACGTCTACGTAATATTATACCCATACAATTGTTTAAAATAACTTAAATAAAAGGGCCTCGTTAAGTAATTAACTGTCACGTGATTTCCTCCCTTTCTACGACTTTATCTTTTCGGATCCGGCAGAAGTGAAGATTGAATTTACAGTACGTAAGGTACTCTTTTATAGAGTAGGTACAGAATTATTTCAACATGAGTTACTGATACGAAGTACGAACCTGGTAATTGGAATTACGTACAATAGTCTACAGTGCGATAATATGCATATTAGAACTGAAGCCTGTATCGAAATGAACGGTCACCATTTTCAAAAATGTGTTTAAATATCCATATTATGATTATTTTTCAATTTAACTTCATTCCCTATATTGTACACTAATGTGCTGTAGACAGTATAATATGCACTGCATAATGAATACATCCGCATGGACAGCTCAGATCGTGAGTAAACACATTTTAATACTGTACTGTATTTTGATTAAACAGAAACCTAATGAAAATTATCAAACTCAAAATCATGATATTTCCTAGTTTACGTAAATGGATGAACTACTTTTCTTCCCTCCTATACCTAGTAAAGTAATTTATTTGTATATTATGCCAGTATCATCGAACTCCCAGTCGTGGAAGGAGGTAGCAAACGGTGTTTCGGCTTCTCAATCATTGATCCAAAGGTATAGCCAGGTTAATATTAAAAATGTTAGTAAAAATAAAATGATGTCCCTGTACTAGACTTCCATTAATGTGTGTACTGTGGCAGAAAGTATCGGTACTAGTGAAACTGTGCAACATGCTCAAGACATACAACACACATTAAAGTGGATACATATTATACCATCACTACGTACTATAGAAAAAAAGTATTTAGTTTTATAGATAATACGGTATAACTTACTTCCATCGGAAGATCCAATGCATTGTGTCCATAGTGGAAAGCAAGTGAAATTTAAAACTTATAAACAATAATCAAAAGTGAATTTTCGTTTCGAATTATAGTGTAGTGAGTGTAAGAAAATGACTGCTATTATAAATAATACTTGCTTTAAGGACTGTAAATTTTAAATTCTACAAAACATCGTGCTTAATAATGTTGGTTGACTTCATGGAATGACTTCAGAAATAGCTAGTAGTGAAACTAATTTAAGCTTAGTTATAGGTTTTATTAGTGAAGGAATAGTAGGAAGTGCATGGTGAATAAACAGAATGGTGAGTACGAAATATTATATATGCTTAATTTAATGTCATCAACTTCATAAATATGTAATGAAATTGTCGATTTCAAAAAACACCATGGCGGTACGTAACTATTATAGGTAATTTCATAGAAGACGGGCACCTGGTTGTATTTAGTATTACCAACTTTTTTATTTTAGAATTAAATGTTAGTAGTGATTTTTTAGTGACTTCATATGTTAGTTCTAGGTTTTTATACTAGGTCTCGTCGTGATTTTCTTTCGATTTGATTGGTTATAATTGTCATTTGACCTAGAATTTTCGTAATTTTGACTGGGTCAAATTCGACGTGGTACTTACGAAGCAACAATCATGGGGGGGGTGATGGATGCTAGATGCAAGTGTATTTAGAAGGTCCTGGCGTAGATCACTAAGTTTACCAGAGACGCTCCAGAGTGCACCACAGGCCGTGGATCCACAAAATCTGAATATAAAAATAAAGTTTAAATATTTATATTGAAATTAGTACATATATCACATCAAGAAGTTTTGAAATGTTTCACTATAGACTAATGATGATTTTATTGTCATTATAGCTCCGATAAGTTAACTAGTTTATTATAATGAAATTTCCCGTCTATAACTTATGAGTAGGGAAAATCTTATTTTACACCATTTTAGGATGAACGTTTTCGTTCACTATATTGAGCATCGTTAGGTCCCATATACAGTACTTAAATATGCAGAAAAATAACATAATGTTGAGTTGTACACATAACATGAACAAATTGTATTTAAATCAGAAGTATGAACTGTTTAACAAGATACACAAAAATTTAAAAACTGTTAAAAACAATTATATACCAATAAATCTGAATTATTAAAATATTGACTCTAAAAATATTTTTAAATTTACATTAAGAAATTAAGTACATGATAAAATAATAATTGGTGTTGTCTAAAAATATTCTGAGCATAGGAGAGGTAGCTGTCACTGTTGTTTAGAGTAGCCCGCCGTGATGAACATCTGTAGATTCCGTTCTTTAATGTTAAATTATTATGGTTTAGGTAAGATACTAAAATATTTTGGGTGCTATTCGTAGACATTTCGCTAGCCCGCGGTACGAGCGTGCTAAACTAGCCCCGGCTATCGACTGGTTACTTGTACAGGATTCATATCATATTATGGTTTATGAATACGAAAAGCATTAGTTCCCTGATCATCCACCGGAAGCCCGCGCTAAGAATGTCTATGAATACGGCCCTTTATGTTTAGGTCCTATTTCAGTGTATTGGTAAATGTAGTTTACTTATGTATTAGCGATGTTTCTTATGGTCTTGTCACGTCAGACGTTAGGTAACAATTATTGTGGCTGACATTATAATTATATTATATCGCTAACATTGGTTTATGAAAACGAAAAGCATTAGTTCCCTGATCATCCACCGGAAGCCCGCGCTAAGAATGTCCATGAATACGGCCCTTTATGTTTAGGTCCTATTTCAGTGTATTGATAAATGTAGTTTACTTACGTATTAGCGATGTTTCTTATGGTCTTGTCACGTCAACGCGTTAGGTAACAATTATTGTGGCTTACATTATAATTATATTTTGACAGGTACTGGATCGGTGAAAGAATATGCTATGTTAGTCTATGCTTTATGTGAACAATTGTATAGGAGTTTCGCAAGTCAAGGATCTTCATTAATTAAATTTCCGTCTTTATTATGCGTTTTAGCTATATAGAATTCCTCAACTATATTTATACACCGTGTCCGCTTATAGGGATCGATAAATAAATGATAATTTCAAGTGTAAATAATGGTTTTTTCACATAACTTGATGTAAAAACTCTCAGAGTTTTGTAAAATGATCAATGCAACTCGATGTGTGCGCTTTTAGTTTAGAACTGCATTCAACCTCTCGGCAAGTGTTCTGTAGCATTTGTGGTGTCACTAGCGCAGCTGCATTTGTGATGGATTGCCTCAGTTCCTTTAAAGTGTTAGCTCTGCCTCTTTGGTACACAAAGCCCCAGAAAAAAAGAATCCAAAAGGGTCAGATTTGATGACCTGAGTGACCAGGCAAGGGGTCATCCTCTTCCGATCCAGCTATCGGGGAATTTTTCATCCAAGAAGTCACGGATTCGTTGGTGATAATGGGGTGGGCCCCATCCTGCTGAAAAACCAATCCTGAGGGAAGTTGGTCAACAACAAAGTTCTGCAACATGTCCAGATACACATTTTTTTGTGACTGTAGCCTCTTCGAAGAATGGTTCAATGACGGAGTTCCTCGTCAATCCACACCAAACATTCACTCTGGGCGTGTCTCTCCCCATATACGACAGTTATGTGTTGATTTCTCCACATAAGTGAAAAGTTGCTTCGTCATAGAAAACAATGTTGTCTAGGTACGAGTTGTCATTGTGAATTCGTAGAAGCATTTCAGCAGCAAAATTTTTCCTAAGCGGATGATCGTTGGACTTTGTGTGGTGACGAAGTTTGATCTTGTAAGGATACAAATGTAGACACTTATGTACTATGATCCTGTGAATTGTTGGTGTAGGAATTTGAAGCTCGGAACTAGCTCTTCGTATCGACTTCTGTGGACTCTTAGTGAATGCCATTCGCACACGTTCGAATGTCTCCTCTGTCGTTTCGCATGTTTATCAGTCTGTGGTAGCAAAGATCCTATTTCTCGGAGCGTCGGAACTACATTCCATGTACAACGAACACAGCGCTGTACTCGCGAAACAGATTTTTCTTCTGCTATCCATAGTACGCACTGAATTTTCTGTTGTAGTATCCACATGTTTATCATAACGTGTTCTTCTACAAAATGCCGCCAGGTTTCTTTTAGTGCCCTAGCAACAAACAAACGAAAGTTACGCATGCAGCTGTTTTCAAACTTTGTTGCATAGACTTGGACAGTTTTGTCTATCTTGTCAGATGTAAATCACAACTACTGTATCTCAACCCTTGTACTACCAGACATTTTTGTGACACTGAATACCATGGGGCCAATGCTGACCCCAGTATTAAAAATATCGGAAAAATATCTTACATTGTAAATACTGACATTTATGCAAAAAATTGGTGTTCAGCCATTGTTTTCATCATAATTTATTCATAAAATAATTATTTTACTACAATATTAACGTTTTATACAGTTATTGAAACTGATGTGTAGAGGTAATACATTTTTCAAATATTTTTCATATGTGGTTCAAAGGACTTCTCCAATCAATTACTACAGTATATTGTTTTCATATCAAATGGTCTTGACATGTAATCTTCGCACAACTTGAGCACTTTCTTGAATGCTTTCGGTCAACAGAAGTGCCCCGATAAGAGTCCTAATCTTCCGATTTAATCCATCACAATTATTATTTCAGTCAACACTGAGAATTGAACCCGAGAGCACCTAGTGATAGGGACACGCGCTAGCGTTGATAAACTGGAAGGTTTTATTCTATTTTAGGGCATTATACAGTAAGGATATGACTTACTTTTCTGTGCTTGGTTATTTAACGATGCTGTATCAACTACTGGGTTGCAAATCTAGCTTTCAGGTATAGCTTCCTGTGAAGCTGATGTGAGTAATTTCAAGGGAAAAATTGTTCCGGGACCGGGTATCGAACCAAACGTACCAACGCTCTACCAACTGAGCTACCCAGGAACTCTACCAGACACCGACTCAATAGAGTTCCTGGGTAGCTCAGTTGGTGGAATGTTGGTGCGTTTAGCCAAAGGTTCCGGGTTAGATACCCGGCCCCGGAACAATTTTTCCCTTGAAATTATTCAACTATTGGGTTATCTAGCGTCGATGGAATTGGTGAGAGCGAAATGATATTTGGCGAGATGAGACAGAGGATTCGACATAGATTACCTGACATTCGCCTTAGGTTTGGGAAAACCTCGGAAAAAACCCAACCAGGTTATCAGTGCAAGCGGGAATCGAACCGACGCCACAGTGGGGCCAAACCCACTTATTCTTGGCAAAAAAGATTTTATTGCCTCAATGTCATTTACATAGTAAGAAAAGTAGTTTTTGGTTTTTGTAAAGCTATTCTATCAACGAAAAGTGCGATTTCAAATCATAAAGCAGAAAATTAGGAAGTAATTACAAAAAGCTAACATCGGGACTCTTCAGCCTCGTTCACATTGTCAGTGTCGTCACTGCTGTCGTGTACTGCAGAACCAACATCCGGTGCCCGAAGCATGTCCAGGACCTCTTGTCAAATTGCGTGGCCTTTTTCTTCGGCATCTTCCTGAGAGAAAAAATAATCGGATCCGAGGATATCAACAGCACGTTGAGGACATCTTCATTTGTTTTTGTTCGGGACACCTTCCGGGAGAAACCTTCTCTGTACTTTTTAAATTCCTTGTTTCTAGCCTCTTGGGGTTCCTCACTTAGTTGTCTGAGTAGATTTAGTTCCTGTAATAGCATTGCACACTTTGCCGTCAATCATAGTGAAAAGCATGTTGTAGATGACTTCAATTTGCTTGCCATCTAACTCGCAAATAAAAGGCTGTAATTGATATATTTTCCGTTCGATATGATCCTATTTCAGTTTTGAAAGATTTGCTGTTTCACGTTGGAACTGAAACCGAATAGGCCTACAGTACCGTGTTGACGAAGTTCGTGCGTTTTGCCAGAAAACAGTTGGCCCTTGTCCGTCCGGGTTGTCGTCAATTAAACGTATAGGCACAATTGAAGAAAGGAACACTTTCGAGTCTGTGTCACCGGATTCACTTGAAAATGTTTGTTTGTATTCTGATTGTGTAGAATCGTCGAATCCCCACTTACAAATTAGGATTAGCTTTAGACTGTTCTGAACTGCATTGTTAAATACGTCCTTCTAAGCCTCCAGAAGACGAGAGGCAGTATGGTCAAGAAATGCTTGCAAGTTAACTTCAGCCGCAGTTTCTGATAGCATTATGTATTCTTTCTGAGGAAAACAACACTTTTTAGCTTTCTGAATGCTTTTATAAGGAGGAAATCTCCGTTTATCATGTTCTCGGATAATATTGTATTGAAGTCTGGTGAGCTGAGCATCAATACACATGACAAACGCTTCTGTTCCTGTGAACTGCTTCGTTGGTGGACTAAAACATCTTTTGTAAGCTTCTTGATATTTCGAAGATCGCATTGGTGATGTTGCTGTCACATC
This sequence comes from Periplaneta americana, assembly GCF_040183065.1. Taxonomy (NCBI): domain Eukaryota; kingdom Metazoa; phylum Arthropoda; class Insecta; order Blattodea; family Blattidae; genus Periplaneta; species Periplaneta americana. The sequence goes on along the minus strand of NC_091124.1, from coordinate 125,142,009 downwards.
TTTTACAATTTTTTAGGCTTTCACTTTGCCAGAAGAGCGCAAGCTCATTTCAGCGACAAAGAAGAGCTCATCACTTGAATATGTGGCTCGCAAGTTTTCTGTTTTCTGTCGTTTTGTCCTATCAGATGATTCATGGAAACTCTTCGTAGGTCTACCCATACATTTTATAGTAGCGTCCCTATCGTAGTTTCGAAACCTCACTGATGAGTCTAACCAGTCCTTGTTCTTCTCTAAAAATATTTCTTTTATCCTACGAGCTTGCTGCCATCTCTTCTTAAAATCGGACACGAAAAATGAAATTTGCTTGTAGAGAGCCATTTTGTCTTCATCCGGACGAAGTCTTTCAGAACTGTAACTTGCTCCTGTAATTTTACACGTCCTGTATCATAAAGTTCTCTTCTAGTTATAAAAACACCATTGTTGCAACCCGATTCTGCAAAGAAGAAAATGTATACGAATGCTTTGGGTGTTTAGGTCAAGCGTACTTGGCTATCTAATTTTTAGAAGCTGTCAATTTTTTAACTGCTGCTGTTCCAAAATGAGCAAATATGAGCAGGGTTTGTTTCCATTTACGACAAGTATAATGTGTGAAATAAACATAAATGTCAAGATGCAGAACATGATATGCCCTGATATACACTAAAACCTTAAAAATACTTACCCCTTTTTCACATTTTCGGTTCATTTCTTTATCGTCCCATAAAACACTACTAAATCCACAAAACCTATATGTAATTGCATTAAAATGTTCTTACCTGGTGGTAAAGACATCATGTTAAGCCACACTTCGTAGTTCCACCAGCACACGACAATATGACGCATTTAACTACTTCCCGTGCACAAGCTTCCCTCTCACTGACTCAGCTAGGCTCAGGTTCTGACATTCGCCGTGACGTCAGCTGCACCCCAGTGACCTTGTCACTATCAAAAACGTATAGTTCAGGGATTTATCTATCGTTAGAATATAAAATATTGCTACTTTTGTAAGATCAGTTTTTTGTTTTTTTGCCAAGAATAACGCTGTTTGGCCCCACTGTGCGACGTCCGAGCGCAACTCCGGTTCAGCAGGCAAACGCGCTACCGTCTAAGCTACACCAGTGACCATAACTTGAAAATGCGTTGGAGAGCAGCGCTCAACATTTTCATCCTTGCCGTCAGACAAGGACTCGATACTTGATGCACAATTAACTACTCGAAGCATCACCGTCTTCAAGACTTTCGATTTCGTTAACCTCCCATCGTCATCAGAAAGGTTCTGCTCGTCGTTAGTCAACAACGTAGCATCACAATGTTTCGCATAATCATTTTCTTCTAACAAAATTTTGCATACATCATGAATGGGCTGATTTAGACCTTCAGCAGCCATACTGTAGTCGCTCATCAGACCGCAAAACAAAGGCAGTTAATTGCTGAAGTGTTAGTGAAATCTTGCCGAAAAAATCTGCCACTAGGTAGCATAAGAGTTAATTGCGAGTGGTTTGTGCGCAAAAAATTATAAACCACCCAAATGTCGTTTTGGGTTCAATGCTAATCCCGCTGTACTAGATGTAATTATATCAATATTTCAGAAACTAAAATGGTAGACGAGAAATATTTTACAGGAGTGTCATTAACCTGCAATAAATAAATAAAAGCCAAAAAGGAAAGAATATATATATATAGGCCTATAATTTTTTGAAGGAGATACGAAGGATTTGCTTAATGCCTGGGGTCACATTGACTCCACGGTAGGAGGGTTAATCTGATTTTAAGTGGTGAGCATTTATTTCTCGATCCCTCTAAGCGGGACACGGTGTATTACTGTCACTATTTATAATTTTTAGAATTTTTAGTGTCAGTATGATTGTTTCTATGAGATTTGTAATGAATTTCATTTTATCTTTTTTATTACGAAAGTCACTTCTATGTACAAATCAAGCTTTCAAGTATAACTCCCTGTGAAGTTGATTTGAATAATTTCGAGGGAAAAATTGTTCCGGGGCCGGGTATCGAACCCGGGACCTTTGATTAAACGTACCAACGCTCTACCAACTGAGTTACCCGGGTAGTTCAGTTGGTAGAGCGTTGACACGTTTAACCAAAGGTCCCGGGTTTGATACCCGGCCCCGGAAGAATTTTTTCCTCGAAATTTTTCACTTCTATGTACATTGAATCTAGTTTTAAAGTTTCGTTTTGTTTTTCCAAAATATTTATGATTATATGTTTTGCAAATTAGCATGCAGATATCGCCGTTCGAGTGCTTATCGGTATTCTGTAATCGATTATTATGTTATTTTACTTGTTATTGGTTTTTAATGTTATACTAATGCCTTCTTTGTTAAAAAATTACAAAGTTTGTTAGAAAAGACGTTGTTATACGTTACCGTGGCCTATATGTCAAATTTTCTTTTTCTTTGCATTTTCCGTTTAAGGTTTTAATGTGGTGTTATTATTAACAGAAGACGATAACGGATTTTCTATTTTAAGAGAAGACGTTGAACTGCCGTTTAAGGATATGAAGAATGGGGGGGGGGGAAACAACAGGAGTTGGAATCCCCATTGAATTAGTGAAATGCATGAGTGAAGACTAGAAGGAAATTCTATCATTATGTAACGAAATATATGAGAAAGGCGAATGGTCTGAAGATTTTACGGAGACAGTGTTGATTCCAATACCGAAGAAAAATAATGCCAAGAAATGTAAGGAGTTCAGAACTATCAGTCTGATATCGCACTCGGCGAAGATTCTCCTGCGAATACAGAATCAACGTAGACCTATATATATATATATATATATATATATATATATATATATTCTAAGATGGAAGGACAGTTGGAAGAAGAACAGTTTGGCTTCAGAAAGGGAAAAGGTACAAGGCATGCAATTGGACTACTACGAACAATCGGTCAAAGATACCTAGAGAAGAATACAGAAGTGTATATAGTATTTGTGGATCTAGAAAAGGCGTTTCACGGTGTTGATTGGAACAAACTGATGGACATCCTGAAGAAAATAAGTGTGGATTAGAAAGACAGGAGGCTGTTCAGTAACCTAATTATGAAACGAGTCAAAGTCAGGATAGGAGAATAAATGTTTGCAGGAAGTGAAATAGGGAGAGGAGTACGACAAGGATATCCTTTATCATATATGTATGTATGTATTATTGTTATTATTATTGTTATTGTTATTGTTATTATCATTTTTATTTTTTTTGTTAACCTTTCTCTTTTTGATATTAAATTTTTATTATTATGTTACTGAATCCATTTTCGGACGCTATTTCCCAAATTTTCTTATACTTACAAGGAGAGGACACGCTCTGTATATCACAGAATTAAATAAGATTTTGTGACATGAAAGTATAAGACGTACTGTTTAAAGTCATACCTGATATGGGTAGCCAATGACCCCTCGTTTTGAAAATATTGGCTATTGTTTTGACATACTTCCGTTAGGTGTCTAATAGGAAAACATTAGGCTGTGTAACGGCGTAGCTCTTATGGTTGGAATCCTAATGCCTTCTCATTTTTTAAAGCTTGATATTATTATTATTATTATTATTATTATTATTATTATTATTATTGTTGTTGTTATTTTTATTAGTTTTTTAAATTTTTTTATTCACTTTCAGTTGTCAGCTCCTATAGCCTATTCAAAGCCATGTTGAAATATGCGTGGTATGCATCAAAATTAATAAACGAATGAGCAGTGTTTGTGAATGTGAATGATATCTGTTTCGCGGTAGAAGTGCGGAAAAATGTGTGTGACTGTGGACAACCTTCTTTCATTTGCTGTGGATAGTGCAGGAAATATGTATGTTTTGTGTGTTTTTATGACATTTATCATAATGAATCTGGACACAATGAAGTGGAATAGCTGCTACAGAAACTGAACAGACACCAGTGACACATCTTACCTGCCTACATGAGCAATATTTCATTGTTTATTCTTTACAATACAATGCTAACTAATTATAATTTGTTTAAAACATGATGAGAAATGTGATATATGTAAATAGTTTACTGTGATCACAATATTAATCATTATTAAAAGAAAAAAAAAATAGGACCAGTTAAGATTCGAACGTAGGTTGCCAGGATAACAACTCAGCACCCAACCATATGGGCTACGCTGTTATACAGTCTAATGCTTCCCTATTAAGCACGTAACGGAAGTATGTCACAAACAATAGCCAATATTTTCAAAACGATGGGTCATTGGCCACCCATACCAGGTATGATTTTAAACAGTACTTCTTGTACTTTCGTCTCACACAATCTTATTCCATTCGGTGATATACAAAGCGTGTCCTCTCCTTGTTAGTATTATAATTTTTGGGCGTGAGAGATATGTTTATATATTGTCTATGTATAATTGAACATTCTAATTGTTTGTGAATATGGGTGGTTAGACGTTGTGTGCATTAGTTGTTGGTTTTCTAAAGATGTTGTATTCCATGGTTGTGTTTCGTATTGTTAACGTGAGATCGAGAAAATTTATGGATACATACATAAACATATACTGTATATATATAATTTTTAATGGGTTATTTTACGATGCTTTATCAACATCTTAGGTCATTTAGCGTCTGAATGAGATGAAGGTGATAATACCGGTGAAATGAGTCCGGGGTCCAGCACCGAAAGTTACCCAGCATTTGCTCATATTGGATTGAGGGAAAACCCCGGAAAAAACCTCATCCAGGTAACTTGCCCTGACCGGGAATCGAACCCGGGCCACCTGGTTTCGCGGCCAGACGCGCTAGCCGTTATTCCACAGATTACATACATACATACATACATACATACATACATACATACATACATACATACATACATACATACATACAACAATACATACATAAGTGTTTTTGCCAGTAGGAAATGGTGATAGCGAGGTTGTATTTGGCGAGATGAGGCCGAGAATTTGCCATGATATTACAAGATATTCGTCCCACAAATAGGGAAAACCTAAGAAAACCAGGTATTCAGTCCAAGTGGAGCTGTGGGTCAGCAGACACACGCATCTACTGAATAAGCTATGCTGATTGCTGTATAGATACAGGGTGAGTCATGAGGAAAGATACATGTTTGAGGGGTGATAATATTGGTGATCCTGTACAAAAAGGTTTATATGAACATAATATGTTCTGTTCTTAAATGTTTCGGAGAAAACTAAAGGAAACAATGACGAACGGGAAAAGTACGGGTGATAGTAAATTAAAACTTGTTACCTTATGTTCTGTTTAATTGTGTACTTTTCTTTACAGAATATGTTAAAAAAGTCCATCGTCAACTTCAATGCACTTTGCAGCTCGTAGACAACTGCTGTATTTCTGATCTGAGCTGCTTTGGACATTCCTTTACTTGAGCACAAGCATGTAAAATGCGAGTGAGAAGTTCCTCCCTTGTTTCCACTTTGCGCTTGTATACTTCGTTGTTAAGCCAACCCCAAACACAGTAATCTAATGGAGTAAGGTCGGGTGACCTCAGTAGCCAAGAAATTACTCCACTGCGACCGATCCAACATCCAGGATACGTTTCATTGATCCTACTACAACTTAATGTCATTTTGGTTGCGTCCGCATGTGAGTGCTGATGAAGGACATGAGACTGACGTCCGTGATTTTTAAACAGCTGTATGTCAGATACTGTTAACCCTTTCTAATCCGAATTAAATTTACAAGCAAAACATTTTTTTCTTGACTTTTCTTCATTATTTGTGGCATGTGCAACATTTTACAGTCATTCGTTTGATTTTTTCCTCGCCTGTTATTAATATAATAATTATAACCATATGGCAACAATAGGAAGGAGCGTGAACTCTACACAATAAAATCTTCTTTTCATTACAAATTATCTAATGCAATTAATTATACAAACGTATATACATTAGTAAAAAATCAAACAGAAGTATTAGCCAACATACACTGCACAGAAAACTTAAATGAATAAAAACCTAAATTTACCAAATTGTGCAAAACATAACTTCAGTAAATTTTTAATTTATGTGACCCAGAATTCCACTGGCTGTGAATATTACTTATTTCAATCACAACTATATTGAAACAATCCGACGGAAATATTGACCTACTTAGACTTTCAAAGACAACTTAAATGCTCTAAATACGTACCTAGTATAATATAACCTGTATTTACAATATTATGAAAAACGATATTACTTCAGTATATTTATTATTCGAGATACCCACCAAGCCTACTGGCTGTGAAAGTCAAGAAAGAAATCATTGTTTACATTCAGGCACAATCCAACTTTACATTTCTTACACATTATCCGGGTGAAACCTAATTTACAATTTCGACACATTTGTTTTTGTGCAGACTCCAACATATCGCACATTAGCAAGGGGCAAGCATATCTTAGGACCTCTTTTTGCTGTAGGCAGTAAGTTTGAGCTTCTTCGACCTCTTTTCTTCTCATTCATTTTTCCAGCCACTGTGAGTGAGTTTGCTATGGTGGTTTGGAATTTCAGAAGTGAAAGTGAAACTGACTTATCGTTTTTCTGCGAAAGATGCCTTCTATATAAAAGGCAACCATTTACAACAGCTGAATTCGATACCCAGTACACAATGTGCATGTAGCCCTTTTTTGATCTCAAATTAATACTGTAAAGCTCGATGAGCATATCTGCTAGGGGAAAGTTGCCTATATCGTACCACTTTTCAGTCTTTCTTTCTTTATTTCGAAATAGAAAGGAATTTTAATTGTATATATTCTTAGACATCGAGACAGTACTATGGGACACAATATATATATATATATATATTTTTTTTCAGAATTTTTAAGTAATTATCAATTGTTTTTATAAGGCATTATTTAAAACTCTGCAAGTGGTATGATTTACGCGCCCAGTATCCTAAATCGTACCTAGAGGTTGCTTAAATCGTACCGATTTGTAAAATATACATTTTCAAAATAAGAACTACATAAAAAATAACATAATTTATATAGTATTATTGTAATTTAATATGGCACTTTATTAATACAAGTGAAAAACTGAGATGTTTTAAGATACAAAATCTTTTGTAACATACAAATCTCACATATTTTCAAGATCTAGTGAAACGAAAACACGAAGTGTCACTCAAGATTAAATCCTATTCAACACAAAAGAAAGATACCTACATGTCAGATTCTGTCGTTACACATGTCACAGACAAAATGAGAACGTTCTTGTGCCGTAGAAACTCCTGCACATGTCTCACGCACACATTGATTGCACACAGAGCAAAGAATCATACCTTGAATGTTAAAACAAAACCAATCCTCTTCTTTTACATCAACATGAATCATGTTAAAAGCTTTTTTCGTTCTTTTTGAGAGATGATTTTTTTTTTGTGTTTTTTTAACTTACTCCTTTCGATTTCTTCTGCTGCAATTGATTCTTGAAGTTAAAGTATAGGTATAGGTATAGGTGATTCAGGACTGATGATGTTACTCGTGGATGGCTGATCAATGCTGTTACTGGTGGACAGCTGGTCAGCGCTGTTACTGGTGGAAGGCTGGTTAATGCTACTACTGATGGGTAGCTGAGACACTACTGAGACTAGATAGCTGATCAATGTTGTTTTTGGTAGATGGCTGATCAATTCTGTTTCCGATGGATAGTTGACCAATGCTGCTAATCGTTTATGACTGATTAATGCTGCTACTGATAGATGGCTGATCAAGGTTGAGCTGATGCGTATCTTCCTGGATAAAGTTGTTGATCATAACAATATCACTCTCCTTGAAAACAGTGCGATCAACTGGCCACACTCCTGAAAGCCATTCATTGCGGAACTTTCAGTAGCTGCTTTTCCATATGCTTCTCCAATAAGAGCTCACATTTCAAATTGTGTTACCTTCTGACCAGGGTTTGTACGAAGCCTTTGGAAACTGTCTGCTCAAAGAAAGTCTCAAATGACTTGTAAATAGCAACATCTAATTGTTGCAACCTATGTGTAGTGTGTCCAGGCAACTGAAGTAAAAGGACACCATTTTCCCGAGCTAGCTCAATAGCCTGGAGATTCTTAGAATGGGTCGTGTATCCATCCAGTAGAAGCAATACTTTAGTTTCCTTTTTTGGCTTAACATACCGAATAAAATGTTGAAGCCATTTAACAAAAAGTTCACTACTTACATACCCTGTTTCCGAAACTTCCATCAGAATACCAGGAGAGGTACCAGGAGATTAAGCTAGACGCATTATCTTCCTCTTATAAATAATCATCGGTGGTACATAATACCCGAAGTACTTGTGCAGCAAACCACTGTGGTATTGACACCTCTTTCCCCACTTGCTAAATATCCCACTTGAGACTTCCCTCGTTTTGCAATCACTTTTGGTGACTTCTTCTGCACCGTCGAAAAACCCGTTTCGTCAACGTTAAATATGAAATTCTCGTCGACTACGTTCTCCATCAGATCATAAAAACCTTTAACATTAACTTTATCAGACCCATTGGAACGAGCAACAGATACATTTTCTGGTTGCCGCAAACTTAAATTTGGATGCCTCTTCATGAACCCATAATACCATTTCTTTCCCGCCAAACGTATTTCCTTATTGAAGGGATTTGGAAGGTGTGGGTTCGCTTCCAACATATCGAAGGCAAATTTCTTGACGTCAGTTATAGTAATTCCAAAAAGATATTCTTTAAACTTCTGAATATGTTGAACCAATTCCTCTTCTGTTTCCCGTGGAAAACCTGTATTTCTCCCGTTGATGGATCCACTTGCAGGACGATCCAGAACTCTCTTTACTTTTCCCATCAAATGTCGCTTGAAAGTCGGTTTTGAAATGTCCTACTTACGGCAACATTCATTCAATCCCACTGCCACGGATCGAAATTCATCCAATGCCTTAAGTAAAGCACTTGGTTCCCATTTTCCGTATTCTCGTTTTGCCATTATCTATTCTGAAATTAAAAATATTATACATCTAACGTTAATTGTTCACGTTGCCAAAATCGTACTGGTACAGTATTAACAACTTTTTAAAGGTAACTTACGATTTAGGAAACTAGCACTCCTAGCAAACTATTCAGATTATAACCTAAACAAAGCTGTTACAGTGACTATTTCTACGGTTTAAATAATGCAAACAATCTTATATGCTGAGTGTAATAAAAGAAATTCATTAAACTAACTTAGTATTTGAATAAAAGCTAAAGAAAGAGTAACAAAATCTTATATGGGAAATCAGAACTTACTATTAAGCACGATTTAATACAGCTGTTTTCTTGGGCGAAAGGCGGAAAACTGAACAAGTGTCAGTTTCTATTTGTATTTCGTGAATAATTCCCCAGATGGCTCCTGCATGCAATACTTTTCTCGATATTAATAGTGGTACGATTTAGACTATTTTCCCTAAATCAACTCCGCCCATGAAAGTATTATAGCTTCTGGTCCACAGTAAGTTAATGCCAGCTGTACAGATTTGTTGTCATACCATCGTACAATTACAATATCATTAGCTTTGTCAACTCTGTAATCGTATTCTCCACGACCAGACTTCTTCAATGTCTTTTCATCCAATAGTGGACATTTGCCGTTCTATCTGCTCTGATAGTGCCTAAGCCCCACATCCCCATTTGCTTCAAAGAGATTAATAATGGTAGTGAATTAAACCAATTATCAATAAAAAATTTAAAATTCTGATCTCTTGGCAAATGCATTAACTGCATGACTATGTTACCTAAGAAACCGAGACCAAAATCTTCGCACTTCGATTTCAAAGTCATGCATAATACCACTTGAACTAGCCCTCGTTAATACCTTGTAACCCCACTTATGAGGTTTATTTCGCATGTACTGTTTTAAAATGACTCCTTCCTGTGAAAGAAATCATTTGTTCATCAATGACTTGATTTTTTTCAGGGGGAATATTGTGTAGATTGTCCCTGAAATTATTAAGCAAAGGCCTTACTTTGAATAATTTATCATGTTCAGGATCAATAGCGGGCTTGGCTTTAGTATTGTCTGTAATATGAAAATATTTGTAAATACATTCAAACCTAGCCCTGCTCATTACATCACTAATATGAGGAAATCTACATTCAGATGACCAATACATACGGTATTGTGGCATTGGAACAGTAAAATCCCCAGAAATTGTTCAATTTTATTTGTCGAAATATTTGGGTTCATTCCATCTTTTTGGTGTGCATACAGGTTTGATTGCTCTGCTATGCAATAAATAATATCGTTTTCAATAAGACTTGAAAAATATTCACGGGGTGAAATATCATTTACAGGGGAATCTGGAATATGACCATTCCAAATGCAGTCAGGTCTTTCAAAGTCTACTTTTCTCCACTTTGGAACAACTTTAATCGCATCCTTTGATGGAACTGCGTTTAATGAATGATGTGAAGTGTTGTCTTCTCTTAGACTAGTAACTAACGGTACATCAGGAATACAATTGTCTACAGAAGTTGTGGATTCGACAGCAGTGTTTCTGCAGCTTCAAGTTCATCCGTATCAATATTAGCAACTCCCTCAATAAGAATTGTGCAGTTCAGGATCTCCCGTTGGAGATTAATATCTTTAATTTCAATTTCAATTCCATCACCATCAGCATAAAAAATTTCACCATCGGGGATAGTATGTACATTTAGAATAAATTTTAAATCTTTTCGTGACAGTGGTCTATTGTCAGGATTCTGGAAATACAAAATAAGACTTCTGAAAGCTTTTATTTTCTGCATGGGATCTGTCCTAACTAATTACTACGCAGCATATAACAACTGTGATATGACCGTATTTGACGATTGTTGCCATATGGCATTTATTATTTTTATCACTGTTTATAAATATTGCATATTGAAATTATTTTAAATAATTACATAGGAACATTGTTTCATCATTTATATTTACATTCAATTACAAACATGTCATATTAGAGTTCAAAAATACAGAAATACTTGCATTTGAAAAAGAGACTTTTTACTCGCAATCCATGTTGAAATAAATAACTGTATTAAGATTAAGAACACTTCACTGGCCAAGTTACGGAAGTGGCAACATTTGAAACAAAACCATATTGATGAAAATTTATTGAAATAGAAGTTATGCGACAAAATTTACCTTCATATGTAACACACAAGTATATAAATGCTATAAAGTTAATTGTTGTCATATGGTAACTATAGGTAAGAAAGGGTTAAGAACAGGACATTATGTTCATATAAACTGTTCTGTTTAGAATCATTATTATTATCACCTCTCACACCATGTACCTTGCCTCCTGACTCACCCTGTATAAATGAAAACGTTTGTGAAGCACTCGGTGATCTCTTGTTTTAGCGGTACCTGTAACTTGTATAATATAATGTTCTTGATGCTTGCGAATAGATTGTTCAATTCTCTCAAGCAGCAACCTAAATTCTTCCATTTTATTTTCAAAAACTCTTTTATGAGTTGTGGGCTACCCATTCTTGTTTATTCTACAAGGAAACGAATAACCTAATGCCTAATGTCCAACTAATTTAACTTTCCTTTCTTCTGGTTTTAATTAAAGTTTAAATTTTTTTACACTTCTTCGCAATGATTGATTGAAATATGGGATGTTTCAATGAAACGCGTTGTTCTATCTCTTAAAACGTTGTGATTATCTTACATAATTTTAAATAATTAATTAAAAGTGATATCCAGATGTGACACTCTTTCTATTCAGCATTACACTCAAAAGCGAAATAAGATTTTGTGGATCTTTAGTTTCTTCAAATTATTCTAGGCTTGAATTATAATGGCGATGTCAGCTTTAATTTTCCCCAGTTCTCATTAATCATTTCACCGTTAAAATCCCTCACATTCTAAGTCACTGTAATCAGCTGTTTCGCTGTACCAAATCCTCTGTCATTTATTTTACCTCTCATCAACGCATTAGATAGCTAAGCGTCCCTTTGTGAGATATGAATTTGGTTTCAGACTCTTGTATAAGCAATTCTTGAATATTACAGAATTGCAATCTAAAAACACAGAATCCTCATAAAGAGATGTAATAAAAATGTAAGTTGTTTGAAATCATTTTAACGAAGAATAATACACAGATAGCGCATAAAATTGTCGATAATTTGATAATTAGACAATATCAAACGTAGCCTATACTTCGATATAGGCGTAATATTTTATTACCCTTAGGATCCGTTCACACGGTGCAGGAACTTCTCCAAAGGGACACTTATTCTAATCGATTTCATACGGACAGTAGTGTACAGACGGTTCAATCTTTTACCGCATATAACTTAAATTTCATTATGCACGGGGAAAAATCGAACCGTGTGTACAGTACTGTCCGCAAGAAATCGATTCGAATAAATGCCCGTTTTGAGAAATTCCCGTACCGTGTGAACGGTCCCTTATATCGTCCGTAACAATTGAACTTCGTCACAGCGTCATCGAAAGCACTAAGGTTGGTTCAGGCGGTATGTGAATTTACTCGAATCAATTTCGTGCGGACAGCAGTGTACACACGGTTTTATTTTTCCCATACATAAGTTTAATTTCATGAAATACTTCGTAGACAAAGAAACTGAATACGTTTCTGGTTGGTGATACCAGTACAGAATCAGAGACGTATTCATATCCATCATGTAGACTACTAAGTGTTTCATAAAATTCAAACATATGCACGGCAAAAAATCGAACAGTGTGTACAGTAGTGGCAAAAAATCCGGAGCGACTCTTGTAGCTGATTTCAGAGCCTTGTTCACTCCAGAGCACGATAGACTGGTAACTAAGGCTTTCGTGGTTCGAATCCTGCCTGGGAAGAAAACTTCTTTTTGTTCCTTATTCAAATTTATTCCCAATACTTTTCGATTGCAGCGATATTTTACTACTTAATTAACTTATTATTCCCAGAACATGAATTTTACCAGCAATCGAAAAGTATTGGGAATAAATTTGAATAAGGAACAAAAAAAGTTTCCTTCCCAGGCAGAATTCGAACCGCGGAAGTCTTAGTTACCAGTCTATCGTGTTCTGAATTGAACAAGGCTCTGAAATCAGATACAAGGGTCGGTCCGGTCTTTTTTTGCCACTCCTGTACACTGCTGTCCGCGCGAAACCTATTCGAATAAATGTCCGTTTCGGCGAATTGAAGTATCGCCTGAACAGGGCATAAAGAAATAATGTCACAAAAAACGAGTGTCTCTATATAAATAATTAAGTAAATAAATAGAAAATAAGGAAATAAATAAGTAAATACAAATAAGTAATAAATAAATAAATAGAGTAAATATAATTCTAATAAGAAATAAATCACAATATTACATATTTTGTAAACTGTTATAATTTAATTCACGGTTTTATTTCTATTGCGTAAGAAATATACAGAAAATATTAAAAAGTCTGATTTAATTCTGAATATCTTCATAAAGTATAGAAACTATTTATTTATTTATTTACTTATTTATTCATCTATCTGCAGTCACTGAACACAAAATGTTTTAGACTTAGTCCAAAATACATATTACAAATAAACATATATTAAAATTTACAAATTCCCATACTCAGTATTAAAAAATTCACTAATATTATAAAAAGACTTATCTATGAGCCAATCAGAGATAATTCTTTTATATTCACCCTTGCTCATATAAAAGAAATGGTGGTGAATTTTATTATATTCTCGTAAAACAACGATTTCAAAGTTATCAATAGTTTTGGTTAATCTGAATTGAGGTATATTAAACAAATATTTAAGTATAGTGTTATGATATTATGAAAGTCATAACATATTTATACAGTGCGTTCGTAGCTCGGCCGGTCCGTTCCGCGGCGGTCTTGGACTGGGTGAAGATTGGCGCGCCTGCCGCCAGAGTTACACATAAACGACCGGCAAGTCTTGGGTACGGAACACTAACTACTCTACTAACATTAGACTTACCTGCATCACAACAAATGTTGAAAGTGATGACCTTCAACTCGAACACATTCCCTATATCTCCGAAAACAATTTCTGGTTCACTCGCAAAAGTTCATGTTGACTGATTGCCTGTATTTCTCTCGTGATGTACTTCAATTCTAGTAACGTGTGCGAATTTGATGCATACATTTTATTCTTTAACGTTTTCAATAAATAAAAATCCCATGGAGATAGGTCAGGGGAACAAGGCGGCCACAATCCTCGATTAATTATTTTGTCACCAAACACACTTCGCAATTCATGCATAGAATTCGCAGCGGTGTGCGCTATAGCTGAATCCTGCTGAAACCAGACACTCAATTGTTCATTTCTCGTTACCTAGTTACGGAAAAAAATTTAAAATTGAAGTTACATAAACGTGTGAATCAACTGTTGTGTCGAAAAATTTGGGGCCGATAATTCTACTCGCACTCACTGCACATCAAATCCCAACCTTTGCAGCGTTATGAGGAACTTCATGAATAAAATGGGGATTTTCGGTTGCCCAGTATCTATTGTTCTAAATAGAAACGTGATCATGAAGATGAAACCACGCTTCATCAGTGAAGAACTTAAAAGTGGGTCCACGTCGCCATTATGAACGGACTGCACAAACCAATTGCAATAATTAACCCTACTTGCAGGATATTGTGGTTATAAAGCATGAACTACAGTCATCCTGTACGGCTTAAGTTCTAGAAGTTTCGTTGCCACAAAAGCTGACGTCTTGGAAATGTTAACCTCTTGTGCTAAACGTCGCAGTGATATGCGGGGTGAGTGCTCTAACCGGGTCCCTACTTCATCAAGCTTCTCTTCTGTCAGTACAGGGGGTTGTTGAACACGTTTCTTGTTCAAAAAAGATACTGTACGTCTGACTTCATTGACAAGGTCATGAATAGTTTACCTACTAGGAATTCGAACACATGCAAACCGATGTTCAAATTCTCTTCGACACCTTGTTGCAAAAGAGTATTTCACATACAAATCATAGAAAAAGATACGTTGTTCTAAAGTGTACTCAACCATTATTAATAGACACTTTATCACCACGAGACAACACAATTTTACTCACAACACGCGCATAGACGTCTTTCCCTCACGACAAATCCAACTCGACTGACTGGCGCATCATCGGTAGCTACAACGCTACTCTGGCGACAGGCGCGCCAATCTTCACCCAGTCCAAGGCCGCCGCGGAACGATCCGGCTGAACTACGAACGCACTGTAGAAGTTTTGATGACCAAATAGTAATCATTCAAGTATGTAAGGATCTGTTACAGTTATGTTTTCTCTCTTCAAGAGAGGACGGCAAAATTCGTTCATAAAGTACAGGAATTAGTGATGATTCTTATAACTTTCTTCTGCAGTTTAAACACTTTGTTTATGTGAGCACTGTTCCCCCAAAGTAAATTTCCATATTATATGTTATAATACTATTAAAATATACGAAGTAAGCTGTCTTCATATAATGTAAAGAGAGAAAACTTTCAGGCTTCTCAATAAAAACAAAGTTTCAGATAATTTTCAACAGACGTGTTCAATATGGTGCTCCCAAGTAAGTTTCGTGTCAACTGCAATGCACAACATATTAAAATAACTGTTTTCATTACAAGACTGTGGCATTCTTGGAATTTAGTTTTAAAATTATCACATAAAAACTAACAATCTTTTGAATAATATATAAAATTTCTTCATCACTCTCTCCTAATTTATAAAAATATACTATGTAATTGTACACAGAACCAGTGTTTTTATTTACAACTCTTTTTGCACTCTATGTGTGATGAGCAGGTGCGGGTATTTATGGATATCGCGAAAATCATGGCATAATAGATGGGCCTATACAATAGATTTTTACGAATATTTCGAATTAAGTGATTCTGATTAATAATATGCGGATAAAACAATCCCGATAAAACGCGAAATGGAGTTATAATAGCGAAATATGAACACATTCGCGAATTATTACTATTGCGTTGTTTTATAGCGAATTTCGCATTGTTTTTTTTTTCGGATTTTATTTTCACTTGAATTTGTTACATATCCAAGTAGGCTACATTATATGGTATTTCAGGTGTTCTGATTACATTAATGAATTCAAAAGACGGAGAATTCAACATTTCATTAATAATTTGAAAGTATTAATCTGCAGGCTGCAAGTTTTTTTTTTTTTTTTTTCGTTCTTAATGAATGTGTGTTAAATACAGTCTCAATCCAACAAATATTGTCTATTGGCCATACCGCATCTTTACCAAAATCCAACGAACCTTTAACGTTGAATATTTGGAAAGTAATATTCATACTCAGTTATACTCCAATTCTAAGATCATTGTATTTTCCAAAATTTCCATTAATCTCCCCCCAGAGTACAAATCAATCTCCAACAATCTCCGCCGACACCAGTATTAAAAAACACAAATGATAAAATTAATCTCCATAAATACCTGCACCTGGTGATGAGTAATGAATCAAGATAATACGGCGTTTGATGACGGAAAGAGTGTAGAATACGAGGATATTTATCTAAGACACCTTTCTTTGTGATAAATTTGCCCAGCTAGATTTGCTCCTTGGACCACTGTTGTGCGCCATCGTCCGTCCCCGTCCAACTAGGGGCTGTCATGTACAGATACGGAATTAAAATTTGGAGTGAGTCTTGATTGGAGTCCACCTGTATGTAGGCAACAATTTTACACGACTGTCCACAACTTATACATAAGGGAGCTCCAAATTTTATTTCCATATCTGTACATTCATAGAGAGAAGTAACTGGCTGGTCGGCTCCACTCGACATCACTGTAGCTCGTAGTCTTTTACTGAAACCATATAATTTATGAAGTTACGTGACATGAAGGGAAGAATAGGGTGAAATGGAGAGTGTTGTTGGAATGAAATTTGTACTGTACTATTGATGAAAAGGGAAGGATGTCGGGGAAGACCCTAATCCTCCTATTCTATCCACCGCAGGTATCACTCCAGTCAGCGCTGGAGCTTCATATCTGCTGTAATACTATCACTTCTGTGGTCTCCAGAGGAACCAAGAACCCGGTCCTCAGAAAACATTGTAGGGCATATTTGCTTTGAGTGTTTCATCTTCCTCTTTCATTATCATCAAACATTGCATTATGGCCAAATAACCTATGAATTTAAAAGGAAAAGATAAAGAAAGAATTAACATTTCAAACGTTAGATCTAGACACAGTCCCAGTTCACAAATTTAATAAATATTGTCATTATTGACGATTTTCCTATATGCGTTTCACGTATTTCGTATTAGTTACGCTTTTTATCATGTATCCAATTATATTCCTCATTATATTTTCTTTTGTTATCATACAAAAAATAAATCATTTTGTCTGTACGTAAGAAGCAAAGTTTGAATATTTTGCATTGCTCACAAAAGTAGTCCCTACTTCTTTTATAACCCAAGAAAATGAGTTACAGGACTTCATTTTTTAAGCTATACGCTTCAAGTAGATACCTGATATGATTGTTCACATATTCTTAGAAAATTAATTTTAGTATACCGTAACAATAATTTTTAGTATTGGTACTTAAGTTTTCCTAAAACTCTTCCCGAATCCGGCCCTTTGGACGAACTCTTTCTTCTCTAAAATTTATTAAGTATTCTGTGTGTAAATAATAATGAATGATTCGTGGACTTTACACTACAAATAATAGAAGCAAAATCTTTACATAAACTTAAAAAAGAACCGTATGTAAGTAATAAGGTGTTACTCTCTCCTTCAGTGTTTTTCTAAAACTAAAAATTCCTAACATCCATTTTTTCTAAACCCATTTTTCATAACGTTAATTCTTCCTAAAAATCTGCAATATGCATTTTTCCTCATTTTGTTTTCCTAAAAGCCTACAATATGCATTTCTGAGACATGTCATTTTTATTTATTACGTGTCCATGGTAATACAGTAGTCGCACATATTCAGAAAGCACATTACAGGCTAAAAATTTTAAGAATTAATATAGCTGAGAAGAATACATTAGTCGCACATATTTAGAAAGCCCATTAATGGCTAAAATTTGTCAAAGTTAACATAACTGAGAAGGATGAAAGAAGGAGCGCAGGTCATTAATGCAGTCAGAGGACAACTACTGCTTATACATGGATTAGTATATTATAAAACACATACATATAAAGAGAATGTGTTTTGAGAATGCAGGAAGCTGAAGTACAAGTAATGCAGCGCTCGTGCAAAAAACACTCGAGGACCACGGGGTCGAGTTTACAGTACTGTACTGCAGAGTGTTAATGAGTCTCCGCATTCACATACATTCTCCTAATCGCGAAGAATCGCAGGCTGAAAAGGTACACGAAAGGATAAAACGAGTAGCGAGATATTGATGCCTGCTCAAGTAGGTACTTAGAAATGAACTTCGAAATGTTCCCTCAAAAGTGCTTAGTCACTTGCCTCATCGGGAGAATATGAAACTAACTCTCAGAAGAGTTAGGCGACATGGTCTGCCACAAAATCCCACATCTTTGGCAGACTTAGAGGAAATTCCTGTGCGTTATCAGTCACAATAACTGGATATGTTTCTTTTGTTCGACTCCCGTCAGGAAGATTCTGATGATAATACAAAAGTGCTTATGTTCGGCACTAAACGAAATCTGGAACTCCTCATGCGCAGTTCTGTTTGATTTTTAGACGGGACCTTCAAGGTGAATCCTAATGTATTCGCACCATTGTTGTACGATTCTTGCAGCCCTTCCTGCTGAATGTAGGAAACAGAAAACGGATTAAGGTAAATTCTCATTTTTAAATATAACTATAAAAGATTGGAATGACCTACCTGCAGCGGTCTTTGAGGGCTGTCCTTCCTTAAGGAGATTCAAGAATAACTTAAAAAGTTGTGTATAAAGTGTAAATTAAAATTAAAGTGACATGTAACATTTAATTTTTTAAGGTGACATGTATTTATTTAGCCTGACGAGTTACTCCCTTGGTTTGAATTGTAAATTATTTAAAAATAGCGTGTAAGAGAGTCTTAGACTAGAAATGTTTAGCTTAAAAGCAGTTCTGTTTATAAGTATGCATAAGGGTGTAAGTATTTGTTTTATTTGAACTGTTGCATCAGTGAAGCGTGGTGAGTCAGTGAATTTATGGATTTACAGTGCAGTGAATAGTTCCGATCAGTGATAATTTATAGTGTCAATGAAATGTGTTATAGAGTGTCAGTGAAATGTGTTATAGAGTGTCAGTGAAATGCGTCATAGTGCCACTACAGTGAGTGAGATGAGAGTAAAGTGAAAGATTATTATCAGTACCAATGTGAAACTTATGTAGGGCCTACACATATGTAGATTGTATTGTAAAATTAGGATCACTTATTAATTAGGTTATGTTATGTATTATTATTGATTGTAATTATTGTGTTAAATTATTTTGTGTATTCTTATTGTATTATGTATATAATTGTACAGTATTGTGTATTGTACGAGTAATTGTATTCTGTATTGTTTATATTGTGTATGCCACTGCCACCGGTGCTTGCCCACTTGCAGTGTATATAAATACATACATACATACATACCAGTGGCGGTTATTCAAGTGAAGTACATGAAGGCCACCTTCATCCCTTTTTTCGTGCTTTAATAAAATATATTTTATCAATAAATTAAAATAAAATGAATTCTTCACTAAACCATATTTTGCTCTATTTTTTAATATCTTGTTCGGCTTAATCCGCTCAGTTAACGTTCACTGCAGTTCTTCACACGAACCCATAACCAGCCAGGCCACGTGGCTAGCAGACCAGCTGAAGGTCCGAATGAGACTTTCCTTTTCGCCTTCAGTACACACACCCGGTTGCCATGACAACGAGTTGCTTACTATGAATTACCGGTCCCTTTTGCGAGGCTATTATGAAGGCCTGTGGAGCAGGCATTCATCTCCTTTCTCTATTCTTGAAAGACAGAATCTCTCTCTCGTCCAAACATTGGATCAGGGTGGCCAACTGTAATATTTTGCAACTAAATAAGAAAACATAAAATATTCTGTAAAGAAGTTAAATATTTTTATTTAAATTTAGTATATAATGTATATATTTTGGTATTTTTAACGTTAGCACCTCTTGAATATTATGTTTTGTATGGATTTTGAAATAATTTGAGTACCCTGTAATAAAGAAAGTTGGCATAACATTTGACACTACGTTGTACATTTGACCCGCGCTGACCAACGATTTCGCTTTACGTATTCTTTGTTGTGACAAGTGCAGCGAAGTGTGAAGGTGTTACTACGTGTATTAATGCGATGAAAACATGAATCCGTTAAACGATTTAGTGTGTAATCTTTTGGAGACACCGTTCTCTTGTTAGTGTGCAGAAGATAAGCAAGATATTTTAAAATACCGCAGAACAACACGTCACATTAATATAACTATGAAAAAAGTGAAAAGTGGTGGTCGGTCATACAATATTCAGTTTCAAGATTCGTGGTGTGCCGATTGCAACTGGTTATGTGGGAGTCACTATAACGCAGAGGCGGTTCCTCAGGGCAGGCAGGGTAGGCTAAGCCTACCTCAACACATTTAGAAAAACCTACAAGTGGATATTTATTAACTACCCCAACATATTTGGAAAACCTTATATAATTATATACTCTTGTCTAGGTGCTTAGAAATTCTTCAATTAACTATGAATGGGATTTTTTGAGGGTTAGTTGGACGTTGCTTACTACTGGCAGTTCGATTTATGCGACAAGAATACACTGGACAGATCACGATGCGTCAGAAGGTAGGCAGAAGCGAAGTTAGCCGATCTTCCACGTAACTTCAAAGCTGGCCCTGGAGTAAGCATTAAAAGAGATCGCTATTCTAAATGCTTTCTTAGCGCATGCGTTCTATGCTTAAGCCAGCGCGCTAGAATTCTGCCTGCCCTAACGAGAACCCGCGAGCATTATCGAACACCTACGATTTGCGAAATTTCTGTTTGAAAGTTTCACGAGTTAGAACGTAGATTGTTACGAGTAGTATAACAGTTTTTAAACAGTGTGTTTTAAAAGATGTTTTTTTTAACAGTGTATTTTAGAAAATGTGATTTTTGCAAGTACGTACTGTATATTAATGTTACGTATATTTGGTGATTTATAGTTAATGTAAGTGATAACAATAATATTATATTATGACTGATATAATAAGTAAACTGTTACGTTGTCCGTTTTCGCGTCGTAATGACATTGAAAAGAGAAGTATTTTGGACAATGGACGACCCACTCCCGCATTAAGCTCTATTGTTCATAAAGGCAATGCTAAAGGTGCAAGAAAATTTAATCCTTCATGGTATGAAACACTATGAAATGGAAATATAAAAATTGGAGGTTTATCTTTCGAAAAGGTGGAAAAATTCAAATATCTTGGAGCAACAGTAAAAAATATAAAGGATACTCGGGAGGAAATTAAACACAGAATAAATATGGGAAATGCCTGTTATTATTCGATTGAGAAGCTTTTGTCACCCAGTTTGCTGTCAAAAAATCTGAAAGTTAGAATTTATAAAACAGTTATATTACCGGTTGTTTTGTATGGTAGTGAAACTTGGACTCTCACTTTGAGAGAGGAACATAGGTTAAGGGTGTTTGAGAATAAGGCTCTTAGGAAAATATTTGGGGCTAAGAGGGATGAAGTTACAGGAGAATGGAGAAAGTTACATAACGCAGAACTGCACGCCTTGTATTCTTCACCTGACATAATTAGGAACATTAAATCCAGACGTTTGGAATGGGCAGGGTATGTAGCACGTATGGGCGAATCCAGAAATGCATATAGTATGTTAGTTGGGAGGCCGGAGGAAAAAAGACATTTGGGGAGGTCGAGACGTAGATGGGAGGATAATATTAAAATGGATTTTAGGGAGGAGGGATATGATGATAGAGACTGGATTAATCTTGCACAGTGTAGGGACCGATGGCGGGCTTACGTGAGGGCGGCAATGAACCTGCGGATTCTTTAAAAGCCATTTGTAAGTAAGTAAGTATGGTATGAAACACATAAATGGCTAACAGGAAGTGAAGTTAAAGCTAAGCTGTAGGTGGTCACGTTTGTTATTGTAATCTAAAGAAGGTACTTGGAATCAGATCATATTTGTAACTCGGTAAGTCTAAAGAGACTTGAAAAGAATTTGAATCCAATTTCGGAAATGTTGTCTGAACAACAAGGATTGCAAGACAACAATATAACAATAAACTAGAAAAAACCGACAAATTATGAGACGGATCATTGATGTAACAGTATTGTTATGTAAGCAAGAGTTAAGTTTTCGGGGGGCATGATGAAAGCGAGCTGTCATTGAATCGCGGGAATTACATAAAAATGTTCTGTAAATTTTGCCTACCCTGGACATTTGACTACGAGCCGCCACTGCTATAACGAGAAGTTATATTGTTGGCCTTGTCTTCTTCTGGGGAACACGAAACTCGCTTGGAATTCAACTGGATTTTGCGATTTCAAAAATGTCAATCGCGGTCTTCACAGACATGCAGATTCAGCTGAACACATTAAATGTATTTTGCAATTAAAGGCCCTGCAGAAGAACATGAACACCATTGCGGATGCACTAAAGGAAAGTACTAGGTTATACGTAAGTCAATTTAATGAAAACGTATGTTTAAATAGACTGGTAATGCACACCGCAATCGATACGGTATTGTTTCTAAGCAAGCAGGAGTTGGCTTTTCGCGGTCATGATGAGTGTATTTCGTCACAGAACAGGGGGAATTTGAAAGAATTATTGGGTCTCATTTCATTGGCCCTATGAAAATTAGAAATCACTATGAAAAAATTAGGCCTGTTCTTTCTGGGAAATCTAAAACGATTCAAAATGAAATAATTGATTGTATTTCTGAATGCATCAATGAACTTGTAAGAGATGAAATTACTAGTGCCCCTTTCTTTCCCGTTCAAGTGTAAGTTTTCTGTTCAACAGAATACTGCTTTGAATTAATCATAGCTGCTTGATTTTACTGGATAGGTAAGCTTATATTGGAAGTTGCATGTTCCGAAGTTGATTTAAAATATGAATACAGTTTACGATCATGATTGTGATTTTGAATTTTGTTATGTGTCCTATTTCTTGTGTACTCTTTTAATTTGATGTGTTGTATAAAATGTGTTAGATTTTGTCTTTTTTATGTCATGTGGACTTGTGGTTGTTTTATTATGTTGTGGTATGTATTGTGTGGAAGTTTTGCTGGGACAGTGAATTCTTCGGGATTAAGGGGACGTAGCTTCCGAAAATGTTGAAAATTTGTTTACTTTATATGCTGTGCTTTTCATAAAACTTAAGAAAATGGTGAATATATTACATTAATTCAATATGACCATCGTATAGGTTACAAAAGCATTCGCGACGTCACGGCTATATAACGATTCCAGGAAATTACCTAGAATTCTATTGACCTTCACCTAATTTATCCGGCACGAGCCGCCACTGATACATACATGGACTGCGCTAAATGGAAAAGGCAACAGCTAATTGGCGTAGTTGAAAATTCTTCCTGACAGCTATTGTAAATCATAGAGATTATGAAAAGACCAGGATAACAATCAGAACATGATGGCATAGGGGTTCTAATTGATTTTTGCTTTTCTCTCTTCAAACGAGCAGGCGTTGTACACAATAGTTCTACGAGAAGTCTTAAACTCTGCACATCTTTACCGCGTAGTAGTAAATCTACCAAACAAAATGACCGACTTTGAGAAGGGAATAATAAATAGTTGTCAGAAAGTATTTCCAAATACGCCAATTAGCTGTTGCCTTTTCCATTTAGCGCAGTCTGTGTACCATAAGATTCAGCAGGAAATGCTACAAGAAGCATACAACAACGATGAAGACAGGACAGTGAAGGTAGCGAGTAATATGTTCGTTGCCATAGCATTTGTGCCGCCCGATGATGTGCCTGAAAACTTTGAAGATGTGCGAGATAACGTGCAGGAAGAAATGCTAGGCATTTATGATTACTTTGACCATAATGGTATCAGAGCAAGAGATCGTAGACGAGCCGTAGCACACGATACCCTGTTCCTTTGTGGATTCAGAGCGGGGTAATAATAGAAACTCACATAGAGCGAACAATGTAAGTGAGGGCTGGCACAACCGTTTTCAAACCGTTGTAGGCAAAAACTACCCGAACCTTTACGCCGCTTTAGACAAACTGCAGAAAGAGCAAGAGTCCATACTAGCAGACTTTGCACTTGCAAAGAGTGTTCGAATAATACCTAAGTGAAAGTGAGTGACTTTGCAAAATAGTCTGCGCTCCATCGCTGACCAATATCAAAGATATAAAGATAACAGGAAACTTGATATACCACAATATCAACATTTAGAGGTCGAAACAATTTGGATTGAATGCCTGTTTTGATCAATTTCTATTGTGTTACATTACTATTCGTATTTATTTCCTTTCGACTGCTAGAGAAATTATGTTTTAAGAAAACATGACATCTAGGAAATGTGGGGTTTAGAACATTTAGGATAATTCAATTTAGGAAAAATGACTGTTAAAAATAAAGAGCGTTGGGAAAATGGACTTAGGAAAAATGATAGGGAATCCATGCACACATTAGAATGATATTATTGGCTAATATTGAGTTCTTATGTAAACTATTCACTTGACAAGTAACCAATATTAATCGTTCGAAGACAAGCTGTTAGCTAAAATAAGGTAATCGAATACTTACAGATAAGTCATTTTGAAAGTATTTACATTCATTCATTCATTCATTCATTGTTTTCTGCACAGTGGCAGGTCTTTCACTGGAAACCCAGCATTCTCAGTATTTCCTATTTTCTGCCTTCCTTTTAGTCTCGGCATATGAATGTGTTTACAATTGATTTCAATAAATCTGTAAGCAATAACTATCTCACGTGGTTCTACATCACCATTAAGTTTTACGATAAACGAAGACGGACTCTGAGAATACACTTGCAATTTTCTCTGAATTTTCTTTTCCTCAGACAAATGAAGCTATGTGCCCTATTTCATGCAGATATTTTTAGGTCGAAGAGCAGCATATAGTTCTGTGAGAATTAATTACACTGAGGGGTTTTACAGATAGAGAATCTATACTTTCATTTCTCATTGCAGGAAATTTGGAAGAGAAAATTGTTGCATAAAGTATTAAGTAAATAACTATTTTGTGCTTTTTAAAATTTAAACCTACTATTATTTTAGAACTGTAATTATATCTCATTCTCAGAAAAATTCTTTCTAGATACTGAAAACGAAGGAAATCCACCTAGACGTAATTCTTAGGAGAAATTGTTGTCCATATGCAGACAGAATGCCAAAAGCCATTTTTTTTTCGGTTTAAGTGTTGTGAAGATGTGTACATACCTGTGAACATTAAGAACCGTCCTAGAGAATCACATTATCAACTGCCTTCCATAGTGATGGTTGTTACATAAATACTGAACCTAAGTCTAAGGTCGTGCTAAGGTTTAACTCCTGTTCCCCTTCATTTGGGAAGAAATCAACGAGTTAGAAATTGAAATATTTCAATGTGATGTACAATACCGGAGGTATAACAGCATTTGAAATCGTATTGAAATTAATGAGCAGCTTATTGAGAAGTTTATTACAAACTACTGCATGAGAAATAAACGTTTTTTCTCTTTTCAGATTACTCCCTTTTAAATATCCTGCGCACTGCCCTGCATCTGTTACCGGTAGCTGACCTAGACTATATTTTTACTTCTTTTTTCCCTTTACTCTAACCACGACGTGTCTGTTATCATAAAATCGATATCTGAATGGCTTATCCTCAAGTAGTTTCAGTGATGGAGTGGTTATCATATTCATCCAACCAGCGTTAGTTCCTCGATTTGAAGACGTAATTCGCCATAGAAAACATAACTTCCGTAGACATTTGTGAAATTTGCTATAATTTAATATTGATCATGGTATACATAGTGGATTACACAGAATGTTGTGCTCATGGGTTCGAATTCCAAGCAACTTGACCCCACAGCTCGTTCTGATTCTCAGGGGGCTCAACTCGCACAGCTAGGATCTTTTGTTCTTTACATTTGATATTTTGTATTATTCATTGTTAGAGCCACGGTCGACCGTGGTAGAGCCTCAGATTGAGGTTCTGGCTGATATCTAACATCTATTATCACATAGTACATCCCACTTGACGATATGTGTCAGAGAAAGAACAATTATTTGTATACATCTGAAGTCTGATTAGTGTAATATGTAGCTAATCAGCAAAGACCGAAAGTTTAGGCATTATGAACCATTAAAATAGGCAGGCAAAAAGGCATCATAAATAGCTAAAATAGGCAGGCAAAAAGGCATTATAAATAGCTAAAATACGCAATAAAAGGCAATTACAAAAACCTTGCACTAGACCCACAACTTTGCACTTTCCACAAAGGGATGTCTGCAGCAAGAAAAACTTTACATAAGTCGAATGTAAATTGAGATTTTCGACTCGATGTTGCAATTACACTGTTGGAAGCAAAGAAATCTTCTTCCCAGTAGCCTTGGAAAGTTCATTTTTGTGTTTGGTTGTATTGGTATGTTGCGATATGAAATATTTAGCTAGCTACAACAACGTCGCAATGAAAACTGAAAGAAAAATAACCGTTAAAAATAACGTTTGACCTTCACTCATTGTTGCCTTGTCAAATGAACACAAGCGATAAATTAAAACGCTTACCGTTATACATTTTTGCAATTGCAGTACTCATTGTTGCAAAGAGAATATGAATTGACTGAAAGACAATAATATAATTCGGTGAAGTCACTTTCATTGTAGCGGTCATAGAAATAAATTAAAATATACCTATAGGTAATTTTAATAATACATTGATAAATAATCAAATAAAGGCAAAAATGCATTTATTTTGTAAATTAGGCATTTATTTTAAAAAAGGCAGAAAAGGGCAACATCAAAATGTGAAGTTTAAATCACAAAAGTATAATTTGTACAGATTTACTTTCAAAATGAAGATATATTTAAGACATTTAAAAAGGCATTCTGCCAAAGTTCCGGTCTCTGCTAATGAGCCATGTATGCAATGGAGTGTGAAAGGAACTGACCATCCTTCCCCATTATTTCTTGGCCTAGATGCCTCATCAGTGGTGCCTTGTTGGTATCACTTGTAAGGTTCAGACCTGTCTTCGGACAGTTGACTAAACAACAACAACAACAACAACAACATAGGTAGACGTCCATTATAGCGATGACACACTTAGACAAGCAACACGAAATATGGCATATGTGTTGGAATAAAGTTTACCTAAAAACAAAAGCGGCTAGGCCCCAAAAAGATAAAGGAACCTGTAGAAAGAAATTATTCTTTGTACATCTTGATTACACAACTTTTAACAATATATCACTTAGGAATATAATTTATGGTGATCACTTTCAACGTGTTAATATTAAATTAAGTATCTTCTGACAGTTGACTAAACAACAACAACTACAACAACAACAACATAGGTAGACGTCCATTATAGCGATGACACACTTAGACAAGCAACACGAAATATGGCATAATGTGTTGGAATAAAGTTTACCTAAAAACAAAAGCGGCTAGGCCCCAAAAAGATAAAGGAACCTGTAGAAAGAAATTATTCTTTATACATCTTGATTACACAACTTTTAACAATATATCACTTAGGAATATAATTTATGGTGATCACTTTCAACGTGTTAATATTAAATTAAGTTTATAAATACGTAGTCCACTAGTTTCAGCTTAGTTCTTCAGAACTAGTGAGGTCCTTGCTTCGCATACAGACACAAAACACTCCACAAAAACACCTCAATGCACAAACAAACAACTTCGAACAACTCGTGCCTCCTTTCCATCAACTTCGCCCAGAAGTTCTCTATTACGTTCAAATCTGGCGACATAAGCTGCCAGGCGATCACTTCCATCTGGGGCTTCCCCGAGAACCAGGCTTCAATGTATGCACTGAAAAGTTATCCTGCTGGAACAATAATGTTCCTTGGGGATAACGTTCCCGGGCGGATGGGAGGAACACATTCTCCAAAATGTGTCTATACTGCGTCGAATCCAAAGTCTAATGATCTCTTCTAAGACACCTGCCCCATCCCAAGATATCCAGACCCAACATGGTACGTCGGTTCATATATCGCAAGTCATACTCCAACAGATCCGATGTAATCGGTCGAGATGGCAGTTTCGTCGGAGAAAATGACTTTCGTCCAATCGAAACTCTCATTTAGGCCGATTTCAAAGGTGAGGCGGTCTACAGCTTGCTCCTCAGCCACTTTTTCTTTAGTCGCTGGTCGGTAGCGTATAATATCACAATATGTTCTCAGACGGTTAATAATCGTTCATAAAAAGCCTGGAAAGCTAAACGATGCCTTCAGTTGACGAGCAGAGCGGAAGGGGTCCTCAAAACATTGCTCTGCCCAAGGCTTTGTCCTGTCTCCTGGTTGAAACCTGCGGACGTCCAGAACCAGGACGTCTACCGAGTTCTCCATGATTCTGAGAACATATGAGGCCACCTTTTCGCCGTAGAACGAGAAATCCCAAGTCTACGGCTCGCCTCCTGAAGCTAAAAAGTCATTTTGGATCAGAGCAAATAGTTGAAGCCTCCGTTCTCTCCGGCCCGCTATTGTAAAGTGGACTCCACCACTTCGATCGATGTAACAACTGTTAATGTTTATACACGTCTAATAATGATGATCAGGCCTGACGGCTTCGGACCCGTGGACGTAAGGTTAATGGCACATTTACTATAGCACAGCCATGGCGAAAATGTGACTCACGTTCACATTGTGGCTCGCAATGATAGCTGTGCATTTCCCTTGCTTCCTATCTTCCACAACCCCCACCCTCTCACTCACTGAAGTCAAACTCCGTTCCATTTGTATTTGTCTCTGAACTCCGAGTGACGTATCGTCGCAATGTCTCTCTCAAAAAACCATGTACACTTAGCGGCAAAAAGAATGGGCCGACTCTTGGTCGATAGAAATGTTAAGTTCTATCGCGCGGTTCACTTGTGTAAACGTAACCCAGTGCAAGGCATTGCTGTGGTGTCTCTTCATTGAAAGTCGTCTGTCTATAATGTAATAAACCTTACGAGCAGTGTGTGGCCCAGTGGTAAGAAGTCTGACATTCGTGCCAGAAGTTGTGAGTTCGCCTCATGGTACGGTAAAAGTATTTTTTTTTATTTTAACTTTTACTTAATTTATTAGTTTAAATGTGAAAGGACATTTGTTAACAAACTTCGTTATGCCTGCGTTGTAAAAATATTATTGCCCATCACCTGTGGGCTATTAATAGGTGAGACCTGGTCTGTATAATCAAAAATACTTGTTTCACATCCTAAAAAAACGGACGCATATCAAACACAAATAAATAATTAAATTAACAAAACAAACAATTTGTTAATATATTAACAAAACAAGGCTGTGGTGGGGACTAGTATCTCGTCCACAAACCACCTGCGCCAACATCTGCCTTCATTCTGCGCGGAATGGAGTCCACAAGATTATGGAACAGGTCTAAATTCTTGGCCATCTTCTCCCTTGCATCTAGAACTCTGTCCCGCAATTCCTCAAGTGTCTGAACTGGTGGTTGTTCTGCCCAATTAGAGCGTAGGATCCTTTTGACTGCAACCCACAAATTTTGAATCGGATTCATATCTGGTGAATTTGGAGGCCAGTCGACTGGGTCGACATCACGCCTCCACGTAAACCATATTCGAATCCGGTTGGCGGTATGTATCGGATGATTATCCTGCTGGAAGAAAAGTGTTCCTTCTGGATATCTTTTTCGGGCGGAAGGGATCATTACATTTGCAAAAATGTGTTCGTAGACTTCTGCCGTAAACAGACCGTAGATGCGTTCCAGAAGTCCTGCCCCATCGTATGGCATCCACCCCCAACACGCGACCCACACGCGAAGCGTATCGGTGGTCATTCATACAATAAACTAGGGCAGTACTATCATTGCTATTGGAGACAATTACCTCGTCGGAGAAAATGACTTTTCTCGAATCAAAGTCCCGTCGGAGAATAGCATACACAGAATGTTACTGGAGACAATTATCTGGTCGGAGAAAATGACATTTCTCCAATCGAAGTCCTGTCGGAGAGTAGCATACGCAGAATAACCTATGCGAACCAGGGCAATGAGTTATTGTTTCTGTGCCATCTTCAAGCGTAATGACGAGACAGAACGTTATATTAACAGATAGCAGTATTGCTTGAAGGAGAGAGGGAGGTTTATATTTACTACAGTTTGGGCATATTCTAAGATATATCGCACATAATTATAGCTTTGCGAGACATATATGATGGCAAATTTGTAACAAAAAAAATAAGAGTGGGGGAGATTCGAACCTTGAACTACCACTATTAACTTGTGAAATATACCAACGCCGTAACAACTTACGCTACTGCAACTGTTTATATCGGTGTGGCATAATACATGGTTTTCCTGTTCATATTCGCTCCGGTTTATTTTGTATTTATCAATTTTATTATTATTTCACTCTTCAAGGGCCCTGATGTAGCTAGAATCAACCCGCCATTCGATTTTATTACATATTTTAGCCTCTTAAACAAAATACAGCAAATATAAATGGTTTAATTATGTGTTACCTAGTGAACTACGGCGTTGACGAGACGAGCATGCGCAATGTATGTCTCTGGAACTTAGAAATTGTCGGCCGGCCCATTCTTTTTGCCGCTAAGTGTACCTCTACAAAAACGAAAGTTTCAAGTACGATGGGAGGACGCATTTTTTTTTTTTTTGGTGACAATATGATGAGGATATTAAATGTATGATTTGTCCACAAGTATTACGAGGAAAACGGTTGTATAATATAAAACGGCATTACAAGTTAGTACATGTTACTTATGAAACATTAATAGGTTAAGTGTTATTATTATTATTATTATTATTATTATTATTATTATTATTATTATTATTACTAGCCGTAACCGTGCGCTCTGTTGCACCTGTTAGAAATAAATATAAAGTAATTACATAATTAAAATAGGACATTTGATCCAGGGCAATCCGTGTTTGATAGAAGGATAAATCATTTAATATGTTACTTAATTTAAATTGTATTTAAATAATTAAAATGCGGTCATTTTGGTCCAGAGAGCACTCAGAAGTTACTGTAATAACATTATAGCATTATGTCCATCAAGAGAAACTACACTTTCCAATGGTGAAATAATAATTAATTATACAAGTCGGTTAAATTAGCTTTCGATATTACTTCATACAAACACAGAAACATTCTCTGTAGGCTATGTTTCATAGCTTTCGATTGTTGTTGTCCAAGGCTCCTTATAGACGTAGTCATTTGTTTTCATTTCATTACAACGCCTTAGATGGCATTGTATTTTAATTTTAAAACTCATTTATCTCATTAAATATCAGTCCTACCAAAATTTTGCAAGGGATAAAACTTATCGGAAATCATTTTTAAAGAAACGTTTGTTATGTAACATATTTCACAAAAATCAATAATAAGCGAGATATTTCGATTCATTTAATTCAGGACCCCTTATAACCTCCCTTTTAAATGACGTATTTTGAATGTCATATAGCCTAAAATCTAAGTTACAGCGAACTTAATTTATATTCCAATTTTCATATAAATCGGTTCAGCCATTATAGCGTGAAAAGGTAACAAACATCCAGACAGACAGACATCCAGACAGACAGACAGACAGACATACAAACAAAATTTTCAAAAAAACCCATTTTCGGTTTCTGGGTGGTTAATTATATAGGTTAGGACCAATAATTTTTGGAAAATCTAAAATAACCAGAAATTTTTCAGCTACAGATTTATTATTAGTATAGATTATTATCTCTGTACGTCGATCCTTTTTCAGCAGAGGTACGAATAATACCGTTAGATCTTCAATTTAAACTCACAGATTTACAATCTGATATTAAATGAAAGCTAGATGTAGGCCTAAGGACGTGACAAATGTTCAACCTTTCAAATCATTGCCAAAAAATAAATATCCGAACCTTCGTTCTTTCGCTTGCTCTTTTGAAGCCATGTTCGCTACAACTTACGTTTGTGAAAAATGTTTTCAACAATGAAAATAGTAAAAACCAAATTTAGATCACTACTGAAAGATAAATATACAAATACCTTCGTGATCAACTACGACTGGCAGTAAGTGACATAAAGTCTGTCGCAGAGACATTCTGAAAACAATTAATTTTAGGCTGTGATAATATGTCCTACGTTTTCTTGTTCATTTCTTTCTTCGTTACACGTACTAAACATTAGTTTGTAACCTTATACTCTATAAAATTATGTTTAAGTGCTTGACGTAAGGAAAATGAAAATCCATTAATAAGTCGGGTGTCCGCCTCCCTCCATAGGTGCTATGCACGTTGCAGGTTACACAGTGGCTCGGCGCACGATCGTATTTTCGCCACGGCTGCTATAGCATACTAGATATTAGTTGCATGGCATGAGCAGATGGTCATATAAACAAAAGTGTGTACGCGCCGGTGGGGTGTACTACCTGCTGTGTGCACGAACAATTTGAGTAGACTACAAGTTGTTCCTATAATAGGTAGTCAAGGCTAAGTTGCACATCCCTGTTAGGATACATAACTTGAAATAACATTAAATCTTACTTACATATCTATATATTTAGAGAACTTATGAATAATTTGAATCAATTCTGTACATAACTTATCTAGCCGACTTTCTGAAAAGTCGATGTAGGTTACACACATTTTCCAAACGGATTACGATTGGAATTCAATGTTGTTCCCTATCCCTATAAATGATTGTACCATGAAGGGACTGGTGTTTGTGTACTTATACAGGGACATCATTTTATTTTTACTTCAATTTTTATTCTACCTGAGTTTCTGAACGTACTTCACTCCCACCTCTTCTATTAGTAAGCTTCTATCCGTTTTCCACACAGAACCAAGGCCGCATATTATGCAATCAATGTCGTCTTACGGTTACAATATGCAGTACTGAGTGAGTATAGTACGTGCCAGAAATATGGTCGTATTTTCCAGTGAATAAAGTGAATTCATATTTTCGCACAAGTACTGTGGCCGTTTGATTACGTCGCTTCCCAGTTTCCGCCACACGTTTCTGCTGACCCCTCTGTAAAAGCTAGTGGCTGGGCTATCAGCTCTATTCTGAAATCATTTACTGTTAGAAATTGGACGTCTACGTAATATTATGCAACTGTTTAAAATAATTTAAATAAAAGGGCCTCGTTAAGTAACTGTCACGTGATTTCCCCCCTTTCTACATCCCTGCGACATAACTACTTGGACGGACAGTAAATAGCAATATGAGTAAATTTATCTGTGCGAAAAGGGCAGAAGTGAAGATTGAATTTACAATACGTAAGGTACTCTGTTATAGACTAGGTACAGAATTATTTCAAGAGGCACAGGATTATGGCTCCCCCATGTCGACTGACGCTTTGCATTATTTCTTTTGGGGTTACTGTAAAACAATTGTTTTTGTTAAACATCCTACAACAATAGAAGAATTAAAGAATTACATTCCAAAAACAATACATTCAATTTAAGAAGATATGCTTAAAACGTTTTCGATAATATGCACTGAAGCCTGCATCATTTTCAACAATTTGATTAAATATCTAGATTTTGATTATTTTCCAATTTAAATGCACTCTCCATATTGTATGTTAATATGCTGTAGACAGTGTACTATATAGTGCATAATTAATATGTCCACCCATATAGTTCAGTTAGTGAGTAAAAACACATTATTAATACTGCACTGCATTTTGAGTAAATAAAAACCTAACGAAAATTATCAAACTGAAAATCATAATAGTTTCTAGTTTACGTAAATGGATGCACTACGTTTCTTCCCTCCTATACCTAGCAAAGTGATTTGTTTGAATTTTACTCTAGTATCATAAAATTCCGGTCATTGAAGATGGTGTTTGCGGTTCTCAACCGTTAATCCAAAGGTATAACCAGGTTAATATTAGAAATGTTAGTAAAAACAAATGATGACACGGTAGAATTTCAAACGTTGAACATTTGAAAATGCCTTACAGTAGGAGTTTTTTTTCGATTTTCTTGAATTTTACACAACTCTCTGGAAAAATCAATTTTGCCGTCCGGTTTTGTTTGCTATATTAGCATTACAATGGGCCTACTTATTAGCGTTTTCGTCTTGTAACTGAACGACAAACTTTGCACTGAATTGCTTATTTCCCAGTTCTTTCACAATATTTTACTAATATTTCTTTGTTTCCGCTGTGTGCACTGAACGACTGAACTTCTGGTAACTTCATACAATACCTCTTTCTTAAGATTCTGTAATCGGTGGTTGTCTTATGCTGAGTGTAAACAAGGACTGCATGACGTAGACCAGTAGTCACAACCCTATGTACACATAACTTGTTTTTTTGTTTTGGGTTCCGAAACCTTCAGCCCTGATGATGATGGCAATGATGATAATAATAATAATAATAATAATAATAATAATAATAGTGATAATAATAATAATAGTGATAATAATAATAATAATAATAATAATAATAATAATAATAATAATAATAATAATAATAATAGCAACATGCTTTAACAACGGTTTTCAATCCAATATTATTTAACAGTTTTACAATAAGATATACTTTCACAACTAATGCAAGAAACACGAAATTAATTTGAAAGTAAGGTCAAATTAATAACGAAAAGCTATTCAGTAAACGAACGCGAGCAGTAGGCCTATAATATGATAATCCCGAGTATGACACTTCTGTTAGAAAGTTCCGATAGCTTTGTGTTATAGTGTCTGCTCCCAGGGAGGAAGGTAGGCCTCCCCACACCAACGCGAAATATTCACAGGCGTGGCGGCGACGAATATTTCGCGTAAACAGCGGCAACGAAATTCGCACGTTAACCACTCACCGACGCGAAATATTCGCAGCGCTGACGGAGACCAAATTTCGCGTATGCAGAGGAATATCATGTCGTAGCTCCTATGAGAGTCAATCAATGGCTCTGTTATTTTTATGATTGGCAGGTCAATGTCTGAGGAAAGCATGGAACAAATTTTGAAATCAAAATTGTTTTTAAAACGCGGGGGGAAAAAAGGATACTAATTTGGAAGTGATCTGTTCAAAATAGGCATTTAGACCTTCAGAAGTGGTTAGTGGTAAACTTCTTTATTTTTCACGTTAGATGGGGGGGGGGGGTCAAAGCGAATGAAATGTTGAGAAAGAATGGAAATTACTTTTAAAAGTTGCCGCTATTCAAAATCTTTACTGGTTTTCAAGTTCCGGCGAGTTAAAGAAAAGAGAATTTTTTACTTGGCGAAGCACTCAAGACAACCTCTTGTCTGCTAATACAGAAATCTTTGCTCTGATTTCAAATCCGCTTACAAAATACTTCCATCGCTTAAATTGTTTTAATTACTCGTATGTGTTTTGAAATGTAATAATAAATTATTAAAATAAATGTAATTAAAATATAAATAATGCAAATAAAAATAAATTTAATCACAATATTAAAATAAATGTAATTACGATATTAAAATAAATGTAACTGAAATATTAGAATACATTTAATTAAATTATTAAAAGAAAAGAATCAAAATGGCGAATGATGATACCTAGTATTTAACCTTAGATGTTGTGCTTGCGGTTGCAAACGCTGTCAAAAAACTTAGAGCACATAGAGGAGAGAACATATAGAAAAAAGAAAGAAGTGTCGGTAAGAAAGTGAAGTCCACGTAGAAAAATACAAATGTGCATCAGAAACAAGAAGTTAAAGATATCTGAAAAGATAAATTACCTATGAAACGAATATTCAGAGAATCCCTCATAACATGAATTATCATCCCAGGACATAACAATAATCGAAAATAATGGAATGAAATAAAAGATCCTTTATTGGTAATATACTTTTCATTCCTACGCAGAGAGATGACACTGGAAGATTCTCGATCATTTAGCAATTTTCTAGGAATTGATGAGAGTACGTTGAGCAAACTCCTAACACGATATAAATGATTTTAGTGCCGTGAAATCAATACATTCACATTTGGAAACAATTATTATACTTTAATTGTCCGGGTTTCTATTATAATTTAATATAATACATCTAAACTCCCTCAATAACATATTTTTCATGTTTTTTTTTCATCATTAGATACAAAAAGAAAACCATACTGACTTTTATTAAACTTTTTAGCAATACTCCCTTGAATATATAATGGCTACATTCACTAAAATGCGCTCTCAACGCGGAAAGTATCATAAAATTCACACATTATTTGCAGTTCTAAATGCATGATCGTGCAAAAATAGTATACAATACACGTATGTTAAGTGCGTAACATAATCTCGAAAAACAGAAGAGACTCTACTTCGTCTCGTCTTTTCTAACTTTTCTTTGATTCTGTTATAATGCGTCCTTCAAGAGAAGGAAGACAAGAGATGATACCAAGTCTAAAATCTGGGAGGGGTTTGTCCCACAAGTAGTGATATTCGCGTATAATTAATAAAATTATCCTGTTTATGTGTAATTGTAAGTGTGAAGCAGTATCTGCTAGGTGTAGATTTTTGCTAATTTTTTCGGCGATGTATGAAATGGAGAGGGAAAGGAACTGGCTACCCTACTCGATTATCTCCTGGCCTAGTTGCCTCATAAGTGGTGCCTTCTTGGTATCATTTGTGAGGTTCAGACTTTTTTTCGGAAAATTGACTAAACAACATTGACTATTGACTATTGACTATTGACTATTGACTATTGACATTGACTATTGTGTATTGTAGATTTTATTGTGTATTGCTTATCATTTTATTGTGTATTGTTAATATTGTATATACCACTGCCACCGGGTGCTTGCCCACTTGCAGTGTAAATAAATACATACAAACAATCCTATAATATTGTATTTAATATTTAAAAATTAATTGCAAGTCGGTTATTTTAACATTATGTAGATAAATATAGCATAATAAAATAAAAATATTAGCTTAAGTCCAAAACATAGATTATTATTGATTGAGCCGTATGACACCAAACGCGAGTACTAATGTTAGAAGATACAGCGCGAATCCGTAAGGTTTAATTAATAGGCCTATTTATGTTTATTGAAAAACTCTTCTGTACTAACTAATACAAAAGTTCCTAGAGTATTTCATAGGAATAAAATATGAATGAGATTAGTTTTGACAAAAAATTGCTATTAAATATAGGCTTATATGTTTGCTTTTAAGAATGAAACCTTCCCTAAACTAAGAAAATTATTAACTTTGACCTATTAAACCTTAGTAAGATGTTAAATGACGCAAAGTCCATATAGATAGGTTCTCTAGAAATATATTTCTGTACTAAGCAATGCTATGATAGTCTGAAGGACTGATAAAAGTCAACAAAGAAGCGAATATGAAATCATACCTTATAGACAGGCCGTATGTAGGCTAGAATTTTTCTCATAAGATATGTTAAAGATGTGAATAACTTACCACTTTCATTAAATTCCAATTGGATTGCATCTCACAT
Organism: Periplaneta americana; assembly: GCF_040183065.1. Taxonomy (NCBI): domain Eukaryota; kingdom Metazoa; phylum Arthropoda; class Insecta; order Blattodea; family Blattidae; genus Periplaneta; species Periplaneta americana. The sequence continues at coordinate 125,104,600 of NC_091124.1, read as the reverse complement.
TGCCCTTTTTCCTTACTTACTTGTAATCCTCTAGAATAAATCGCATAACATTGGATGTTTCCTTACAATTTCTCACAGAACACTACCAAAAAATTCGCGGCGGCAGCGAAAAAAACCGCGCAGGCGGCGAATCTAAATTTCAACGCTGCAGATTCGCAGACGTCCGGCGATACTTTCGCGTCGGTGTGGGCACACTCATATACCGCAATGTACAGTGAGACAGTGGCAACTTTGCGAAGCGAAACATTCGCCACCGGTACGATTATTTCGCGTCGGTGTGGGGAGGCCTTAAGGGTCTGAATCCTGGCGCGGATTTTTTTTTTATTATGCAGGTTATTTTTCTTTTACCATAGTTATATTTTAATGCAGGCATCGCAAAATTATGTTTCGTGAAACAGCGCCTGAACTCTAAGTTGCACATGACAACACCCCTCTCCGCGCTGAACCCCCTCCTCTAGCGTTGTCTGTACTCTGAGCTGTGGCTCATTCTGTTACCCAGTACTATCTGAATAGTGATTTGCCGTTCATAACAGATATTTCTGAACAGCTGAACAAACTAAACTGCCAACTTCAAGGATGTGATCAGAACATAGTTGACATGTATGACGCGGTGAAATTTTTTCCATTATGATAATATTTGGAAAGTGCAATTGAAAGAAAAATAGTGTCATCATTTTTCTTGTCGGGAGTCACTTTAAGTTTCTGATTCAAGAATAGATAAATACTGTGACATTCTGGAAACATTATTTTCAGAAGGTTTTGTGATTTTAAACAAATGGAAAATGATTTCTCTCTATTTGCAAATCCTTTTAACACACCCATTCTGAAGGCAGGACCAGACTTACAATTTGAGGTTGCTGATCTCCAAAATGACACCTTTGTGAAAAACAAGCATAAGGATTGTGTTGGTTTAAATGTATTTAAAAAATATTGACTCCTCTAAATATTCACGTCTTTGATCATTTGCTGTCACAATCGCAAAAATGTTCGGTTCAATGTATATTTATGAACTTTTTTTTTCAAAATTAAACATACTGAAATCAAAAAGAAGGACACACTTGACAGAGGTCAGCCTTCGTGTATAACTGGCAAAGGCTGCTTATGAGGCAACCGCTAATTTTGAGATCTTACTGAATGGAAATATTGTAATCAAAAAATTAAAGAATGCAGATGAAAATAATATAATGCTAAAAAGATACTCATTCCTTCTTTTTCTTATTATTTCTTTGTTATGAACACGGAAGGTAATGACGATCACAAACCGCTTTTGCTCTCTAGCTTACTGCGACCTATGCTACCCAACTCCTGTCTTCACTTACAGTCTTACTAATAAAAACTCTATATACAGATGTTTAACTGTCTTATACTTATACAATGAGAGGTCATTTATACGTCGTGTGTAAATGCCTTACTAATAATCACTACATACGTCTTGTATAACAGTACAACTGTTACACAGCTACGTCATAGTTTCGTCATGACTTCGTTACGAAAGATAATGGAATATCTGAGGTTCCTTATTGCATCCGGTAGAGCGCTCTAGTGTGGCATGTTAAGTATCGATAGTACAACTGGCTCTAATCGATTACCGTACTATATTTTGGTCAAAGAGTACAAGCTACAGCAATATTATTCTAATTATTCTGTGCTCTTTGGTTTGTTCTTCTTTGGTTACTAGGCAACCATCAGCATAAAATGACAGTCGATACGAACAGCTGTTAGAGGGGCGGCCATTTTTTCTCTATATACAACGCTTAAACAAGGGGTTTCGTGTATATAACTACTGCAAAGCAATTCCCATTGTATAGTTACAGGCTGTTTATACGTCTATCGCTTCTGCATGGTTTATTAGTAAAGTTTTCTGTCTCAACTCTGCATAAGTCTAGTATAAAAACTATATACGGTTTATTAGTAAGACTGTTAGTGTGTAGCGACTGTAGCGGGTAGTATTTATATATTAGGTTCGTTCCAACAAGCGGTTCATGTATCAGTTCATGTACGAACCATGGATCATCTTATGCGCATGCGGGATTGAAACAGAACTGGATAATGTTGGAACGCTCTTTCGGATCATCGTGTACTAAATCCAGAGATGCTATAACTGTGATCATCTTTGCTAAGAACGGGCTGCTTAATTATTATCGCTTTGTAACAAATTCAAATTGCAGAAAAAGATAACAAAAATATGGAAGGCAAGAATTCGATGTCGCGTACTGGGGGACTCTCATCTGAAAATAGTTTTTTTATTATTAATTTATGTACGTTATTTATTATACTTTTAATCAACGTTACAAATTGAAATTTTAATTAACTATTTCAATACCCAAATAATTTTCATTCTCATTCTCATTCTCTTTCTTTTTGGCGAAAATTTAAACTACATCTCTAGTTTCATTATTCGTCTGCACTGTCACGTTCCATCTTAATCTCTTAACAGTCGATCATGTTATTCTTCAGTATCCAGGAGACGTTGGTGAGCCTATGCGCATGTGAGATAGACACATTCATCAGTACATGCCTCAATCCGCTGACTACTTCTGACCGTTCCGGACCCGTGCCAAAAGTTTGTTGGAACGCCCTACTGCAGTACATGTTTCCGGTTCAGAACTGGTTTGGAGTGCGTTGGAACGCTTTTTCTGTACTGCGCATGCTTACGATAGTTACAGACGGTTCCTGACTGTTATTGGAACGAACCTATTGCGTCATGAATTTGTAACGTTTTACGATGCCTGTTTTAATGCAAGATTTGCAAATGTGCATCTACTGTTAGGAATAGACTACTCTTCGCATTTTTTTAAAATGCCTTGCCGCTTGCGACATCAATAGAAGTAAAATAATTTTCAATAGCTGCCAAAGCGATCCCGTATGTACCATCGCGTTGAAGGACTGAGCATGCGCAGTATGTTATAACTGGAACTTGGAAAATTCAGGTGGCCCAAATTTTGTTTCTGGGCCTGTACAATAAAACGAAAGGGATGAAGTACAGTTACTTTAGCGAGCGTTGTTAACTAGGCCTCACTGCTTTCCTTTCTCTACAAAATGTCCTCAATAAGTGAACAATATTTTTTTTCTATAGGCCTACCGTAAGTTGGAGACAGAACTTAATGCCTACCTTTCCTCCAGGAATCCTATTTCTGTTTTAATACAGTTAGGTAGGAGTACAATAACTGCAGTATACACAACGGGAGCCACCATTACAGCGGGTGGGGAAGGATGTTAAGATATATTCAACATTATTCTTTTAGAGCGATTTTCTTTGAAAATTAGAGCTGAAGTTCGTCTGTGTTAATAGAAAGAAAATCGCCAGCCTGAAAAAGGAGACATGCGATCTATAGACAATCTTGCAATTCCACTGTTCGAAGAGTAGGCTGTAACAGATCATAAGTTCATTGCTTTTATCTAGGCCAGGCGTCTCAAGGCCAACGCATAGAAGTTGTTACAGAGAGCAAATGTAGATAGCGTAGTCAACTGAAGAGATAAGCGCAATACCCGAAGATAGCCGATCGAAGAGATAAGCATAATACCCGAAGATAGCCGATCGTTGATTATGTTACAAGCGTGAGCGAGCTAAGTTGTAACTGTCGCGGGAGAAATGCTACAAAGCTGTATTTTTGTGTTGTTCTTAATACGCATGTCACAATAGAAGGAAGGAATTTCTTAAGTAATTATTGAAGCACAAGGGACTGGCTACCCTACACCATTATCTTCTGGCCTAGTTGTCTCATAAATGGTGCCTTGTTAATATCACTTGTGAGGTTCAGACCTGTCTTCGAACAGTTGACTAAACAACAACAGTACTTCATTTCTAGTAAATGGTTTTTGGTATCTCTCCTTTTTTTTTAAGTTTATACTCTATTTAAAATAATAATTGAATTATTAAATCTCTTGGTTGTTAAAACGTATTGTTATGATATGCCAATATTTATATATTAATTACAATAATAGTTAATATGTTTCGTAAAGTTTTCAATAATTAAAAATGGCCCGTTCCGTGATCAATTGATCAATCTCAGCCCCCCTCGCGTATGTGGTACCTAAGAGGTTACGTCCAATTTCGGCTTCCCCTTCAAAATTTTCTAGAGCTCCTTCAGGGGAGCAGCGTAACCCGGAGTGAGACTAGTGGCCAACAGGCTTGGAGCTCACATACTTAGTTTTGTACAGCCCCCAATCCCTTGCAAGGACGCGTTTTGCGTACCTTTTAAATTTTCCTCCCAATTCTCCTTCGATTTCGCCGTCGAGGTCCCATCATCAGACGATTAAAAATAACCAAAACATCTTAGAAATTCACAAACAATTATTTAAAATTAGAACTATTCAAATCTTAAATCTGATCTCAAATTCTTTTTTCAAGTCCTTCTGTACTTCACTATAATAATAATAATAATAATAATAATAATAATAATAATAATAATAATAATAAATTTATTTTCTAATAATATATCAATGAGTAAAGAGAAGAAATCTGAAGCATACATGTTACGTAATTATTATTTGTTACACTGATCTTGATTCAAATTAGGTAAAAATTTTAGATTAAAGAAGTGGTAACAGTTACCCACTGAAACTTGCGACTCCCACAATTTCACTTTCCCTGTGAAAGCTTTTATTTGTTCACACATTTGCGGTAATAAGGACATTCTTTCCTCGGAATTGAACAAAATGACTGCCGTTACATCGTAGCGGTTGGAGATGTCTATTCAAACGTCGCGATCAATGACGTCATCCGGAGATACACGAACTGCTCTCGCGGAGGAAGTACTCCGAGAAGGTCCTATTGAGACGTCTGATCTGGGCTATAATATAAGCTTTGATGTACAATTTCAAACCTTAAGGGAAATTCTGGTTTCCCTAGGCCTAGTACTTGCAACAGTAGTACTGTGGGTATGGTAATAAGAAGTCAGAGTCATAACATTTTGGATTAGTCGAGTTTATTCGAAGTAAAAAGGGAAGTATGCATGAAAACATTAAGTTTATTAATATGAAATTGATCGAAAATAAATACTAACTTTTACGTTTGATCGAAAATAAATACTAACTTTTACGTAGGCTTATTCAATCCGTAATTAGTTGTACAATAGTAGTAATAGTAGTAGCCTATGAGTTTTAGGAGGAAGTAGCAGTTAATTACATACACTAGACTACTGCTTTTGTGCAGTTGGTGTTTGGAGCTTTCATGGCAAATTTTCTATATCTCGACTTCTCCATAACTCAAAGCATTATGCATTTCCCAAAGCACTCTGAGATGTCGAAGTTCGATTGTATATTACTTAACGTCACTTTTAAACTGATCAAGCCATTCGGAAACAATGAGGTGATTGTAAATTGTACTATTTTATATAACGCTTTTTCTGAAATATGGTCATTCAGAGAAGGTAAAATGGTAATAATTGAATAGCCGCCCAGAACAAGGTTGTAACCAGCAAATACGAAATTAAAAAAAAATACATATGGGAAAAATATAGTGCTGTACGTACTTTCAATTTTTTAGAACAAGGTTGACAATCAGACATGTGTGCTGATTTTAATAAGAGCACAAATATTACACTAGTGCATCATTAACAACCATTATTCACGATGAAGTCTACTTAATGAGAAATGAGGATTACAACCTTGTTCTGGGCGACAATTCAATTGCAATTCTTTATTTAACGTCCTTTTTAGTCTTTTTTAAATTAGAGACACTAATCAAAGTTATCGAAATAATATGACGTCAACAGAGAAGTGGAGGAATGAGAACTCAAACTAGTCGAATTAGACTTGTTGTACAGCCACTTCATCGAGGGAAATAGAAGAGATCGATTTGCTGCTATTTAAAACCATATCGCTTTGGTGAGAAGTCATCAACTGACTCACAACTGGCCGAATCCAGGAAAGGAGCTATAGATTAGGCAATGTGCTGACTCCAGCAAGCCAGACATCACATCAAAAGTTTGTCATTGCTCTGTTGGTAATAATTTTTACTAAAATTGTTATATTTTCATATTTCCCGTCGAAAGATGATAATACGGAGAAAAGAGTTTGGTAAATGGAAATGAAATCAAAGTACTTGATGCCTTTTTCTCTTATATCTCTTTCGCCATAAGAACTTTGCCTTTAATATAAATCTAATGCTAAATGATATCAGCTTGTCGAATGTCTTCCATCTAAGAAGCTATGACCTAATAAGATAATAAGTTTTCTTTCTCTATTTAGAAGAGAAGCTTATTATATGAGCCGTTCAGAGCAGAAGTGGTGTAAGTCAGAATTAGATAATGAGGTTTAAAGTAAAGATTTTGTAAAATACAGCTTAAAGTAGCAATTAATATATCCTTCGTGCTATTCACTGACTACTAATAGTTTAAATAAATTAAATATTAACTGCTACTTTGCGCTGTATTTTACAGAATGTTTACTTTAACCCTCATTAACCATTTTTTACTTACACCACTTCTGCTCTGAACGGCTCATATGATACTGTACGCGCAGCATGTGGTATATTAGAAATTATAATGAGTTCCTGAAATTCAAAGTTATTTTACTTCTTCAAAGGAATATTGGCTGAGACTAGTGACCTGCAGGCGTCTTTATAAAAACATTTTTGCCACTTCTGTTTGCAGTTCTATAAGCCATCAATTGGAAATCTTGAGACGTTTGAAACTGCCTGTTGCAGAGCAGCTACGAAACTATTCATAATAAAATTACAATTGAATAACAAAAACACACCTTAAACCTTAAATGAATATAGAATTAAGCGTGCTAGAAAATAAAACCTAAACAAAATCTTCTACAGTAATAGAACGCCAAAACTAACTAGCTTCGGGTTGATCACTGGTCACAACTGTCCTGCTAAACATTAGGGCGTATCGAAAAAAAGAACGGAATTTAAAATTTTCAGGGGTTAAAAATAATTTATATCTAAAATAATAGGGTATCTAATCCTAGTTTAAAACAAAAGATTTTATAGTCTCAAATACAACAAAGCCATAATAAATAAAGTAAAGTACTATCTACAGTATAGAATAAATCTACATTCAAAGATTCTAAATCCATTGCACTTTTCGCAAAAGTTGCATAATGGTGCTAACAATTCACATCAAAAATGACCTCCTGGAAGCACTCTTAACCGACCAGCAGAGGGGTTCTCTTGATGATATATATTTTTTTCTAACAAAAGCATGCTTGCAGGTCTTCGCCAGATGCAGAGTGCTATGATTTGTTATTATTTCCAGTTAAAGAAAAGGAGTAGTCTATTACTTTTTAAGTTCCAAGAGATGGCAGAAATGTAAAATAAAAGGTATGGTTTAATATTAATATGTTACAGGTTGCATCAATCCAGAACCTCACCATACGCAGGAGGCTGCTAACGAATTCTATCCACCACCCACCTACTGCTATTTGTTTTTATTGTTAGTTTATTCTATTTTATTTTCGTTTTGCTCTCCGTGAAAAATAATCTACCTTCTCACATGATTGAAGTTTCTTTCTTGTATTCAGTGTGAACTTGATAAAATCATTTCTCTTTTTCATCACAAACTGTACAGTAATTCAAGCATCTCTGACTATCACCACCAGTCTCTCGACCGATTGTGTGAGGCATGGGAAACTAGGAAAGTTCTTTTCTCTTTCATCAAATTTCTCGTCATACACCACGGAACTCTGCAAATTTTCAAATATAACGGAGATTCTAATATAATGAATTTCATAAGAAGGAAAAGACAAAATATGAGTTCTTACTGCTCATTCAATCCTCTCGGTGAATCTTGGACTGTGTATTTGCAGCACTTCTTGTTTTTCAACCACTATTTTATATAATTCTGGATTTCAGTGCTGTAGAGGTGGACAATAATTTATTTATGAACATCAAACAAAATACATTAGAAACAGCAAGGGATGACCTAAGATCGGCACAGATTTCCGCGTACAAAAGTTTGGCACCCATATGTCGCATGGCTCCGTACAGACAAAATTTTCTTTTCCCCATACGATTAATTAAAAAAAATTGTAAATTTCCATACGATGTATGCCCCGTATGGCCTCCATGACAGCACTGATTACAAATCAGGCAAGCTCAAACCAGGACGAATAGAAGAAATAGTGTACGCACTCTGTGAGTGCTGCTACTGCTATGGGCGTAACTCGAAAGAAGTTCACAGTACTTGTTACGCTAAATGTAGTCCTTTTTAAAAGGAAATTTGTTGCATTTAACCCTGCTATTCGTAACTTAAGAAATACCTTTATAGTCCCTTATTCATAATTAATATTCTTCTATCAGGTAATACTATTATGAATGTTCTTAACAGAAAATACAATGGGATCTGAAACGTTGGGAAAGCAAATATAAGTTCAGTATTTAAATAATCTTTTCGTAACAAGTTGCGAATTCAGGGACAGAAAACAAAATCTACAAAATGTCAGTATACAGTATAAAGAGTTGAATATTTTACGTGCCTATAAATGAATTAAATTACTCACCCTGATTAGTTTCCTGCTTCTAATTGTAGTATAATTTGTATAAGAATTTTAGCGAGAGTATCACCTGGAGTAGCCTTTCTGCTAGCGTAAATAGCAATTGGTTGAATCCAATCTTGCATAAATGCCATAAACATAAATACTAATGCATGATTTGAAATTGTTTCTTTTGGACATCAGTCGTGAGATCTCCGATATCAACAAATTCGTCTACTTTAAGGGAATAATAATATTAAATTGAATTTATTCTCTGAGTTTGACCTCATCAAATATTACCATTCCGTAACGTTTACTTTAATATATTTAATCATTTCGGTAAATTAGGGAAAATGTGAGGTACAGTTCCTGGTTGTAATTTTCAACGCACTTGCGGTATTTCTGTCTTATGACTTTTTATAATGAAACAGTCTGATTTTCTAATCATGTATTCGGAAAAATGCACAACACAAATACGGTTATTTACCGAAAGCTGCCTATTTTTCCGAGTAATCGCTCTGGCCCGTTTCCCAAACTCATCTTTTTCTTTGGGAGATGAGAAGAAATGTCTTGTTACACTACTTCCACTGTATTCCGATCTACAACCCGGAACAAAACAGTACGGCATTTTTGTAATTATTTTGTTAACTACCACACAAGATTCTTTTGTCACTGGTTAATTCAAAGTACAACAAATTGAAGACATCTACACAACTCTCAACAACGAAGCATATTAACAGCCCCAAGCAACTTTCATCATTAAACGCGCGAGAAATATATTTTCGTGGTATCTGACTTCAGACAACCGATAGATCCTAGCGATCGAAGCGTCATTAATTGTCAGGTCCGCCACCGACAATGGGAAAGCACAGAAGTGCGTACACTATTTCCTCTATTCGTCCTGCTCATATTGGAGCTGAGCATATGCAACTAGTAGAAATTTTAAATCAATTCGTCGTCAATGAGGTAAGTTGTTTTAGGAAAGTAAATTATTGTTTCAGACATTTGCAAAACACGAAAAACAAAACATATAAGGAAATACGTAAAGCAAAATCATAATAGCATTTCATTGTGTAGATAATGTAAATATACAATATTGCTATCTAATTTGAGTGGGTCAGTGCCAGATTTGCCTGAACCACAATTAAACTGAAAAAAGTTATTGAAGTCTAAACTTAGATGCCATTTTTTTTAAATTACATGCTCTCAATTGGAAATTATTTCTCCTTTTCCATAATCTAATATTTATCTAGTACAAGTAGTTCGGCACACATATAAATGGTAATTTACAGTCATTTTATGGAGAAATCTGAGGCTTAAAAATTTGTGGGTTAGGCAACTCTGGCACTGAGTCACTCATTTGACAAGAAAAAGTGAAATGAAGTAATTAAATATTGTTATCATAAACATAAAAGAAAATGCACAAAGCAAAACATTTTGTTGTTCAGATAATGTAAATATATTATAAACTAGCTGTACCCGCGCGCTTCGCTGCACTTGTTATAAATAAATATCATTGACTTAAATCTGTTATATTTCCAAATACAGCTTTGTTATTGTTAGGTAATAATTAATTTATTATCAGTTATAAATCGTTTGCTCCTGAGTTACTTTCAGAGTTGTATTTAGAACTATGAATGTAACTGTTATTACCATGCAATAGGTTCTGGAGTTGTTCAATTAATTGTACTTTTAAGCTTGGTATTATGTTACACCTAACAGCATCTGAACTAGAATATATTTTTAAGGACTGAAGGTCGTTACTCTCAGCTGGAAGAAGGTTTTGTCACCAAACGATATCATTTGAAATAAGGCGTTGCACTGCTCTGTATTATTTAAAACGTGTGTTGCTAACGGATAATGGATGTACTACTATAAGTATCTACCACATTTTTTAATTGGTTGTGGAAGCTCTTGAATCTCAGGAAGAAAAACTTTTCCAGCAGCGCAACGTATTCAAAACTAATTTACAAACATGTGAAACGAATTATTCCTGCAACGAAAACGGATGCTCCCTAGACCAAATAGTCGTATTTCAATTATGTAACTAGGCTACTTCATAGTTTAATCTGCTATTGTATGACATTATGACTCAAATACCTATGTTGTTAATTGTTTTTATTGTAACATTCGGCCATAACTGACCGAATATATAAGATCTCGCGCTCAGAGAGGTGGAGTTTGGGGTTTGAGATGGCCTACAAACCACAAGACATGCTAAAGATGTTGGTTTAATTATTCAATATGGAGTATTGCGCACTACATAGAACTGTTACCTATTAAGTATACATTACCGTAACTCACCCAAATACGTAATTAAGCAATAAAAATATTTACTATTATGTTACTGAATAATTAATACTTAATGTGTGTCGCGTGTATATTTGTAAAATTATTCCATCTCTGACTTTGATTCATTCATAAAAAACGCAAACCAAAATCAGACATCAAATTTCAGTACGGTACCTCCAAATATGATTAAATTTAACTGCAGTACATGTAGCTAATTATTAGTGTCGACAATATATATTATAAAGTTTTCTATGCGTAAGGTTCTGTTAGTGCTATCTTATATTATGCATTTGTGCCCTCTCCTCGAGTCACTCAAGAGCTTCTGTAATGGCATAAAGCCTACGTCCATCTAAAGGAACTACACTTTCCAATGATGAAAGAATTATTTAAATATATTGAATAGTTTCCTGAGATTGCTTCATACAAACACAAAAATACTCTCTCTTTATAATATATTAATATTTAGTATAAATTATTATAAACACATCCGTATATTAATACTATTGTTGTCCGAGGACTCTAAGGCCAGCTTAAAGAAATGCACAGTCATTTGTTTTATCTTTATTACTCGTATTTTAATGTGACCTGGGGCCTGTTTCTCAAAACTCATGGACTAGTAATACTAGTCTGTACAGTAGTAATATTAGTTTATTTTACAAGTCTGTGTTTCTAGAAACTACAAGGGTAAAGTAGTAGTTACCAGTTCACAGACTAGTAATATTGGTCGATTTCACCAGTTCATAAGTGATTCTGTTTCTCAAAATGTTAATCTAGTTGATTATATTAGTATTCAACAGGAATATTCCTACAAGACTCTAAAGACTGGTGATTTCCATATTATCAATTACCTGTGACAACCTTTCTCAGATAATCAAACCAAAATATTGTATTTATTTTTTTAATACATGTGGTTTAGTGATTCCGATTGAAGTGATGAAGTTGTTGTGAGAAGAGCTAAAACTATATCGAGAAAGAACAATTATTATTCCTTTGCGGAAGCATTTATTTAAATATAATGAACAGTTCAGGTAAAGTGCTGAAAAGCTTGGAGTCAGCCTCGGTAGCGTACTTGGTATAGCACTGGCCTTTTATACTCGAGGTTGCGGGTTCGAACCCGAGCTAGGTCGATGGCATTTACTTGTGTTTAAAAGCGACAGGCTCATGTCAGTAGATTTACTGGCATTTAAAAGAACTCCTGCGGGACAAAATTCCGGCACACCGGCGACGCTGATATAACCTCTGCAGTTGCGAGCATTGTTAAATAAACCATAATTTGAATTTTGAAAAGCTTGGAGAATTGTTGAATATAGTGGAACCTGCCATAACAAGACATATAACAGAAGTCATGCATTATCAGCAAAGCTTCAAATACAAATTGCTCTACAAATTGGGATGTTGATTATTTCAGGTCTTACTGTCCTAGACCAGCAACACATGCAGAATATTTTCCTAATAATCTAATACCAATTCATCAACTGCAGTGAATTTTGCTGGCTTTCCTCCTCCACTGCCAGTTCTTCTGGCATTATCAACTTTACCTTACAAATTAAATATAAAAGGACACTAATTTATGAATAGATCAAATGTAAAACTGAAAAAAAAAAATAGCGAATTTTTCAAAAAGTTATAAGTGGCATTCATGTCGGCAGTAGACCCACTAACTACATAATATGTTTATATTATGATACCACAATCTAGTATATACAGTCACGATGCTCAATGCATAGTAAATATCCATCCATAGATAGTTGCTAAACTCAAGCTTCGTGACTGTATGTACTGGACTGTGATGATACTGTGAACTTGAATTGATACTCATCAAATTTGCTTTCTTAATGTTGAGCCATTAAGTGTCCCTAACGTATGCATAATCTTTGTTATGAGATATCAGTTCCACAGCCTCACACATTACAATATTTTTTGTCCATTCGTTTACTTTATAATTTTTTCTTATTGTGCTTGAAAAAGCATCGAATAGTATATTCTTTGATTCAGTAATCATATTGAGTATAGTTAATTTGCTTTCAATTGATGGAATTTTAATCGAAAAGAGAAATCAAAACCAAAACACAAAAACTTAGCCTTCTAACTTCAAACAACAGTACCTACCAATGACTATAAACAAATGAACTCAATCAGCTGACTAGTGAAAGAGATCATGTGACTTGTAAAAAATTGTCACAAGTTACTAGACTGGTAAAATAGTTTGAGAAACAGAATCTACTAGACTGGTGAGATATACTCTGGTAACCAGTAACTGGTGAACTACTGAACTAGTATTTTTGAGAAACAGGCCCCTGGCCATGATATAAAAAGAATTGTTATTTTAAAACCGATATATTTTGCCATATGGTAATGCAGAATTCCTGCACGGAAATATTATGAACTTCGGTACATCATAGTGATATTAATCCTATCAACATTTTGCATAGAATAAAACGTATCGGAAATCGTTTTTAAAGAAACTTTTATTATGTAATATTTCTAATACAAATCAATAATAAGCGAGATATTTCGATTTATTTAATTCAAGCCCGCTTATAACCCCCTTTTAAATAAAGTATTTTGAATGCCACATAGCCTAAAATCTAAGTTACAACGACTTAATTTATATTCCAATTTTCGTCGAAATCCGTTCAGCCATTATCGTGTGAAAAGGTAACAAACATCCAGACAGACAGACAGAGAGACAGACGGACAGACATAAAACAGATAGTTAATTATACATGTTAGGACCAATTATTTTTGGAAAAGCGAAAATTACCAGAAAATTTTCGGCTACAGATTTATTATTAGTATAGATTTAATACAAAACTCTAATTTTAAAAGACATAATATTGAAAAAAAAAAACGATAAAATATTCTTGTCAGTCCCACTAGGAGAGTGGTTCTTAATCTTTTTTTTTGAGTCACGGATCTCTTAGGAAACTTGGTGAAAGCTATAAACCGCTCCATAGAAAAATGTAAAAAAAAAAAGTGAGAAACAATCTTACATACGTTTCTGCTTTTTACGTTGAAATAATATATTGAATATACATGTTAATTTTTACGTGAACTTCACGGACCCCTTGAAGCCCATCCAAAGGGTCCCAAGTTAAGAATCCTTTCACTAGGAGATAGCGACTGAGTGGTCGCCACTGAACTACTCGCCTGCACAATACATGCCCTCCCCTCCCTGGGCACGCCCGATTCCTGCCCACTGTGAGCACGCCTGCTATAATGAAATTATTCTTATGTGTTTCTCACACTTGTGACACAGTACTGCTTTTCCATCCGTTGTCAATATTTACGTCCCCTTCTTTTTAGTTTATTTTATTTTATTAGGTTATTTTACGTCGCTTTATCAACATCTTAGGTTATTTAGCGTCTGAATGAGATGAAGGTGATAATGACGATGAAATGAGTCCGGGGTCCAGCACCGAAAGTTACCCAGCATTTGCTCATATGGAGTTGAGGGAAAACCCCGGAAAAAACCTCAACCAAGTAACTTGCCCCGACCGGGAATCGAACCCTGGAGCACCCGGTTTCGCGACCAGACGCGCTAACCGTTACTCCACAGGTGTGAACCCCTTCTTTTTAATATATTCGTGGATGACATACCAGAGATGGTCGACAAAATCGAATCTGAAGCTCCAAACTCAGACGGGATTTTCATACCTGCACTTTTACATGCAGATGATCTGATTTTGATATCCCGATCAATTAATGGACTGCAACAGGAACTGCACTGCTTGAAGAGTGGTTGTAGTCAATGGGGCATGACTGTTAATACAGACAAGACCAAGACAATTATTAAAAAAAAAAAAATGGATCTGTATATAGCACTCGACTGCAAGATGTGATCGAGATGGGAGGAAGATGGACTAAATATTGAATCGTGGCTTTCGTTTTTTTTTTCTTTTTTTTAAACTTTTAATTGTTTTAATTTTTTAAGGCAGACGCCTGTAAATTTGTTTTGTTTATGCCATGAAAGATATTTTTGTTGAGAATATAATCTTTCTTTCCATTTGCAGCCATAATGTCATAATAAATAATGACACAGTTATGGCATAATACATTCATGAACCTGATGTTAATTACTAAAACAGTCATAAAAGAAACAGAAAGAATTATATTTTCTCTATATCCAAAAAAAAAAAAAAAAAAAAAAAAAACACATAAAAAGCATTAGGTTGTGTTCGAATGCACGACCTTACGAACACTTGCCTGAAACGCTACCATTACGCTACAGATTAACAGGCAAAAACTTTCATTCTGACTGTAGATATCAGGCCATGTGGTCCAACAACATGTAACATCACCTGTCTCCGAATTGTTGCGGAGATACCCGAAGGGAACTTTGTGTTTAGAGAGCGGCTACTTTTCCTTTTGACAACTGTACACAAGAAACAGAACAAGTATTATTAGAAACAGCGTGTGTTCGATATAGTCTAAGTGAACTGAAAATCAAGAACGACGTGATAAAAATGTCAATTCTGAATGAATTAGAGGAGTGTAATAGGAAGTTAAGTAAAACGATAGAAATAATGAAAATAGGCGAGGAGTATGGCGGGGGAGGCTAGCTAGAATAGTGAAGTATAACATGTAGAAAATGAGTGAGTTCTGAAAATGAAATGTACACAAGAAAGAGACATAATAACGAACATATTGGACAATGGTGTAGTATGTTTTAGTAACAAGTATTATTAGAAACAGTGTGTGTTCGATATAAGTGTACTGAAAATCAGGGGCGAAGCTGAAGGGTAATCTGTGAGCCTTAGATTACCCATTGGATTTTAAATAAATAAGCGCATTTATATTTTCCTGTTTTCATTGGTATAGGTAAATTAAATCTCTAGTTTTCGGTTTATAGTTACGTAAGGATTGACGCCAGCTCCTCGGCGCGGAAACAGCTTGTACTAGAGCGCTTTCAGAATAAGAAGGCATATAAGGCGAAGCTAGATCAGGCCGGTCTATGTCGACTAGCCAGTGACAGTGAAGCGGTGTTGCCTAGTTAAATCGTCGCGAAGTCTCGCTGAAGCGTCGCGTATTAGTTTCTTTCTTGCGCGCACAATATTTATGGCTAGGAATGAATTTTAATGAATTTTAAGCTATGCCATTCGACAGAGCTCCGAATTCTGAATCCAACAGTACAAGAATAGCAATTGTATGTCAACTGGTTCGCATGTTATCGCTTTAAGACTAAACAGAGATATCCAACCTACAGCATAGAACATATTTTGCTCAGAAGTCCGTCTCTGTAAACGAAGATATAATCTGTTTATTTTCAAATTCAGATGTGGACTGTTTTCTCTTGTGTGATGTGTAACTTACCGTAACAATGTCTCTTGAAGGGATTGCAATTGGCTCTCGTGTTTCATCTGTTATACGCAAAAGGATAGTCCTACACTCACAAGCGAGGAGTATGGTTTTTTTTTATATAATTATGATGCAGTGCGTGTCAGTTCTTCACAAACAAAGAATATGACTGCAGAGACGTGTGGTTTAGAAGTGCATACGTTATCTCATATTCTCGGACAGGACAAAGAGACAATTAAAATAGGTGGTCTACTTGAATTTACCTCTCTTGGAAAATAATGCAAAACAAACGTGTTAATTATTTGTACAATTTTCAGAACCGTATATTACTTCATCGTACGATATTTGAAATTCATTAGCTGTATGTGTTAGCAGTGCCATTACAATAGAACGTGGAAAGAAGAAGAAGAAGAAGAAGAAGAAGAAGAAGAAAGCTGAGAATAACCATAGGTACGATTTTCACTTTTCATTGGAATATTATACTTGGTATAAGACGAAATATTGCATAAACATATGAGATATTTGGATGATATTGTAAACATAAACACTCCTGCCTCTTTTTCAATGAATTATACGAAGAGGATTAACAACATTCTTCCTTAAGAGCATTAGAAAACTTTATAAAATGAAGCACATTAACTACATTTCACTTTTAAAATACAGGCATGCTAGGAATGAGGAGATTTTATAATTCCAAAACTCAATTTCTATTTTAAAAACCTTTCGTTTTATATATATATATATATATATATATATTACACTTTATATGATTTTTTCTAATATACAATTTTATCATCAATATATTAACGATATTCTTGGATTACGGTTTTCATATTCGCTTCTGTACAACTACCTTCACTCGTAGGTTTATATTGCCACAGGCCATAGTGATAGAACATAGAATCCTGGACTTCTAGGTAGGTATAAGCTTGATTATATTAAATTAGATAGACTTGATTTAACAAAGTAAAAGAAAGTAATCTTCAGTTTCAATACGAGTACTGAATTAGGCCTACATATGAACAGATATGCTTATATTCTTATAGCCGGATTCTTAGCCAGAATATGGAACACTGGACCTCTAGATATGTAAAAATTATATGATAAAATAACATTAGATAGACTTAGTTTAACAGAGAAAAATAAAATAATCTACAGTTCCAGTATGAGTACTGAATTATATATGAACACACATTATGATTACGTTGCATTATAGCCAGATTCGTAACCAGAATGTAGAACCCTGGACCCCTAGGTATATATAAGCTAGAGAATTAAATTAAAGTATATAGGCTTCATTTAACGGAGGAAAAATAAAATACTTTCCAACTTCAATACTAAATTACGTATCTACAGATATGTTTTCGTTTTGTTATAGCTAGATTCTTAGGTTGCCCTTACAAACAAACTGTACCTTATCTTTCCTCTGGAGAAATAAACAATAATAAATTCAGCTTGGTGTACAAGGAAGTCTGAGTAAGAATTAAAACATTCTCTCTCAGACATTAGCAAAGTAAATTTCTACATATCTGTCACTTTATTTCGCAAGTCAGTGACTCCAAGAGCTACTGATCTATGAAGCGAAGAAGTAATAAATATTGAGATGAGAATTACTTCAGTAAGAGTAATTATATTTAAACATTACACACAATGAAGAAACAAGTCTCGACCCGCTCGCTCAGCGAGAGGGCTGCAACTGATATGTTCTGTCCTTATCTGTTGTCTCTGTCTTCCACGTCTTGTGCACCGTGCACCGTGTGACAACGTCGAACTGTTGCTAGCACTCAATTGGCTTAGGCCATATGCCTTTTTATTCTGAAACCGCTATAACTATAATACAGTGTGGCTACTCGCTGATACTGCTTCAAACCAGGCTCATGGCAGCAGATAGAGAAAGCATATGCGCATGCGCCAAGCGGAGTGCTTGCATACGTCACTAATGCTAGACAGCTCTGTGAAGAGCCTAGACTCAGCGTTACCAATCTCAGTACTAGCGAGTCTGCTTCTGCTTAGGGATGTGACAAACGGTTATTTTCTTGTAACTGTTATAACTGTCTCCGTTACTTTTGTTCAGTAGTTATAAATAACGGTTATAAGTAACGGTTACAATTTCCTGCCGGAGACAAAATAGCAGGTTATATTTAACTGTTAAATAACTAGCAGAGGCACAGAAGCAGTTAGTTACCCACGAACAAGTTATATTTGAATGTTAAATAACTTATACGGTTAAATAACTAGCAGAGGCATAGAAGCAGTTAGTTATCCACGAACAAGTTATATCTGAATGTTAAATAACTAGCAGAGGTACAGAAGCAGTTAGTTATCCACGAACAAGTTATATTTGAATGTTAAATAACTTACTGTTAAATAACTTACATAATGATTGAAAACGTTGACAAGTACATTATTTTGTAGCAGAAATACTGTACCATAAAATATTGGTTTGACTGAACTTCAAAAGTAAAAATATTAACAGAAAGGACAGTAGTGAAGATTTCAACACTCGTAACAAACACATAATAATAATAATAATAATAATAATAATAATAATAATAATAATAATAATAATAATAATCATCATCATCATCATCATCATCATCAATACGCCAGTCCACACCTGTGGAGTAACGGTCAGCGCGTCTGGCTGCGAAACCAGGTGGCCCGGGTTCGAATCCCGGTCGGGGCAAGTTACCTGGTTGAGGTTTTTTCCGGGGTTTTCCCTCAACCCAATACGAGCAAATGCTGGGTAACTTTCGGTGCTGGACCCCGGACTCATTTCACCGGCATTATCACCTTCATATCATTCAGACGCTAAATAACCTAGATGTTGATACAGCGTCGTAAAATAACCCAATAAAATAAAAATCAATACGCCACAGAACCGACTGTTATTTAACAAAGACAATCATGAATCATATTATACCTCAAATATTATTCTTATTATGAATTTATTTATTATAATAAATACGCATATAGCGTAGATCAGTGATTTTCAACCAGAGGTCCGCGGCCACCTGAGTGTCCGCATAGCTATTAATGGGGATCGCGAACAAAATAATAATAATAATAATAATAATAATAATAATAATAATAATAATAATCATCATCATCATCAATACGCCACAGAACCGACTGTTATTTAACAAACACAATCATGAATCATATTATACCTCAAATATTATATATATTATGAATTTATTTATTATAATAAATACGTATATAGCGTAGGTCAGTGATTTTCAACCAGAAGTCCGCGGCCACCTGAGTATCCGCACAGCTATTATTGGGGGATCGCGAACATAATAATAATAATAATAATAATAATAATAATAATAATAATAATAATAATAATAATAATAATAATAACTCTTGATCTTCAAAATAGCTCCACCGATGCGATGATTTCTCAAACAGAATAGCACAAACTGGAACCTGTCCCTTATTTCATAGATTTGCCGATAGTTTAATTGTCATTAAACTGGACTTCTTTCACAAGTGACAATGTCATTCATTACACTGAAGTCTCTTACAGCTTCCGCACTGCTAATGGTGATGTAATTCGTGATTTATTTTGGCTTTGGCTGTAGTGAATGACAAAAGGGCAATTTTTTCCTATTAAATTATCTACGAAATCTCGGAAATCATAAGAAGCTGTAGAGTGTCTCCAACAAGCAGTGCAAAAACCACTAAATTTCTGTATTTTCAATCGATCACTTTAGCAGAATGCAGAATAATAGCTCATTACCTAAATTAGAAAAATGCGTTTGATTGATTTTTCCTTGCGAGTTATTTTAACAAAGATCTTGGAACCAATATAAATATTTAACAAAGGGCTCGCGCGAGTCTTTGCGAGTGCCCTCCAGCACATCCCTGGCTGTGGTGCAATGTTGGTGACTTCAGAACGGTGGGGGGGGGGAGATAGTAACTGAATAGTATGGATTTGTGTCACATAGTTTCATTTTAATATTAGACAGGTTTTCTAAAATGTACCTTGTTATCAGTTTACTTTTTGTATTTATTCAGTGCTAACATATATTTTTTTAATTTTCTTTTGAGATTTAGGAAGCCAAAGCCTCTCCCTGACCTACCCAATTGCTTACGCCCATGAAAGCATTGTAAAAGAATAAGATATGACGACTTTATAGAAGTGTAGACAAAGTCTAAGAAATTATTTAAAGTAGTTTTATCGGTACCTATATAAACAAGCTCCAATTTTCTCCCCCCCCCCCACGATATTGAAAGGCTAGAATCACCTATGAAATTAGTAGGCCCCTAATGCGACAAATCATGCAATAATAGTTTATTTTAAGTATTTGAAATCTTTATATTATTACGAAGGACATCAATAGCTTATGATATATAACAAACTAAATTGATTTATTCATCATGACTAACTTTTGTGATGGTTTAGCTTGCATATACACATTCCACTTCTGGTGGAAATATTTTATTAAGAGAATAGCCCTTTTTAATACATTTTCTTACAGATTTAATAACAGTAACATTGTGAAATATCACATTTTCGGCTCTGATCAAAACCGTGCTCTGAGTGCTGTGCTTTAGGGAACGGACTTAGTTGATATTTTTGCAACCAGATGGTGAAACACATTAGTAATGCCGCGCTATCTCGTGGACCGGTTGAATACTACGTAATGACGTTATTTTAACTAGTTTCTTTTGCAGAAGTTAAATCCAGACGAAAGTAACAGTGTAACAGCGAGTAACTAGTTATTTCGTGTCTAAGTTATTTTTGTAACCGTTACAATTAAGTAACTGTTACAAAGTAACTGCTACGTTATTTTTCGCCCATCCCTACTTCTGTTACAAACGTCCCGAAATTCAGCTACAAATACCAAAATGAAGCCACACACATTCAGAGAGTAATAAACAGAATCCACGACCTATGCTATAGTTACAATGTTGGAAGGCGGATGTGCTGGAAATGTCATTCATTAATTTAGGGCCAGTTCATTTTTGTTGCATAGGCGACTCCCAATAAAGACACTCAGGTGTCGGCAAATTCATGAATCCAAGAACTGATGGTTAAACAATGGGCGCTATTCACATAATAAGAAAAGAAAACTGAAAATACCAAAGCTTTCCTTGCCATAAATAATGGTAGCAGTGTCCGGAATTCAGTCCTACCTTAAATTTTCTGTTATGATTTCTTAATTTTTTTGAGGAAGCGAGAAACTTCTTATGGCTATTAGAGTGTGAGAAAATAAAATTTGATAGAAGAACGTGTTTACACATAAAATTGAGTATTCACAAATAGTCATTCGATCGAATCTCATTCGGCTACATTTTGCCATTGGACTACGTAGCTAAAAGCTACGTTTACCGAATTCGGCCACGGTTGGCAACGTTGCAGTCTGTCAGTGTGTGAGAAATAATAGAGCAGTATTCATTTTTCGTCGGTCTGTTTCCATAAAGTGCAGATGTGTTCATTACTCATTCATTATCCACTTACGTTTTTATTCAAATAATCACCTGTCGGTGCGGTATTTCGGTACTACGAATACACTTATAGTATAGAATTCGAATTAGATTAACTACTAAAACGAATGTGAAATTGAAAACATCTTTAAGGGTTGGTAAAGAATACTACGTGAAAACGAACTTTTCCTAACGAAACATTTCGACGCAGGAGCATGACTGTATTGGTTAGCAGCAGCGTCTTTAAATAACGACGCGGTGAAGTGAAGTGAGAGCGGTATTCCAGTTCATGTTTGTGAGTTTAAAATCATGGATCACAAACGTTTATTCTGACCAAACAAAGCATTTGCATGCAGATTTGTTGCTGAAATATTTTTTGAACAATGGCCTAGAAAAAATCTCTCAAGAAACAGTATCGCTCATAAGATTGATTCTCACCTTCCCTGTATCTACTGCGTCGAGTGAACGAAGTATGAGTGCATTGAAGAGAGTTAAGACATTTTTAAGGAACTCCATGTCAGATTCTAGACTGAGCAATTTGAGTACTCTGGCTATTGAGAAGCGTTTGTTAAACAGTCTTTTCAGGGATGATATCTTCAAAGAACGCATCATCGACACCCCGACTAGAGTTTATCTACAAAAAAATATATATGTATAAGGAATGAACTTTAGAATACCCAGTTGCATGAATGTAGCTTCGCCACTGCTGAAAATCAAGAACAGAGTCCTAAAAGTGTCAATTTTGAATGTTCTAAATTAAGTTGTTAGATTTTAAAGGTGGGAATACTGATCAATTTAAATAGGGTCAAAATTAAAATATAAGAGCGTCTACAAAAGGTTTATCTGTAATTAATGTAATTGTGGCACCGGATACAAAATTGTGAGGTCCACATTACATGGATGTAAATGTTGACATTAATATGTACATATCTTGTAAGTTGAATGTGTAAGTTCATACCTTACTGTTGAGGGGCCGAGGAGGGGGCGAGGACGGTTGGTCCTCCCCCTTCTTTGGATCTTGGCCCTGTTGTTCGGGAATTTCATCTTCTGTATACACCCTCTTCAACTCTCCCCCTCCACAACCGTAAAGCTCACGGTGTTTCTGTTGTCGTGCGGTATAAAGGTCCTTCGCAGTGGCGTTTCTTCTGCTGCCAACTCCCCGCCCTGACCAGTGTCGGTGTTGCGGTCTGGCTCTCGTCCTGTCTCTGGTGGTCGCGGCTTATATTTGGTATAATCTGTCACCTCAATTTCTTTTTCAGACGGGGAATTGAGGTCCTCCTCCTGCAGACGCGTCCGCCTATGCTGATCCTTCAGTATTACCTCTTTCGGTAGACTGCCTTTGTCGCCGGTGACGATGGAATATACGGCGTAGCCTGTGCCTAATAGAGACTCTACTCCGATGGTGGTCGCGGTGTAAGGAGTCTCTGGCTTCACAAACTCCCGTATTCTTGCGTTTTCCGTAAAGTATTGTATATTCAGAACGTAGGTAACACAACAACGGCATTGCTATTGTTGTCATGCATCGTCTCCATAGAGACCGCAGTTGTTGTTTCGCTAAAACGGCATTGCTATTGTAGTCATGCATCGTCTCCATAGAGACCGCAGTTGTTGTTTCGCTAAGTATCGTTCATGTAGATGCAGACCCTCCCGTCCTCTTTTTTATAATATTCATAATTATAATTATTAATGTTAATATGGGCCTATATTTTCCTTTGTTGTAGGCATCACAAAACTTGAATGTTATGAATGTTATGAATCCATTAATATATTGTAACGTGTAACGGCTTGGATTCCCAGAGTAGGCCTACATATTAATGATCAGTTTGTTACTTCGCGAAGCTGACTTGTTAAATTCAGTAGATATCGATTTATTTTTTAATTAATTAATTAATTCGTTCATTTATTCCCACATTAATTCAATCATTTACTCACTCATTCATAAACCTATTCATTCATTTATATTTTCATTTATTTTTATATTTTACTAGCTGAAAGCACCCGGCGTTGCCCGGGTTGCCCTTTTTGCTTCTTTTTTCAATTAAACTGGTTGTTAGACTTTTCGGAAATCTCAGAAACTCAACTATAAATAATCAAAAAGAATTATCTTTAATAAGCTTTCCTCGTCACTTACATGAATTGCTGAACTCCTTAGCCAAATGCCTGAAAGGATTAACTCAATTTAAAACGACTGCAGATAAGGCAACGAAAGAAAACATTTTATCACGTGCCTTACTTTCAAATGTTTTTTAATTTGTATGTATGTATGTATGTATGTATGTATGTATGTATGTATGTATGTATGTATGTATGTATATGTATATATGTGTGTGTACGTACCTACGTACGTACAAATAAAATAATAAAAATATCAAACTGTAAATAAACTAAAACCAAACTAACATATAAGTTACATAGGCTACGGTCACACAAACTTCAAATGAATTAGCATTGTCTTGAAGTTCATCAAAACAAAAACAATCCCTCGGTCCCTATAAGCCCACTTAGCATTGTATCAATGTTCTACAGATCTTACATTTCATCTCTGCCGATCAGTGACTGTTAAGTTTCAAGTGACTTATCTTAGTCGTGGGAGTCAACGTATTAAAAAGCATAACAACCTTTCTCCCGTCTCCTTTCTTCCCCCGCAAATGTGACGTTACACAGAGGCAGAGATAAAATAATTATAAGATCTGTACATTGATCTGAAGCTGTGCATTTCACGTAATTTCATGTCTGTGTGCTTTCACTTGAATTTGAGACAGCTGACGATAAACAGGGAATCCCCTTGTTCCCAGTCTGAACCCGTTGAGGTGTCATTAAGAGCCAAAATTTATCTCTCTATCTGTCGTACCAAAGGATGAATATAAACGTATATAATTTGATTTACATTGGAAGATTTTTCCCCCTTGACCGCTGTACGCCTATTTTTTTGAATATGACTTGAAGAACTGTATCTCACAAATTCAGAACATATTGTATTATAATATTAATTCTTATTTTATACACCGAATACAGATACAATATAAACTCGCAATGCCATTTTTTAAAAATAAAGACTAATATTCTGAGACGCATACAGAAATTAAGAGATTGTTATTTCCACAACGCATAACATACTAAATTGGCAACGTGATTGTAGAGTTATAATTACGCAAAAACACATTTTCGGACATGAACAACACTATTTTGAGAAACGTATATTTTAGAATTAATATAGTGTTATTTTCAGTCGCCTTACGTACATTCACATACATTAGCAATATAACAAAAGTATCATTGAATTGCTTTTTGATGTATGTAAAATTTGTTTTTCCCTACTTCTTTGTATAAAATATAGTTGAGAATGTGAAAAACAAGGAGTTTTTAAGTTAATGTCTCCAACTTTGAGCGACTGTCCTTGAACTTAATTTTCATATGGCCATTACAATGCTAGTCGCAGTAAAATTGCTGTTACTTAAAATCGAAAGGCATGTTAGTGAATATCATAGGAATGCGTGGGATAAAAACATCTTCTTCTTCTTTCGTTTTGCCAGTTGATATTGCTACTTCTATTACTACGTTTTGAATGAGTTTTTTCACGCCTATTCTTGTTCCACTGCATAATTTTGGTGGGTCAATATTTCGCATTAGTACAAATTGGAGATTCAATATTAAATATTAAATTATATGGTAGCAATCCTTGTGGTTTCAAAGAATTCAAGAATTCATTTGGATAAAACATAGTCTGGTCACTATCTACAACTGCATCGAGAAATTCATAATATTATTATGTTCCTGAACTGTGTAAAGATACTTATTGCATGAATTATCTATATTTTGGCCTTCATGATATGTGTCAACAATGTTATTTAATTTCGTGTTATAATTTCCATGGCTTCGTGAAAGTCTATATTGAATACAACAGACAATAATAAAAAACAATTGACTATAGAAGATTGTATTTTAATAACATACATGAATGTTTAATCGTATTTATTTCTATTTCTATTTTTTAATTAATTTATGTTCCATTTGCACAATTTTAATGTAGCCTATATTTTTCTCATGATTATGAAGGTTAAATGTGCAAACTTTGGCACATATTGGTCAAAGCGTATAGATTTGTATAGAGAACATACATACATACATACATACATACATACATACCCACATTCAATTTTATATATTAAGATAACGCCCAACGTATGGGGGAATCCAGAAATGCATATAGTGTGTTAGTTGGGAGACCGGAGGGAAAAAGACCTTTAGGGAGGCCGAGACGTAGATGGGAGGATAATATTAAAATGGATTTGAGGGAGGTGGGGTATGATGATAGAGACTGGATTAATCTTGCACAGGATAGGGACCGATGGCGGGCTTATGTGAGGGCGGCAATGAACCTTCGGGTTCCTTAAAAGCCATTTGTAAGTAAGTAAGATTACGCCCAAATGGAATAAAAAGAGACAGACATAATATTCTTCTGTTTGTGACTGATGCGGCTCCCAATATAGTGAAAGCAGCCAAGGTACTTAAAATGCTATACCCGAAGATGATATGCCTTGTGCATGCTTTCCACAGAGTAGCTGAAGAGGTTCACAGCAGCTAAGAGAAAATAGATAAATTAATATCAAATGCAAATAAACGTATTTTTTACAAAAACATTGGTGCACCTGACTTAATACAATACTATATTACTGCAATAATTACGACACTGGAGAAGATTTATTAACTCTTTTGTCCTAGCAGAAGAGTCATCAATGAGAATAGAGCAAGATTTGTTTTCAAGTATTACGAAATCCAACTATGGCTTCCTATCCAGTAAGATCATGCAGCCAGAAAAGCGAAATTTATGAGTGTACTGGAAAAGAATCCTGGATTTTTGCAACTGTGTGCGATAAGTTACGTTTTGTGTGGAAGCGAACCACCTGCAGATTTCGAACATCAATGTTCACCCTTTGACGTAAGTTTATTTAATTACGCTCCCATTATGTCATGTGATGTGGAAAGAAGTTTCTCTCGCTAGAAGACAATACTCAGCGACAACAGGATAGGATTTTCATTCAGAAATTCCTTAAACATGCATGTTGTCATCGATTGCAACTATCCAACTGATAATGAAGATTGAAATCAGGTATGAATATTTTTTTTTTCAAAACATTCAAAATAATTATTAAATAATTGCAAGTTTCCACCGTTGTGGCTGAGGGGTTAGCGAGTCTAACTCCGAACCCATCGGTCCCGGGTTCGATTCCCGGTCAGGACGAGTTGCGTGGGTGAGGTTTTCTCGGGATTTTTCCCTTACTCCAATGGATGAATATCAGGTAACTTTATCCTTTCCTCCCCCATCATCCTTTCCTCCTCATCCAGTTTCTGGTTTTTAAGATCACTCTACCGGCGGCCTCCCGAAGCTGCTGACCCTCTCGACCGGCCTCCGTGGAATGTAGTTCAGCGACGTTGGATGGCTTCTGCAAATGGCAGCCGAGGCGGACCTACTCGGGGGAGGAGTTTCGCCTCGGATCGACAGGGGGGGGGGCTTGGGGAGTTTGCCGAAGCAGGAATGGTATATGGATTCTGTCGGCTGTAGCGACCGGTCGTTAAGGGAATCATGTGGTTAGGGCGGTGCGCGTAGGGGATTTGTGGCATGCAACTCATTCCATATCGAGGGTTAGCGCAATAGATCTCAATAGGTCGCAGTGCTGGGCCATCCATGGCCCCCCTCAGTTAAATTTCATTCCATTCATATAATGAATAGGCAAGTTATATAATTTTATTGTACTTCCCCTATCTACAGGGTCCGTGCTGTTTTGCAGAAAACAGTTAAAGAAGATTTGAATGCTATAGGCCTGTGTGTTACTATTTTAAAGATAGATTCCGAATTCATTAATTAAATTAGAACACCCGACGGGATTAACATAATATGTTATTATTGTACGAGTATAATTCTGAAAATTTTAAAGAGTGTGACAGAGACGTGTAACTCATAGTCATATTTTGATTTTTTTTTGTCCATATTTTTATGTTTTTAGGCTATAAATTTATGCACAATCCTATTTTTGGTCATATAAATCCGCTCCCTGCTCATTAAAGACACCATTGTTAATACTACAGCTTCTGTCTCTACAGCAGTTTGCTATGAGACGCAAAACTGATTTCATGACATTGTGGGATTATTGTTCATTGTAGATAATGACATACCTCAATATATCTTTTTTTCAATTGATTGTTGTATTTTTTACATTCCGTACATATTTAGTTGCAAATTACATTCAAAGGTGTCTGTAAACTAACATAATTACAAGATTGGGATGAGGTTCCGATCTCCCCTTCAACCTGTAACATCAAGTTAGACAGTGCAGTTGCGAAATGTGATATCGTATATTCCCCGAGTGATTCTGTTTCTCTGATATTTGAATTCTACTTTGTCATGGCGCCATATTTTCATTGTCTATGAATATGTTTTGCTATTTTAAAGAGTATTACGTAAAGGATAACATTTAAAATGATTTCATTTGTTGTAAATATACCGTTTATTTAGAAATGTAATATAGGCACTACATACATACATACATACATACATACATACATACATACATACATACATACATACATACATACATACATACCTATTGCTCTGCCAAATGGCAGGTCTTTTACTGCAAACCCAACATTCTTTAATCATTCCTATTTTCTACCTTCCTCTTTGTCTTCGCATACTTACTTACTTACTGGCGTTTAAGGAACCTGGAGGTTCATTGCCGCCCTCACATAAGCCCGCCATTGGTCCCTATCCTGGGCAAAATCAATCCAGTCTCTACCATCTTATCCCACCTCCGTCAAATCCATTTTAATATTATCTTCCCATCTACGTCTTCGCATATGATCCATATATCTTAATATCGTCTATCATCTGATATCTGTCTGAGAAGAAGCTGCCTACCGAAGGATGGACTAGAAGGGATCGTGAACGGGAGAAGAGTTCGGGGCAAAAGAAAATATCAGACGATAGACGACATCAAGATATATGGATCATATGAGGAAACTAGAGGAAGGCAGAAATTAGGACAGTTTGGAGAAAGCTGGGTTTGCAGTGAAAGACCTTCCCTCGGGCAGAAAACTAAATGAAAATGAACATCTGATAATATTTTTCTGCCTCGAACTCTTCCCCCGTTCACCATTTCTTCCAGTGTATCCTTCAGTAAGCAATTTCTTGTGTCTCAGTGAAACGTACAGCACAGTCCGTATAAGCCAGTTACTGTTGGATGCTTTTCCAATGTACTGAGGCTAAAGCAAGGAGATGCACTATCTCCTTTAATTTTTAACTTTGCCATTAGGAAAGTCCAGGATTACAGAAAGGGTTTGGAATTGAACGGGTTACATCAGCTGCTTGCGTATGCGAATGATGTGAATATGTTAGGAGAAAATCCACAAACTATTAAGGAAAAGACGGGAATTTTACTTGAAGCAAATAAGGAGACAGTTTTGGAAGTAAATCCCGGAAAGACAAAGTATATGGTTATGTCTTGTGACCAGAAGATAGCACGAAATGGAAATATAAAAATTGGAAATTTATCCTTTGAAGGGGTGAAAAAATTCAAATATCTTGGAGCACCAGTAATAAATAAAAATGCACACTCAGGTGAAAATTAAATGCAGAATAAATATGGGAAATGCTTGTTATTATTCGGTTGAGAATTTTTTTGTCATCCAATCTGCACTAATAAAAGCTGAAAGTTAGAACTTATAAAACGATTATATTACAGGTTGTTCTGTATGGTTGTGAAACTTGGACTCTCGCTTTGAGAGAGGAACAGAGGTTAAGGGTGTTTGAAACAAAGGTGGTTAGGAAAATATTTGGGTCTAAGAAGGATGAAGTTACAGGAGAATGCAGAAAGTTACACAATGCAGAACTGCACGCATTGTATTCTTCGCCTAACATAATTATTAATATTCAATCCAGACGTTTGAGTTGGGAAGAGCATGCAGCACGTATGGGCGAATCCAGAAATGCATATATAGTGTTAGTTTGGAGATCGGAGGAAAAAAGACCTTTGGGGAGGCCGAGACGTAGATGGGAGGATAATATTAAAATGGATTTGAAAGAGGTGGAATATGATGGTAGAGACTGGATTAATCTTGCTCAGGATAGGGACTGATGCCGGGCTTATATGAGGGCGGCAATGAACTCCTGATTCTCTAGAAGCCATAAGAAACTATAATTGGAAAGAACTTGTGAATTAAAAAAACGTATTTTGAGGACAATTAAATAAAATTACAATCACTGTCCGACCAAGTGGATATGTCGCAAGGTCTACGAAACGCTGGAAATCATGTGACAGTTATTTACGTAATGGGGCCCTTTTCTTTCAATTATATTAAAGATTTATACAATATTACGTAGACTTACAATTTCGTAGTCCAAATATTTTCAGGAAAGATCTCAAGAATCCAACCACTAGTCTTTACAGAGGGGCCAGTAGATTCGGATGAGGGAAACCGGGATGCGACAAACCCACTCGGACGGACAGTACTACTATTGAAATATTAATAAAAGATTAAAATTTTCATGGAGTCATTTATACTTTTTTTTCTAATTAGGTAGTCTTGTGGGTTAACATACACGTTATACAGAGTGTTCCAAAAATACGGGGCATAATTTGAGGTATGTATTTCCCACATGTAGACAATCAAAATAGTTCATTACAACATGTGTCCGGAAATGCTTTATTTCAGAGTTATGGCCTTCACAACATTGAAATACACCGTAACGTTTTTCTTTCCGCAGGTCGTTGCCGTCAAAGGAGACATTAAGAGGGCACTCTGACAGTTCATTCCGAGGCGAAGGTTACATTCAGTGTTGTGTAGGCGTTAGACTGTGCGACATGTATTCAAATCAAGAGCTGGCAGAGATACACTTCATGTACGGTAAGGCGGACGGCAATGCTGCGCTGGCTCGTCGTTTGTACCAGGAGAGGTACCCACAGCGACAATACCCAGATCGGAAGACATTTGTACGTCTCCATTACCGTCTGTGCGAGTATGGAAAATTTAACTCTCCTGGTTTGGGAAGGGGACGACCAAGATCTACAACTTCAGAAGTACAGGAGGAGATTCTGGAAGCTGTGAACACGACTCCTATCAGCACACGAAGGGTAGCGTTGCAAGTCAATGTTCCTCATACGACTGTCTGGAGACTGTTGAAAGAGTATCAATTGTATCCTTATCATTTGCAACGTGTACAGGCCCTATCACCAGCAGATTACCCTGCACGAGTTAGGTTCTGTCAGTGGTTCTTGCAGCAGTGTGGTGTAAATCCGAACCTTCCTGCCTTAGTATTATTTACAGATGAAGCACAGTTCACATGAGATGGAATAACAAATTTCCACAATCAGCATGTATGGGCGTATGAAAACCCACGTGAAACTGTTCCATCTCATCACCAGGTGCGGTTCTCCCTCAACATGTGGGCAGGTATCATTGGTGATCGATTAGTTGGACCCCATGTACTTGTAAACAGACTTACGGGGCAGGCGTACACAAACTTCCTGGAAAACACCATACCGGTACCTCATGTTTTAGAAGACACTCCACTGATCAATCGTCAACACATTCACTTCTTGCATGATGGCGCTCCTGCACACTTCAGTCGTACGGCTCGCCGGTACTTGGATCGAAGGTTTCCTGATCGATGGATAGGTAGAGGTGGCCCCAATTGCTTGGCCTCCACGCTCACCTGATCTGAACCCTCTCGATTTCTACTTGTGGGGCCATTTAAAATCGTTGGTTTATTCGTCTCCGGTGCCTGATTTGGAATCCCTTCGGAATCGAATTGTGGCATGTTCTGAGGACATACGCAATACTCCTGGAGTTTGGGATCGTGTTCGCAGGTCAAGGAGACATCGATATGAGGTCTGTATTCAAGCAGGAGGTGGACATTTTGAACATCTTCTGTAATGACAACGACCTGCGGAAAGAAAATCGTCCCGGTGAATTTCAATGTTGTGAAGGCCATAACTCGGAAATAAAGCATTTCCGGACACATGTTGTAATGAACTATTTTGATTGTCTACATGTGGGAAATACATACCTGAAATTATGCCCTGTATTTTTTAAACACCCTGTATATGAGAATATAAATTATTATCGTCTTTAATCATTGGAGAGTTCTTATTAATTAACAGAAATGTTAAATAAATAACTACCAATAGGCCATACTTTAATTCTGTCTCAACATCACTTAGTATCCTTAGTATAAACGAAATGTTAAATAAAGAATTATAGTATTTCAGTAATATCACCTCATTGTTTTTCATCCCTGGCTGCCGGGCTTGACCCATCATATTACTTGTACCAAACCAATTCAATCCTTGGCGCGTTCAGATCATAAAGGGCCACGACCGATCAGCCGGCTCCTGGGATCACGTCCACATGCCTCAGCAGAGGTGAACGATCGCCCAACCAAAACGCGAGTATCCTGTGGTCAGCACGATCACCCTCCTAGCCGTTAAAGTTGGTTTTCGAATTCGGATTTCGCTACCTAGTATAGGTCTCTACATTCATCACGATGCTGGATGGGCACCTACCCCATACACTTGGCCGAATTTTCAAGAGAAAATCTTAGTTCGTACAGCCACTGCAAACAATCTTTTAATCCTATTGTACCTATGCGAAACCACTGGAAGTTTCACTGTCCTCTCCACTAAACATATTTTCACAGTAACTCTCAGAAAGTTGTAAGCCAACTTTCTTCGTCTTTCTGTTTTTTATCCGGGCAACTTCACCATTTACTTTTCTCCCTTACTAGCTTCTAGATTTCTCCACTAGATGCGAATTAATTATATTCTGAGGGTTAACACCAAGAGGGCTCCTACATTTTCACTCCATATTTTGGTGTCTCTCCTGTCCTTCAGCGCGTTGAAATCTCAAGGAAAATCTTTTAAGCATTTCCCTGTTTCCCCCTGATATTCCCGTGTTCTCTGGAACGGAACAAGTTGTCCATCATATTATACAATAAGCCTACATTATATTCCAATTTCTCACCCTCAACACCAAAATCCAGTCTTTTTGTCCGGGATCGATTCTCGTGTCTCCTTACCATCTCAACTATTTCAGTCACAACAACCTTATAGTTTCCAGTATTCGCTTATATTTCGTGGAAGACCTTTGTGATTTAAAGGATGTCTTAAATAAATAATTACAATTAAAATTATGAGCTTATGGCCCCTGTATAACATCTGTAGTTTAATACAGACCAATCAAAGTGGGCACCCCTCGTGATGCCGTGTGGCTGCCCTGGGTTCGGAGGAGCTGTGCCGAGCCTCAGAGAGAGACAGCAAGTGAGTGGGAAAGAGACGGAATACCGACCGCTGAAAGGGTTGCACGCGTGCAAGGGGTAGAGTGAGGTAGTGAGGTACATGAATGGATGGCACATTTTATGACACATAGGAAGAATTCAAGAATTACAACAATTGGCCATTACAAAATAATACAACAAAATAAAATTGTCCTTATTTTCTGTACTTAGGAAGACAATGATATTTTTTTTTTAATTTATTTCCCTTTCAGCTATACCAGATAATATCGTTAGAGCAGAGTGAATGCGTAACACTGTTTCCAACGCAACATCGAACAAACATGACCTAGTTTTACTCTTATTCAGGTTCATGACTGAAAATATATGTTCGATAAGGTATATACAGCCAAACATAACAATTAACTTGCGTGTTAATGCCTGGATAAACGGAAGCTCTTTTTGTTCAAAGTTCTTATAAAACGCAACGAGGCCGCCTGGAATATTGTAATATCTATCTTCCAAAATTGTGTGACACTAAAGTCTTATCAATTCTTTTTGGAATTTGACTGGAGCCTGCTCAACATTTACAGAAAAAGGGCGTCATAAAAATGTTCACAAAGTTCCTACACGCAGCGACAGATTGTTTGTGGAGAGAGACTAATTGACTCAAATAACGTCACCAGGATAGGACACAATATCTCTGAAATTGAAATCATGCACTCCTTTACAAACATTCCTTCCGTAAAAGGTCAGCTACTTTTGGCGATATTTAGGGCAACAATATAGCTTGCATGGACAGCTCTTTCGGAACTTGGTTCAGGGAAAATTATTTTTTAATGACATTGTCACTATACAAAAAATACATATAGTTAAACGGACAGAAAATCCTTTAACGGTTTAACAAACGTTTTGTAATAATTCCCATACATTGTTGACAACTGTTCAAAATTAACTTACTATAACCTAACCATTAATTTAATCATATTGCCCTTAGAGTACTTAATTAGTTGAAATGATATTTACCTCGTCGTAAGACTGCAGTTCGATCTTTAGTTTCGTTATTAATGTCTTCCTCTCTTTGCCGATAATATGAGCGTGGGTATCAGAATGTTTAACTTCGGAAATGTTGTATCTAATGATTATTTACATTTATGTCTACAAAATGAATCTTGGAAAAACGCTTGATGTTGTACAGTTTCCCTGAAAAAGGATGAGACGATTGAATATTCCTAAGTCTCAGATGTGAGACACTGCGCATGATCGGAGACCAGAGCACTGATACACAAGATAACGAATATTGAGTTACTTAAATTCAGACTATTTGGTTTGTTACTAGCATCGTTCCGAAATTCACTTCAAAAACTGCAAAAAATATGATATTACGTAAATGAAAGATAAATATATACATAAATCGTGTAGTTAAATCGACAATGGACCTTCATGACTAGATCGACACTCCACACAGAAAGGAAAACTTTCATGTCGTTTCAATAGCTCAGACGGTAAGACTTCTGCGTGTTGTGTAGAAGAGTGCGAATTCGATTCTTAGTCTATACAACGATTTTTTTTCTAAATAACGTTGAAATAGCTAACTAACGTTGAAATAGAGTTTTACAAGTCCTGAGATTAAGTGTTAATGATCGCAAACAATACAAAATTACAAGTTATAATATTATAAACGTTAATCTAATGAATGCATTTATACACACACATATACAATGTAAATGCATATATATTAAAAACTAACAATTAAAATGAAATTATAAAAATATATATAATAATAGACAAACTTTTACAAAGGTTTAGATTCCTTAGGCTATGTAATTTGTTGAGTAATTATTATAATATTTTATTAATAGCTTTCCCATATGTGTAAGAAATGCACTCGCACAAAACAATTTTTGTTAAAAGTATGGCTTTAGATTATTTCATTCTCACACCTTCAGTTAATTTTAACTATTTTATCTACGTGTTTGCAATAGTGTTTAATTTAGTATGCATTCAATTTTATTCATGTTATGATTGAATGGAAAAGCACTGTTGCAGTTATTGACTAATTACATATATTAATACTAATTATTAAATGCATCTGTTAAGTAACCAATTGCAGTATCTTTTGCAAAATCTTGAATGTTTAAGTTGTCAATAATATTTCTGTACTATATACTATAATACGTTAAAAGAATTTGCAATAGATTTGGGATCCTCTACTTTATAATCATTGGTTTTAGTGAAAAAATATTTTCTTTCTTAGGATATCTACAAGTTTAAATTTAATAATATTCCGAATAGATATAATTGCATTATGTGAATTTTGTACTTTTCTATTCAAATATATTCTATTTCTCTCTTTCATAATTTTTGATAAATTACACTGTACTACTTGCAGTATTTAAGAACATGAGGATCATTACATTGCAACTCATTGCATATAGATTCTTCTTTTTAATACATGAGATTTTGAAGTCCTTGCGTTATCTGCATGTTTTTACTTTTGAATTTTTTCACAACATTGAGTGGAGAAAATCCACTGAAGTGATTATGAAATTAAGTGAAAAATGCAATACATTTACTCTTAATATCAGTAGTACCAGTATCATATACGTTTTTCCAAGATTCATTTTGTAGACATAAATGTAAATAATCATTAGATACAACATTTCCGATCCTTTCTTAGTTTTTAAATTAATATTTTGAAATTGTTCAGTGACATTGGAAACACTTAGGATTTGTTTATCATGTTCAGACAAGCCATTGATTATAGGTTCTGTCGAATACTAATTCAGTCTAATTCTGTGTACAAAACATTTATCAATGGCTGTGCTACTTCAGCTTAGATTTAATTTGATTAGTTTCGCAACAGTTGGACTTCCTGTTATATCCTGTTATTTAGATATTTAATTTAGGTTTGATTTATTAACTCTCACTATGCAAGATGCCTCTTATTTCAATAATTCTATATTACGTTAAATAGTCATTGTCTATACTAAAGTATTATCGTCATCCCTCATTTCTCATCGTAATGGCGAACCGACGTGACATGAGACAGCGAGTTATAGCTCTAGTTGAGGCTGGATATGGGGCTAGATCTGCTGGCCGTTTTGTCGGTGTTCCTGGAAGTACAGCCGCGAGGTGGGTTATCGTTACCAAAATTTAGGGGAGGTCGAAAATCGCCCTATTCCTGGGTGTCCGCGGATTTCTTCATTGGAAGAGGATGCTCTCTTATTCGAGACAGTTCGACAGGACCCCTTTCTGACTGCTAACGAAATAAGAGCAGTATCTAACTTTCCCGGCTCTTCACAGACTGTGATCAGCAGGTTGAGGAACCGCGGTATTAGGACCCGGAGGGCTGCGCAAATGGAAATATTGGGAGAAGCACAAGCTGTCGACCGTCTTGCCTTCGCTAGCAATCGAGTGGATTTCGATTGGAGAAATGTAATTTTCTCCGACGAAACAACCATCTCGAGTGATTACGAAGGTCCTGTCCGTGTCTATCGTGAGGATGATCTCCGACATGACCAGCGCTATGTGCACCGACGTGAAAGATCGGGGCGCTTTAGCATATCGTGTTGGGGGTGGATGTCTTACGATGGACCTGGCGTTATGGAAGCATCCATGGCCGGTTTAATGCGGGAACTTACGAGCACATTCTGGAAAATATATTCCTTCCCTCCGCCGGAGAACGTTTTCCCGAAGGAATATTGCTCTTCCAGCAGGATAGCCATCCCGTGCACTATGCTGCAAGCATTCAAAGATGGTTTCAAAGGAGACCCGAGATCGAAATCATTAATTGGCCTCCGAAGTCACCTGATTTGAATGTCATCGAAAATTTATGGGTGGAATTGAAAAAGAGAAGGATAGTCCCTATGCCCACCGACGCCCTCGAAATCGAGACGAATTGTGGGATCAAGTTGTTGACACCTGGGAAGATCTCGCCGGGGATCAGAACTTATTTCACAATGTCGTGACAACCATGCCGGATCGACTTAGATCTGTAATAGAAGCTGATGGCATGTGGACAAGATTTTAAGTTAACAGGTCTCTTTTTGTTTCTTATGATTTTTGTTTGAGGAAGAATACTTTTAACTTCCAAGTAAGTTTTTTTTTACGAGGTTCAGCCAACTTGTAAAACCCAGAAATTGGGCATAAATTATTCCATATTTTTCGACAAATTAGACAGTCGAGGAACTCTGAACAAATTAATTACACCTCAAAAAAAAGTTTTACCCGGGATCGAATACGAGACGTTTCGGTTATACAGTGGAACCAACACGCTACTATATGAGCTACCGAGACAAGACAGCGACAGCAGCAGTCCAGAATGTAGATCCCTTAGCAGGCATTTGCCATTCGGTACAATGAAGCAATGATATTTTGTGACTCGAGCTATGTTGTGAAATCGTGGCCTTAAATGGCAGTCTTCTTCGTGATCCTTATTCTGGTCCTTGTCCTTGTTGTGGTCCTTGTTACAATTCTTGTACTATTTCTCATGTTATATATCGTTACGTCGATATCGAGTGAACCGCGCTGTAGAACTTTAACTTCCGACGACCAAGAATCGTCTCATTCTTTTTAAGGGTAACTGTACGTTTTTGTCGGAACATTGATATGGCATATTAAACATTGAACATTGTCGTCAGATTAGACAAGATACAAGCTCTCCCAAGAGCGGTTAAATCCTGAACCGACTGTCGACGCATTTCTCTTCATTCTTGCTCAAAACAGTTGAGCACAAACGATAGTATACGATATGGATGGATGAATGATGGAACACATAATCCAGCAATGCCTGGAGAATATCATCGAACAGACGAGAAGAGTTGATGATCGCATGCATTTGTACACCACCGCAGCCGCAGCGACGGAGAGGAGTGGGGGTCCGCCCTGGGCAGACACAGGGCAGCGTCCGGGTGCCCTAGCCCTCAAACGCTGTGTTGGAATGGTCTGATTTAATATACACATACACGTTAAATAGAAATTACAATTATTCCTGAATGCTGCTAGACATGGTGCTTCATAAAACAGCAGATCTGATTAATTCAATTGACTCAGGGAAAAATAAGAAGGAGGATATTACGCCTTCACCTGAGTGACAGAACAAGGAAAGAGAAAGTTAGGAAAAGAACCGGCATTAAGGATTGCAGCGTAACAAGTAAGGCATCTGAAATGGAGTTGGGGAGGATACGCACGTTTGAGGGCTGTCGCTGCGGCAGAGAAAAGCAGAAGCAGAGAAAATGGGACAACCGACTAGGAAAGGGGGAGAGACGCAGCTCGTACCAGAGATGGTCTGACGAATTTGTGAAAGCAGGAAGTGGACGTCAATGGCCAGAGACCATTCATTGTGGATGCGCATACAGTGGGCTAGATGAAAACGAAGTGGTGTTTATTACTCGAGTCAGAGACATTAAAATGACAGTGGTGAAAAGTGTGAACATAAACTAGATGTGACTGCAAAATATATTATATCTCTCATGGACTGGCTCACAATGGGAGAAAAATAGAACTCCCTACGTTCAGTGGAAAGCCATTGTCTTGTAGGTATTTTTTTTTTTTTGCTTATTTTAATTTTCAAATTTCTGAATAAATGGGATGATACAGGGATAATCACAATTAGGATTATTGTCTTATTGACTCCTTACCCTCTAGAGTTTAAAATAAATGTTACAGCAATTGTGAAAGTTATGAGATGTTGGAGCAATTACAATTATTATTTTATCATTTGTGATTGTGTTCTTCTTTTAACGCGTGTCAGAAATAAACCTTGTCTTTCTGAATAGATTTTGAAGTTCAAAACGGACAGCATGTATGATCTCATAACAGCCCTTGTGCATACGTCATTGTATGTAAACACCCAGGCGCCTTCTCGTCGACAAATGGAGCTTCCACTTTGGAGCATGCTGGTGATATTCAGTATAACTGCATTATAGGGCAGTTTGTAGTAATGTAATTTAACTGATTGTAGTGTGGGGCTGTGAAACAGGATTCAGAATGATGCAGCTTGAATCAAATCAACTTATTTTATGTTTGAAATATGGTGTTTAAACTTGTTACTAGGAAGATGACATAGATCAGTGATGTCAAAGCAAGCGCATTTTTCTGACCTTGACGTCGTACGCGGGCATCAAGCGCTAAATACGGAAAGAGGAAGGGTTGTGTATATGAATAAGCAGCCTGTTGGATTAAGAAAACAGTGGTGCACAAACTTCAGACGGAACGTGAAATTTTGTGTCATTTTTATATGGCTTCTTTCTGTTTGATATTAGGCCTATCTATATTGTCTGTAAAACAAAAGCACTAATATCAATCTCTTAATATTGCAGCTGTGTTTCAAATATTAATAACATAATAAAGAGTTAAGAAGGAATATTCACATAAATTCCACAGTAGTACAACTATACTGTACTAGATGGATGAAACACATCATTCATAAAGAAAGTAATATAAAAAAAAAGATTCAGTACCACATGGTAAGTTGGAATTGATATTGATGGTACCTTTAGCCTTACAAAAGTAATCAATAAACTAATCAAAACAACATTACAGTACAAAGCAAAGTTACCTAGGTGCTGTATATGGTTTAAGTGTAACTAATATTCCATAATAAAACTCTTACCGCATTATGCTTTTAAGGTGATATTGGTGATCAACTTCCTATCATCAGAATATTAAATTATTTTCTCGAAATGTACTGAAGCTATAGCGCTGAAATTTTTACAACACATGGGCACATATCTTTTGGTTATGATGTAAGAGTAGTTGCTTTGTTAATTCATTTCCTTACAAACAATTTCCATGCTAATATTTTCAAAATTTTCAATACACTATCTTCAGTAATACGTATTTATGGTATATTACATTTACGAAAATATTCTGTAAGCTTATTTATTTGCTTTTAAATTATTTTATATGTAAGTTTTTGAGTGATTTAATTATTTATAAATAGGTCTATATCTG
Source organism: Periplaneta americana (assembly GCF_040183065.1). Lineage (NCBI taxonomy): Eukaryota > Metazoa > Arthropoda > Insecta > Blattodea > Blattidae > Periplaneta > Periplaneta americana. Next base: position 125,064,927 of record NC_091124.1, on the reverse strand, counting down.
AAAATTTCACTTTTTTTTTATAAATAAAAGTTGAGAAAATATTTGCTTTGAATAAAAAAGTCAAACTTGTGAAAAATGAGCATCAAAATTAAAACTTACATTCTTATAATGCATTTATGCTTCTCAGACAAATCTAACAATTAACATGGATACAGTTGTAATAAGTTTTCTTCCCTTTATTTATTGAATCAGTGCTGGCCATCCCTGAATATAGCTCGACCAAGCGGCATATACTAGCTCTTTCGTCTGTCTCTTTCCTTTTCGCTGTAAAGCTCTCCTGAGCTCTAAAGCGCGCGCTTGCTCCTATGGGCATCAATTGACATCACTGACATAGATTATTAAAAGAGCGGATTTAATGTATTCGCACTTTTGTTATACTATAGCTACTGCACTTTATCTTCACGTCAAATGACAGAGACCCGGAGTCAAATCCCAACAATACGCAGTTAGTTGTAAATTTAATAGGACAAAAAAAAACCGTTCAGTGTTTATTTTTTAATGTCCCCATTAAAATTGTTAAACAGAGTAAATGTTGGTAATATTGTGATACGAGTAATATTGTAATAGTTATTTTTCAGAATTTATTACAATTATAAGGCGGCTTGCTTTTTACGCAAATAGGTACTGCTAATCCACAAAATTCTATATTTTCTTTCCCGCAAAACGACGGATTGCAAATGCGCAAAATATTTCAAGTCCCTAAATTAATAAAACCTTTAAATAAAATTAATACATGTACAACAACTTATCTTTAAAACACACTCTCCGGTGATTGTCCCGGTATGCCGTTTGTCTACAGTACGATTGGCTGGAACCGAGGTGAAATTTTTTTAACGTACTTCCAGTAATGATAATTCATCACTTTGAAATTTCCTACATAGTTCAGTTGCAACACGATGATTATCTTGGTCACGTCTGTTTGTTTTTCTGTTATAACGCACTGTGATGAAAGAAAGACACGTTTCACTCTGCAGTTGCTTTAACACTTACGTAAATTCATGGATAGAGGGATGAGGTTTGTACAATTGTCGTTTCAAATGACGATGGAACAATTCCGCCCCATTTCGTGTTCTGATTTCATCTCTTGGTATACTGGCCCACAATTTAGAAGAGAATTTAGCATCTTTACTTACATAGTTTTCAAGTACAAAGTCTAGGAACTCGTTAACTGAAAGGAGCAATGCTATGCAATTCAACAAACTCATTCCTTACTGTGCATGGAGGTACATATTTTAAACGAAACATGTATTTCAGGGACTTTGCTACTTCGGAATTTGGATTGGTATATTCAGAGCGAAGTTCCAGGTCTAGTAACTTTCTATACCACGTCTGGCCTAAATGAAAACTGCAGCCTTTAATGGTTATGTTAGGAAACACTTTTTTGTCTGCATTATGAGCAGCAACTTCAAAATCTAAAATTATGGTTTCAGAATTAAAATCATCACTACACAAATCACGAATACGTTTCCACATGTATTCGTAAGCTGATACAGTTTTCGATAACAGTAAACAAAAAGCAAATTGGACGTACCCCAATGTAGTATAGCCTATGTATGTATAGTATAAACCTGATTAAAGTGTTTTGGTGAAACTTAGAATGTTCCATCCGTTAATATATTACGCGCATTTTCTACACAATACTACACAGAAACAAGTAAAAATTACTCCCTTATTTTCGATGTCTACAAAACAGAACCTTTCGCCTCGCTTTGTTAAAATATTTAAACTGTTTAACTGTCTAATGCTTCATTTACATTGCGAAGGTGAGTGGGCATCTGTTTCCTCCGGACTCTGTACAATGCTAATCGAAGATTGACTGTCTCCATTCTCTGAATATTAAAAGCATGTGACCTCTATAATCCTGTTCGTATTATTTTACTGGGTTGTAAAGTAAATTTCTTCACACGCTTTTCTTTTACAATTTTCTCGCAAAATGTATGATTCAATAGCCCTAGCGCTTTTATTTTCATGATCATGCAAGCCTCTTATATATACTATTTCACTAACTTCTGCATTAGTCTGTAAAATTGCGGGACATTTCTTTCCCGTGTATGTCCACGAAATATTTCCCGTATTAATTTTACGCTATTTTCTATATTTGAAATTGTACTTAATAATGCATTCCACGCCACGATTTCTGACCGTTCTTATAAATGACATTACACTTTAAATTCACTTCCTATCACAGCCAGCACTTCCTTTCAACAGCAACTCTTCCTTCGTACAGCAACACTTCCTTTCAACAGTGGTTATGGAGACATCGAACCCCTGCCCCTGTTCAGCGCCATCTACACCGAACATCTAACACACATTCATCAGCGCCATCTTCACTAGTACAGAATGGGTTAGAATAAATTTGGTATTACGTTATCAGATGAAATGTGCAGAATTGTAAATGTTTTTGCGGTATCGAAACAAAATTTTTGCCTATAATTTTCGGTTATTTTGCGCATTAGCTACCCAGCCTAATTTTACTCAGCGAGAGGAAGATCGTTTTTTTTTTGCGTCAACGTGTTAAGGAAATGTTCGTGGACAAGTTGCTGTACAAAACCGGTCCTTCTCTCGTTCAGTGAAACTGTAATACATTCTCAAAAAGAACTATCACAATATTACTCGTATCACAGTTTACCAACCTTTACCCTATCTCTCATGCAGTTATTAGGCTTTCTCCGTAAGTAATTGTGTAAGAACATTAAGTTGTAGTGTTAAATTAAATCTTCTCATTTTATACAAGATATCATTACGTATACTAACTAAATGAATATTTGTTAAATTTCGAAGAATTAAGATAACACTTACTTACATACAGTACTTACTTACTGGCTTTTACGGAACCCAGAGGTTCATTGCCGCCCTCACATAAGCCCGCCATTGGTGCCTATCCTGAGCAAGATTAATCCAGTCTGTTATCATATCCCACCTCCCTCAAATCCATTCTAATATTATTTTCCCCATCTACGTCTCGGCCTCCCCAAAGGTATTTTTCCCTCCGGCCTCCCAACTAACACTATATGCATTTCTGGATTCGCCCATACGTGCTACATGCCCTTCCCATCTCAAACGTATGGATTGAATGTTCCTAATTATGTCAGGTGAAGAATACAATGCATGCAGTTATGTGTTGTTTAACTTTCTCCATTCTCCTCTAACTTCATCCCTCTTAGCCCCAAATATTTTCCTAAGCACCTTATTCTCAAACACCCTTAACCTATGTTCCTCTCTCAAAGTGAGAGTCTAAGTTTCACAACCATAAAGAACAACCGGTAATATGACTGTTTTATAAATTCTAACTTTCAGATTTTTTGACAGCAGACTAGATGATAAAAGCTTCTCAATCGAATAATAACAGGCATTTCCAATATTTATTGTGTGTTTAATTTCATCCCGAGTATTATTTATATTTGTTACTGTTGATCCCAGGCTTTTGACTTTTTCGACCTCTTCAAAAGATAAATTTCCAATTTTTATATTTCCATTTCGTACAATATTCTCGTGACGAGACATAATCATATACTTTGTCTTTTCGGGATTTACTTCCAAACCTATCTCTTTACTTGCTTCAAGTAGATTTCCCGTATTTTCCCTAATCGTTTGTGCATTTTCTCTTAACATATTCACGTCATCCGCATAGACAAGCAGCTGATGTAACCCTTTCAATTCCAAACCCTTTCCTTTATCCTGGACTTTCCTAAACGCATACTCTAGAGCAAAGTTAAAAAGTAAAGGTGATAGTGCAGCTCCTTGCTTTAGCCCACAGTGAATTGGAAACGCATCTGACAAAAATTGACCTATACGGACTCTGCTGTACGTTTCACTGAGACACATTTTAATTAATCGAACCAGTTTCTTGGGAATACCAAATTCAATAAGAATATCATATAAAACTTCTCTCTTGACCGATTCATATGCCTTTTTGAAATTATGAATAACTGGTGCAGTATACCTTTATACTCCCACTTTTTCTCCATTATCTATCGAATACAAAATATCTGATCAATAGTTGATCTATTACGCCTAAAACCACACTGATGATCTCCAATAATTTCATCTACGTACGGAGTTAATCTTCTCAAAAGAATATTGGACAAAATTTTGTACAACGTCAACAAAAGTGATATTCCTCGAAAGTTACTACAGTTAGTCTTGTCCCCCTTCTTAAAGATAGGTACGATTATGGACTCCTTCCATTGTTCTGGTACAATTTCCTTTTCCCAAATAGCAAGTACAAGCTTATAAATTTCGTTAGATAATGCGCTTTCACCCTTTTGTATTAATTCTGCTGGAATTAAATAACAACACTGCATTATTATTTTAATACCTTATAAAGTAACTTACCTACAAACAAATTCATATAGTATTTACCTTTACAATGTCATAACCCGCTGTGGAAATTTTCTATCTCCTTTCTGTCTACAATATGATTTGCAATGTATTATAACATGAGACATGGACTCTTGTCCAGTTGGTAGGTTTTGAGCTATATCACACTTCCAGCCCCAGTCAGTCTCTTGTCCACAAACATGCTCCTGAGTTAACCTAGTGAGTTGATAATACAGGATGCAGGTGCTGCTAGTAATCGTTTCGTGCTATTTTTATCTTGTTCTGTCTCATCACAATAACAATAATACCGGTACGTAATTTTACGTCAACTTCTCAAGTAATGCATGTACTTGCTTCTACAGTTCTTCTCGTTTGTAGAATAGAGGCATCATAATGTGTTGATAATTACTAAAGAGCGGAAAAATGTGCATTATGCCTTAAGTTCAGTGTCAACGGACTACACTGCTGTCATTCACTCACATAAACAGCGACAAGAGAGTACAGTCTGGTAATGAGAACCTCATGACTCCATTCAATCGTTCTATAAATACTGGAATGATGTTGTAATATAGTTATTATGATTTAAAAACTTAACTGTGAACTGCCACCGCCTGTATGTTTAAAGGATGCATTACAATATACATCGGTAAATTATCGGAAGAGAAAGTACGAAGTCTCTCACTTAAACAGTTTTTCAATATCGAAAAGCTTCTTTCCGTGTCACAAGATGTTAGAGGTGCAAATGGAAAAAGCGCCGTAGTATGTCTTTTTCCCCTCCACTCATAATGTTACACATAATAATTGTTTTGCAGAATTTTTGGAATTTTTCTTTCACCTTTTCAACTCTATAATGTGGATTATAAAGTTTCTTTAACTGAATATTTGCAGAAATCATCATATTACATAAATCCACATTAAATTCAGATCGTCTATGTTTTTCATTATTTGATGTCGAAGACCTTTGTACATTTTCGATATGTTTCTTGCTGTTAGCATGCCGCTCTATTTAATATTTCCTACGTATTTTAATTTCACATTTGCGGACGGCACGGAATATATTTTCCCCTTGCGGAATCAAAATCTCTCTTCCGTATTTATTTCTTTGACTGTTTTATTCCAATCCTTCGACATTATTATTATTATTATTATTATTATTATTATTATTATTATTATTATTTCTTACCAATTTTTATTGTTGTCACACTAACATTACTTATCCAACTTTCATTATTTACTTTCATGTTGTTTTATGGTCTAGATATTAATGTAATAACTATGTAACCAATTGTATTCAATTAGAATTAGAGTCTGGCTGGGCGGAAGAGAAGGCCTACTGGTCTTAGCTCTGTCAGATTAAATAAATAAATAATTTATTATTATTATTATTATTATTATTATTATTATTATTATTATTATTATTATTATTATTATGTATTTTAAATCAATTTTACACACCACTACTACCTGCACAATATTGTAAACACACGGCTTTCTTTCCCATAGGAATAGAAGTTGACACTGAAGGTCATTTGTTGGTTCCTACTTGTACTGCCACCCTCTCGTAGTGCATGTATGTTATTGCGCTTGTACCAGTGACGTCATCCATACTTCAGACCAAACTAACCTGTATCACGTGGAAACGCACATTTTTCCGCTCTCTAATAATTACATTTCAGGATATTCTTCTGTACTATTTTAAATTAATTCTATTTTGGGGCTACTATGCACAAATATGAAAAATAAAGGAAATTGTAACATTCGAGCCAAGGTAAAATACTTTTCGTGTAAATTTTACATGAGAAATTTAAAATATTTGGCTGTTTATTAAAGATTGTTACATTCTATGTAAATATTTTACCGATTTTTTTAACACGTTTATCTTAGAAACTATCAAAATCTGACCGATAGTTCGGAAGAGAATTCTGTACAGGGACAATAATAGCGACAAAAATAACGAGTGTATCTTTAAAAGAACACATGAAAGCATGTACTTTCTCGAACATCTTGATATGGAACTTTACAGCACTAAAATTGTTTGTGTAGAAATTTCAAATAATGAGAAAATAAAAAGTAAACTTCCCTCCAGTCTTTTGTAAAGTTACGTTTCAACCCACAGATAATGAAACAAACGTTAGAAAATATTTGTCACAAACGCAAGAAATCAAGCGTGTAATCTGTACTTAAAATCGTACAGGGAAGAAACTGTTTATCTAAATGGGAAGAGAATAAAATCATTTCAATTTGACCATAGCTAGAGTAGCTTCCTGCCGTGAAGCAGAGTATTAGAGTCAGCATGAATATCTCTGCTGTTGAATAGTTCCTTTTGTGTAACTTGAGTTGGATTTCATTAAAAGGTACAACTGGATAATACCCTCGGCTGAGCAATGTCGATAGTCGACGCTACTCGCTGGCCACTAGTCACCAGGCCGTACCGAGCCGTGTCAAACAAAAGACAATCGAAATGGTGGTAGTAAAATTCGCGACTATAGTCTTAAATAATTCACTCTATTAGTCAAGTGCTAGGTTTTATGTAGTACAAGGACGGGTTTTTGAATGCATTAAAAGAAAATGCAGATGTAGTAAGATCTTAAAGCAGGTTATCACAAGGAAATGAACAGGAAAAACGGTGTGTTTCACGGAATATCATTAAAATGACTGAAAGTAAATTTCCGGTTAATGTTCGCCAAAGCGTAAAGAACATAATTATGACCGCATTGCTCTTTTATTTCTGGCCTAGAGAAAAAAAACCTAGCCTTTTACGAATAAAAATTTTAGGGGCCATGAAATTATTCACCGCTTTCATTATAGGTCTATTATTGCTTATCAATATTACGAATCAAGAACTATCATATTATATAATTTTAACTACTACATGGACGAATGAAATCAAATTTTATGTTAAAATTAAAAAGTTTCGTCAAATACATGAAAATTATAACATTTATATTCCATAATATGTAAATGAACTTCATGTTAAAATCTCCTGTCACTTCCCTATCCCTAAACTAACCTACCTTGACCTAAGCTAACCTCACTTCACCTAACCTCACCTCACCTAACCTAACCTAACCTAATCTAACCAAAGCGAACCTAACCTAACCAAAGCCAACCTAACCTAACCAAAGCTAAGCTAACCTAACCTAACCTAACCTAACCAAAGCTAACCTAACCTAACCAAAGCTAACCTAACCTAACCAAAGCTAACCTAACCTACCCAAAGCTAACCTAACCTAACCTAAGCTAAGCTAACCTAACCTAAGCTAACCTAACCTAACCTTCTCCCATTCCTTGACCTCATATCACTTATCACGTGCGGCTCGCGACAGGATCATATTACCTGTGTGCGCATGCGCGGACTTGACTAATAAAAACCTGAACTAGCCAAACCTAACCTTCGTATATGCAAGGTCTGTAACCGGAACAAGAAGGGATCTCAATCATTTAATCTGCAATGTACGCGCGAAAATAAATTCAAGTAAGGATCACGCTCCCACTGCATGAGAGGTCCGCGCATGCGCTACAGCAAAACTGTTTCTGTCGCGAGCCTCTCATCTAAGCCAGTCGTCATAATTTACTCGCAGTATTTACGCAAATACACATTGTCGCTAACAGTGGTGCTATCTCTCAGTAATGTTCAGAACGAAGGAGGTAGACAGAGAGAGAAAAAAAAAAGAAATATAGCAAAACTGTTTTGTCTCGAGACTGTCATCTAAGTCACGTAATCTACTTGCAATATATTTGCGCAAATACACCTTTGTAACTAACAGTGGTGCTATCTCTAAGTAATGTTCAGAACGAAGGAGGCAGAGAGAGAAAAAAGAACAAATTTCTCCCTCAAACTACGCCACACACCAACGTCATGTTCTTATGTTGGCGACATTGTGTATTTAGTTAAATTTGGTGGTAAACGTAACGGCACGGTTCAAAGCGACCGTGGCAATTCTCCAGTTTAGCGCATTAATAATATATAACCTATTATACTGTAGGCTCAAGTCTGATTGACACGCAGGGTTGGTTTTGCGTAAAACTACGTAATTTGTTGTTAAAACAAATTAATTTAAGTACACTTAAATGCCATCTATCTGGGCCGGGATCGAATCTGCAACCTCAGGCACAGAAGTCCAGCTCTACCGATTGCGCCATCCAGGCCGACTATATTCAAACTATACCATAAAATATTGTAAATGTAAAAAGTATGTTAAATAATTTTGAATATTATGTCTATAAGGAGAGAAAGAAAGACATATTTGAATTATTATACATCTTGATCACACACTTTTAACACATTATATAACAATAGCTATAATTATAATAACAACTTTCATGCGTTAAAATGAAAAGTACGTAATTTACCACTTAGTTTTCATTGTTACATACTCGTATATCAATATAATAAAGCTTTTTTTCAATCTTTATGGCTTAACACATTAAACAAAACCAAGTTACATATCACTGTTTTGTATATTACACTAGCTTGAAGGCACCCGGCGTTGCCCGGGTTGTCCTTTTTTTGCTTCTTTTTTAAATTGAACTGGTTGTTAGACTTTTCGGAAATCTCAGAAACTCAACTATAGACAACCAAAATGAATTGTCTTTAATAATCTTTACGTGAATTAATGAACTTCTTAGCCAAAGGCCTGAAAGGATTAACTCAATTAAAAAAAACTGCAGATCAGGCAACGAAAGAAAACATTTCATCACGTGCCTTACTTTCAAATGATTGGTTTTTAATTTGTATGTATATATAATGTGTTTATTTATTTATTTATTTATTCATTAATTCATTCATTATGGCGTAGTTAAGGCCTTTAGGCCTTCTCTTCCACATCACCAGAAATACAAACAAAATAATAAAAAAAGTCAAACTATAAATAAAGTAAAACCAAACGAACATATGTATAGGTTACAGTCACACAAACTTTAAATGAATTAGCATTGTCTTGAAGTTCAGTAAAACAAAAACATCCCTCAGTCCCTATAGGCCCTCTTAGCATTGTAGCAATGTTCTACAGATCTTTCATTTTATCTTTGTCCGTCAGTGACTGTTAAATTTCAAGTGACTTATCTTAGTCATGGGAATCAACGTATTTAAAAGCGCTACAACCTTTCTGTGTCTTTCCCGTAGATAAAAGGCGGTCAGAGCGTGGTGCCGACCACACCACCTCATTCTAGTACCGAGGTCATGGAAAGCATGGGGCTCTACCTCCATGCCCTCCAAGTGCCTTCATGATATGTTACGGGGATACCTTTACCTTTTTACAACCTTTCTGTAGTCTCCTTTTCTCCCCCGCAAATGTGACTTCGTACGAGGTAGAGATAATATAAGATTTGTACATTGATCTGAAGCTGTGCATTTCACGTAATTTCATGTCTGTGTGTCCGATAAACAGGGAATTCCCTTGTTTCCAGTCTGAACCAGTTGAGGTGTCATCGAGAGCCAAGATTTATCTCTCTATCGGTGGTACCAAAGAATCGCTATATTTTATGTATATGTATATGTATAATTTAATTTATATTGAAAGATTTTTTACCCCTTGACCGCTATACGCATATTTTTTAAATGTGACTTGAGAAACTATCTCACAAATTCAGAACATACATTAATTCTTATTTTATACACATCCCTGAATGGCTGTATCTTGGATTCTATGTGCGATATCAAGAAAATGCATTGATTAATGCTTAATATAGTACTTTGCGTACAAAGATATACATAAATAGTACTGAATTTTTGCATATTTGTTAATATTTTATGTAAATGACACTGTCCTAGAAGATTAATAAATGCCCCATTTAATGGGTTTATGATGAAGCCAATAGAATCATGCAGACTGATTCAGTTTTTAAACTTACATGAACTTTCTATTTTATATGTACTAAAATATAAGTTGCAAAAATGATGATAGTTTGTTATATAGTGTTTTGTATACACGACATAGAAGTATCACTAAATGTTGAACCAAGATTGTTCACGTGTGGTCAAATGTTCGATGAAACGATGGGTTGGGTAAGTTGTTTTACAACAGTCATATAATTACAATAATAATGCTCAAAATCGTAATCTGAAAACAAATATTTGACGTTATTCTAAATGAAGAAAGGCTAGTTGGCTTTAGGGTTGTTATTTTTATATCAATACTGACATATTGGTGATCGCAGCTGAATGTAGGTACCTGTTCGTGCTTTTGTATGCAACTAACCAGATGTTACGTTAATATCACTACATCCGCGTAGTGATATTAAATGTTATGGTAGAAAGATGGGGAACTATATTTTATTAAATCACAGAGAGTATAAAAGGTTATGATTTTGAATCAGATTTTCGTTTATTATAGTACCTACCACGTTCTAAATATTGTTTATTTATGTAGAATTCTTCGGTGCTGTTTATTAATTTATTGTCTGAACAAGATTTTAGGATTTTAAAAGTGTCTTCGCTGTGTCCTAGTTCATGACCAGTTTCCATCAAATATGTAGCATATTTTGATTTCTTACAGTTATGTTTAAAATCAAATTTTCTTGATATTATACATAGGCTAGCATACAAGATACAGCCATTCAGGCATGTTAATAATGATTCTTCGCGATACGTTTTAATGTAGCCTACATGTGTTCAAGTCCATTTCAACAAGTTCATTTGTGCATACCATAATATATTTACTTCATAATTTTGTTATGTACCATGATAAACAGTTTTGCACACTATTATATACTTGATTTTAGACACAAGATATTTTAATATTGTTTTTACTTGATGATCCCCTTTGGAAGGTGGAAACGTTCGTACAAATGTAACATACAAAAGTGTGATATGTAACTTGGTTTTGTTTAATGTTTTAAGCCATAAAGATTGAAAAAAGCTTTAATATATTGATGTATGTAACAATAGGATCGGTTTACCCGATTATAAAAAAATGAATTGTAAATATCTTAGCTTTCAGTTTAACACATGAAAGTTGTTATTTATTGTAACTATATTCTTAAGCTTCAATTTATTATTATTATTATTATTATTATTATTATTACTATTAAAATAGTTTCCTTAAACAGGAATTGCCTAGAAGACAACCTATACTATTTACAAAATAAATTCGAGTATTACATATTATATGGGGTAGTTCTGTTATGAATAGTAAAGCAACGAAAGCGAGAGAGAGATACATTGTAAAAATAACAATTTCTTAACAACGCAAAACTTCTGTTGTCAGGAACACTTGTTCGTGTACTGTCAACAGTAAAATACTTAACATATCGATTAATACTCTACAGGCCTGAGTTCGGTTCTCTTTAGCTCCGGTATTGTTCGTAAAAAAATAAAGTGTATATGAGGCATATTTTATCCAATTATTTTGAATTTTTATACAATTACTATACCTCCATTGCTCCATTCCTATTCTTAATACCATAGTACCATCATCACTGAATATTCTTTAAAGTTTAAAATGGTTATTAAATAAAAAATTACAATTAAAATACCATTACCACGCTATCGTCTCTGAACAGACTGCAGTTTGAAAGCTGCGTTATATGTTGTCTGAAGAAGACTTACAATTATAATTACCAGCTCATCTTCTCTCTATAGTCCCTGTAGTTTAATGGGAGATCAACTAATTGCCATGTTATCTTCTTAGAATGCCATCATATGTTGAAGGTTTACGAATAGTTTGCACGCTTTTTAGTTCCTGCACGTCAGAAGGCGGAGTAGTACTCGAAGCTATTTCATCGATTTCTGAAAGCCGTTTCGGGCGCATGCGTTGTTGCAACATTGTTATCGCCATCGCCTCTTCTTCAATGAACACTCGTGAGTCTCCCTCTAGGTAGTCCGTTTCAGTTCACTGCAGCGTTTTCACTTCACGGGCATCTGCACGTCTTCACAGCTGGTAAGTCCCTTTCAATCAATTTTGCTTCACAGGTTCACCACACATGTCTGACTACAACTACGGCTTCCATCACTGCTAAAAAGATACGTTTGAATGCTTTAAAACAGTGTTGCACAAGGTTTAAAAGACTTATTGCACTGTTTCAGCGTATTAGATGCAGTATGAATGTAGCCTACATATTTTAGACTACTGTATTTTTTTCATAATTAAATATTGCACTTTTTGACAGCTTTTTGAATATTTGAAGTAAATGAGCTAATAAATTAGTTATTATTTTCATTGTTGCTCGATTTATTTTAATAACTGTTTATTTTGACACGAACATAACGATGTCTTAAACACATATTTATATACATATATACAAATATATATTATGTATTATATATGTAGTAAATTAGCAATTTTCTCTTTAGCTTCTGTTTAGAAAAGTTTCTTTGTTATAATTTTAAATTTAATTCCACTATTTTCAATTATTTATTTATTCAATTTGCATTTCTGGAATTATTGCCAAATCAGCGTCCTTTTCTGCAGAAATGTTGTGATAATATAGGCCATGTACAAAATCAGATGAAATAGGTGTCATTCACTCCGTAATAATATGACAAATTCATAATAATAATTCTTCTAAAGTTCTGTTGGGAATTGTTTTAAGCTTATTTATAAGTCAAACGTAATAAATAAAAATGTAGTCGTTTCCATGTTTTTGTTTTTCAAATTAAATATTTCAGATTTTTACGAAGCTACCATATGTTAAGATTATTAAACATATTACATAGTTGATTTTCTGAATTATATAGACATTACTACACACTGAAATTCTTGTATGTATCCTTTATTTTACCCTAGTCTCTGAAGATATCGTTTTTTTTCTTTCGTTTTTGAAAATTTCCTCATATAATCGGGTACTGGTACTAAAACAGATTAAAGACGTCATATCTTGCTTTTCCTTTTCACATGAAGAAATGTATAAATATAAAAATACTGGACTTTATAATTTGTATAACATATTTCAAATAAATTAAAGTAAAAGTAAATATTCAATACATAGGGAAAGGTATTTGTTCACAGCTGCCATATGCTTCCGTCTTAAAAAAACTTTAATTCTAGTTCCATGATCGCGAATGTGGTCAAAATATTTCAAAATCAAAGTCGAAATGAAATACAAATTCTACAGTACAATTTTATAGATTTCGACACGTAATTTATTAACCTGTACAAAATAAAGTACATTTTTAGATTAAACGTTGCGCGTCAACGTATTGATCCGAAGGGGTAATAAATTAATGTATCGATTAATGGGTTCCACTCAAGCTAAATGTAGCGACACACGCGTTGTCTTCAGCCTACTCGCGAGAGGAATTATTTCGACGATGGACCCATTCAGACGCACGCAATGACGTCATCGCAAAGGATCAATAATTTTATATGTCTGTATATTTTGACTCCGATATATGAACGACACTTCACCAGGTTCTAATACGATCCTTACCAAGAGTTCAGGCCCAGGAAGGTCCTATGAAATTTGTTATTTCCAAAGCATCAATAAGCAAACCATTAGCTTCCCACACTGGAGACTAAAGTTCAAATCGCTTTGACTCCAAAAGGAATTTGTCGTGAACAAGGACGGTAACATGATTTCACTATTTCTTCAGAATTCAGGAACGTTCTTGTCGTCGGTGCAGTATCGAAGGAAAACTGTCTTTCAGTAGATCAACAGAAAGGGAACTCTTTGCAAATGTTCTACGTAGCAGTGTCACCGAGTATTTGGTGTGGCACTATACAAGCTAATGAGGAAGGAGCGGAACAGATTTTCTCTGGATATTCATCATGTCATCAATTTCAATCATCATTTAATAAAAACGAGCGAAAACAATGAGACTGGATGATACAAAAACAGACCAATATGACTGACTGACTGATTTACAGACTCACACCGTTACTCCCTCATACGTTGACATAAGAAAAGTATAAAATTGGTGCTTTGTATATAAGAATCAATCCTAAGTAAACACGTGGAAATTGAACTGTGGACGGTACAGGTCGTTCTATTAGGACTGAAATACAGCCTGTAACATTTAAATTCAAACCTCTTTACGAGTAGTGTTTCAACTGAAATTTTAATTATGTAATATTGTCTTTTAGCTACAGAGACCATTTTGGGACAATAAAATAGTTATCAAATTTGCGTCCGTTCCTTAATTTTCATCTAGAAGCACAGAGACCATTGAAAGAGGATGATGCGACAATATTTTAATTATATTTATTTTGTTAACTGTTTTTATGCTGTAGACCAGAGATGCGATGCTTACTATTAATTCTGAGCGCGGGCTTTTTTAAAGTTAAAAAATTTATCGTGTCTTTCTATTTAGACTGATCTCCAAAGTTAATTAATTTTTATTCTCATAACTATTTTCAAGATTTTGAGCAAATACGAATTAAAATTTTTGAAAACTTTGAAGCAAGGAGCCTTTTTAGTGATGTCAATATAAAATATATTTAAAAAATATAATTTCAAAACTATTAGACTTAATTACACCAAATTGTGTACAGATTATATAGTAGGCCTATTGTAGATCTCTTTATATAATTTAAATTTCACAAATTTTGCCCGAAAATTGTGGAAGTTTTAAAAATCATACGTATCCCCTTAAATGATTGACCCCAAAATTTACGATGGGTCTTCAATAGCATAATTTAATCAGTTTGTTTTTTCCTGTTACTTGCATCTCACAAATCACTCTAAGAAAACTCATTACATAATCACGACTGGAGAGTAAGGACTACATTTTCACAATCACACAATCAATATACCCTATTTCAACCAATATTGTCCTTATTGTTTTTATAATAAATGCTCAAAAGTACTTAGAGATCACACATGTCCAGCAGGTAAACTCTATTAGTTTCTCCTAACCAATGAAGTGAAGTATATACATAATAAATAATTGCTTTTATCGAGAAAATGGTTTACAAACAATCAACTTTTCCTATTTCTCTTTTTGTTCTTAAAACCCCTTTCCTTTGCGATTTGTTTATATATGTACATGTATATTAAGTAATTGAATAATTAGCCCTATTACATAGCCAGAAAATTAGTAACGCAAGTCATTGTAATAATTGCTGCCTCTATTCGATGTATATGCATGTACATCCCTGATGTCTACGTTACGACGCTTTGTAGTGGATGCGCTATGCGCTCGTGATCAACGTCGAGCTCTTCTACCGTGATTGGGAGCTAATGTCGTCTCATCCCTGCTGTTTACAAAGTTTCCAATTTTTGTAATACATACACACACACACACACACATGCCTACACATTCATAGTGTTCTATCAAATGGCAGGTTTTTCACTGCAAACCCAGCATTCTCCAGTCTTTCCTGTTTTCTGCCTTCCCCTTAGTCTCACATATGATCCATACATCTTAATGTTGTCTATCAACTGATATATTCTGCCACGAACTCTTCTCCCATTCACCATTCCTTCCAGTGCATCCTTCACTAGGCAGTTTCTTCTCAGCCAGTGACCTCTAGCAATTCCTTTTTCTCTTTCTGTTCAGTTTCAGTATTATTCTTTGTTCACCCACTCTTCTAAAACACAGCTTCGTTTCTTATTCTGTTTGTCCATTTCGCACACTTCACCTTCTCCATATCCACATTTCAAATGCATCTAGTCGCTTCTCTTCACTTCGTCGTAAGGTCCATGTTTCTGCCCCTACACTTCACACAAAGAACTTAACTAGTCTCTTCCTTAATTATGTTTCCAGAGATCCACACAAGATGCTCCTTTTTCTATTAAAAGCTTTCTTTGCCACTGCTCTCCTTCTGACTTCCTGGTAGCAGCTCATGTCATCCCTTAGCATCATCTCTTCTGTTAACAACGCCATATCATCAGGAAATCTGATGCACTTTCTTTTTCTTCCTCCTACTATCACTCCTCCCGTGTTTTGGAAATAGTTCTTCACTAAATCCTCCAAGTAGATGTTGAACAGGGTAGGTGATAAATATCCTTGACGTACTCCTCTGCCAATTTCGCTTCCTTCTGACATTTGTTCTCCTATCCTGACTTTGACTTGTTTCATAAAAGTTACTGAATAGCCTCCTCTCTTTCAAATTCACACAAATTTTCTTTAGGATCCCCATCAGTTCATTCCAATCCATTCTGTCAAAAACCTTTTCTAAATCCATAAATACTATATACACTTCTTTTTTCTTCTCGAGATATCTTTCGCCGATTGTCCATAGTAGTCCAATTGCATCTCTCGTACCTTTTCCCTTCCTGAAGCCAAACTACTCTTCTTCCAACTGTTCCTCCATCTTAGAATATAAACTTTGATTCAGTATTCGCAGAAGAATCTTCGCCGAGTGTGATATCAGGCTGATAGTCCTGAAGTCGTTATATTTCTTGACATTATTTTTCTTCGCTATTAGGAGCAACACTGTCTCCGTAAACTTTTCAGGCCAGTCACCTACATTTAGTTGCATAATGAGAGAATTTCCTTCTTCTGTCCACCCAAGCATTTCACTAATTCAATGGGGATTCCATCAACTCCTGTTGCTTTCCCATTATTAATTTCCCTAAGAGCTCGTTCAACTTCTTCCCTTAAAATTGAAAATCCTTTTTCGCCTTCTGATACTGCTGCTTCATCTTCTGTAGTTAATTCATCTGGAGAAATAAGTACCGGTACGTAAGCGTAATCCAGTGTGAAAATTATAAAATTACAATTTGTATATGCCATACATTTTCGATGATGATTTTAGCCTGTAAATGCAGGATATACCAGGTGATTCACGAGGAAAGATAAAAAAAATTGAGATGTAAATTCTGAAGTCATTGAGTCAAGAAGTTCAAATGAATATGGGTCCATTTTCGAACGGTTACAGAGATATGGCTCTTTGATTTCACAAAAACTTCTGGGATTCCATTGTACTAACTCGCATTTAGAGATAGATAACGGAGTCCACACCTGTGGAGTAACGGTCAGCGCGTCTGGGCACGAAACCAGGTGGCCCGGGTTCGAATCCCGGTCGGGGCAAGTTACCTGGTTGAGTTTTTTTTGCGGGGTTTTCCCTCAACCCAATACGAGCAAATGCTGGGTAACTTTCGGTGCTGGACCCCGGACTCATTTCACCGGTATTATCACCTTCATTTCATTCAGACGCTAAATAACCTAGATGTTGATACAGCGTCGTAAAATAACCCAATAAATAAAAAATAAAATAGATAACGGACAAATTTAAAGTTTATATTGACGTATGCATACATACCTAATATTTTAGACGTTTGGTCGATGTTTTCGCACATTTTCGAAAGTACCTTCTGCTTCAATGCACTGTGCGCTCGGGCGTGAATCGCGTTCGTCGCTCGGGAGAGTTGCTCGTGGCTCTTCTTTATGCGACGTGCAGCATCCGAAATACGGTATATTAGCGTCTCTCTCATTTCTACCTTCCTTTGGTATACCAAGTCTTTCATCCAACCCCGTAGACAGTAAATATTTTTCGATCTGGTACCCTTCTGTTCGGAAAGCGACGTTCATATTCAGTGACAGCACGCAAGGTACTTCCATCGCACAAACCATAAACATACACAATATCGGCGTATTCTGCACTCGAAAATTTATAAGGCATATTGAAAAAGACAACTTAACACTTTTGATAACTGTACCTGTATAACTACTGTACTGTAGGTAGCTGACTGAACTACTTTGAACTAATAAAAGATAGTGTATTTGTGTTACGTGCGGGTTCTGTGTCATTACATCAGACAAGGGCAGGCGATTGGACATTTGTAATATAATGAGGAAAATGAACTTAAGTTACTCCACATCGCTCCAATATTATGTCATTCATTGCGATCCGTGATCTTGTCTCACGTCAGCAGCATATGGTAACGTCTGATTCACATTGGGGCGAGACGTTTTACCAAAAAAATGCATCTAGCTCCGCCATCGTTCGAAAACGGACTTATGTTCATATGAATTTTTTTACTCAAAATGGCCTAAGAAATCGTAAATTTTTTACCTTTTCTTGTGAATCACTCTGTATAATTTGTAGAAGAGTGGAATTATAACTAACAGCGTACCAGAAAGTAAATTAATTAATTTTCTGGCTGATTATATGCTCCATGTCTTTACTGTTACTTCTGGAATTTATACTCCTAACTTCCATAATATAATTATTAAGGACTGTGTTACAACATGAGTTTCAAATTCCATATCGATCGTCTCATAAAAAATTACAAAATTCAAAATGTACTACAACAATATGTTTAATTACTTTAATATGGTGAAAATTGAGTGATAATACTATCTATATTATAAGAATTAATGTTCGTATAATGAATTATTGAACGATACAAAAGTGATTTCACATTATTCATTCGTGAACAGCCTTCGCTTTAGACTCTATTCGATATTCAGATTATTATGATGCAAAATATAATAAATCTTTCCAGTCGTCTATACATTCCCTTTTGCATTTATAGTAGCACTAAAGATGGTCAGTAATTTCTGCATTCAGAGGAAGAGAATGTTAGACAGCAAACGAAATCATGCAGAATTCCTTTATTTTTTAAATTTAAAACTATGCGCTACAAAAGTAATCGACATGAAACAGTTGGAAACAATCAGCGAAGTCCTGTGAATGTGATAGTATCTAGATGTAAGCCTTACATTTAAAGGAGTTCTAGAATTTGGAAGATGTTGTAAGTTTTGAATAACCGTTTATAATATTTTTTTTTCTTTTAATAACAGAGTTCGTTTAACTCGCTTTGGTATAATAGATGAAAGCTTTAGTTTTACTGGTGACTTCACTTCCCTGAAGCCTCGGACATAGTTCGTTATCGATCTTGTACATTTGCATGTCTGTAAGCGTTGATTTTATCGTGGAATGAATACCATATTCATTTTAGCCATGACTCTAGAACGCGGCGTCCAGTATATAGGCCTACTGTAGAACAACGGTTAGAGAGTCGACTTTCCATGACTCAGATTCAAAACTCAGAGTGCAAGTGATTTTGTTTGATAAAGACTGTATTCTGACATGTTTCCTCGAAATAACTCCTATTTTTCTCTCACGGATCCGTTTCCCCTTTATTGGCTATAATTTAGACTTAAAGAACAAAATAGATGACAAACTCGCACTATCACTATCATGTGTTAAAGGAACTGAAGATTGAATGCAGGTGCAACAACCATCCAAAAGAGACGCTCATAAGCACGGTAGAGCTATATAGCAATAAGACAGACATACATACACACTATAGAGAAATTCCACTATCCAAAAAACGATATTACCATGGTAGTCTTTGTGTCCTGTTCTGCTACTGCTACTGCTACTACTACTGCTACTCATACTGCTGCTACTACTGCTACTACTACTACTACTACTACTGCTGCTATTACTACTGCTACCACTACTGCTACCACTACTACTGCTGCTGCTGCTACTACTGCTGCTGCTACTACTGCTGCTACTGCTACTAATACTGCTACTACTGCTGCTACTACTACTGCTGCTACTACTGCTGCTATTACTGCTACTGCTGCTACTACTGCTGCTATTACTGCTACTGCTATTACTACTGCTACTGCCGCTGCTACTACCACTGCTGCTACTACTGCTGTTGCTACTGCTACTGCTGCTGCTAATACTACTGCTGCTACAGCTGCTACTACTGCTACTACTACTACTACTACTACTACTACTAATACTACGACTGCGACTGCTACTGTTACTACTACTACTGCTACTACTACTGCTGCGACTGTTACTACTACTGTTACTACTGCTACTTTTACTACTGCTGCGACTGTTACTACTACTGTTACTACTGCTACTTTTACTACTGCTACGACTGCGACTGCTACTACTACTGTTACTACTACTACTGCTACGACTGCGACTGCTACTACTACTGTTACTACTACTACTGCTACGACTGCGACTGCTACTACTACTGCTACTGCTACTGCTACTACTACTGCTACTTCTACTACTGCTACGACTGCGACTGCTACTACTACTGTTACTACTACTGCTACGACTGCGACTGCTACTACTACTGTTACTACTACTGCTACTACTACTGTTACTATTACTACTGCTACGACTGCGACTGCTACTGCTACTGTTACTGCTACTGCTACTACCACTGCTGCTACTACTACTACTACTGTTACTACTGCTACTACCACTACTACTGCTACTACCACTACTACGACTGCTGCTACTACTACTACTACTACTACTGTTACTACTACTACGACTGCTAGTGCTACTACTGCTACTACAACTACTGCTACTACAACTACTGCTACTGCTGCTACTACTACTATTACTGCTACTACTACTGCTACTATTATAACTACTGCTACTACTACTACTGCTACTACTACTGCTACGACTGCGACTGCTACTACTACTGTTACTATACAACTACTACTGCTACTGCTGCTGCTACTACTACTACGATTGCGACTTCTGCTTCTACTACTGCTACTGCTATTGCTACTGCTGGTACTACTACTACTACTACTACTGCTATTGCTACTGCTACCATCACCACCACCACCACTACTACTACTACTACTACTACTGCTACTGCGACTGCTGCTACTACTACTACTGCTACCATCACTACTACTACTGCTACTACTGCTGCTACTACTGCTACTGCTGCTGCTACTACTACTATTACTGCTACTGCTACCATCACCACCACCAGCACTACTACTACTACTACTACTACTACTACTACTACTACTACTAAGATAAACCAGTTGACAATGATTATTGCAGGAATGTTGACAGAACGCCGCCATATATATATATATGTATATATATATATATATATATATATATATATATATATATATATATCAGAGAGGCGTATTTGACTCTGTATTCTTAAAGACGTCAGTGTAATTTAGAGCTAGCGTCGCCACATTACAGCTATCAGCTATGCGGTTTTTTACGTCTCTGTACTTTATTACGGTTCTACTCAACTATGGTAAGAATATCTTTGTGTCGTTAGTGTTCATTTTCATTTTAATTCTGTATTTTTATCGTTAAGATTTTGTTGTTTTAGTTTATCTGAATTGCATTGTTAACGGTTTGTTGCTCTGTTTGTAATTTTTCTGTATTTATCCTTTAAGCTCAATCATAATTTATTTCATCTGTAATCTGCACCGTTAGTGCCATTTTCTCTTTCATTTTGTCAATGTTTGTAAGCGATATTAATTGAAGAGTCCACTGCAAGAATGGTGGATGTCACTTTCTTGTCGAAAATGAACCAAGACTGTCAATGCATAGCTTAAGACATATAGAATGTACATAGAGAGTTATATGGCATTAACACTGATAGTCATTGTCCAGTAATGACCGGAAAATCACAGTTAAGCTTTGAGCGCTAAGCATTTCAAACTTTCAATTGCTTCACCTGCAAAATGTATTCCAAATGACATCCATCATTCTTGCAGTGGACTCTTCAATTGTTTCTTGTACAGTATATCTGTACGAAGTATTCCATTTCACACTTCGTCATTCATCCTCATGCTCTTCTTTATGGCTGAATCCGATAAAGAATATTTCTGTGTATTTGGGAGCACGTTTTGCTCTCACAGACCCACTAATGAAAGACACATTTAATATTCAGGGATGAAAAATGATGCCTATGTATCTGTATTTGTCTCTCTTTATTAAAATGGTTTAACACTTTATGTGCACGCCTCAGCTTTAAACAGACATAATTAGTTTGCAGTACAATACATGTTTAATTAGTGTTTTAAAACACGTATTGTCATTTTCATGCTGGTTTAAGAGTAATAGTATCGAGCTTCTAACTTATGCAAGAGGATTTTCCGCTCACGCATTCGAAGAATGAGGAAAAGCTAGCGAGCATTCGCATAGTTACGTAACTATTAAATTTGATGCATCTCTGTCCACTAGCTCGGCGTTTTGTAGGCATATAGTAAAATAATGTGACTGGTGCTCCGAGACTGTACTTGAACCAGGGTTCGAATCCAACTCGAACTGATTAGTAGATTGGGCTTTTCAGATGTTTTTCCCAACTGTAATATAAATTTGTGGTAATTCCATCGCGAATCGAGGTATTCATCTCGCCAAAATATCATCTCGATATTATCAATTCCATCGATGTTAGATGACTTTGGAGTTAATGTAACTTCGTTAACCTACACTAATAATATATCTGTAAGCGAACATTTTCTGGTAATTTTCGCTTTTCCAAAAATAATTGGTGTTAATACGAGTATGTATAATTAATCATCCTGAGATCAAAAATCGCTTTTTTGAAATTTTTGTTTTGTCTGTCTGGATGTTTGTTACCTTTTCACGCGATAATGGCTGAACAGATTTCAATGAAAATTGGAATATAGGTTAAGTTCGTTGTAACTTAGATTTTAGGCTATATGACATTTAAAATACTGTACTTAAAAGGAGAATTATAAGGGGGCCTGAATTAAATAAATCGAAATATCTCGCTTATTATTGACTTTTGTGATAAATGTTGCATAACAAAAGTTTCTTTAAGAATGATTTCCGATAAGTTTTACTCTATGCAAAATTTTGATAGTACTGATATTTAAGGACATACAAGAGTTTTAAAATAACAATACAATACATTTTCACTGCCGGCGCCGCCTCAGATTATATCGTCGTTGTTCCTGCAATAACTCTTATGTGCAAAATATAACATTTTTCAGTAGGAAGAAAAACACATTTATTCATTCTATGAGAGTGGTACATAAGAGAATTCTTTCTTACATATTCGAAAGAAAGAAACATAAATACATATAGGAGATTAAGTTATTTAATAGACCAAAAATTTGAAAATCGATAAATAGGTCATATAGGAGTTATTGCAGGAACAACGACAATGGCTATAATGAAATAAAAACAAATGACTCCGTCTATTGAAGGCGGTCTTGACGTTTATCAATATTAATATGTACAGAGAATATCGGTGTGTTTGTATGAAGTAATCTCAGAAGCTAATTAACCGATTTGGATAATTCCTTTACTATTTGAAATTTGTAGTTTCTCTAGATGGATGTAATGCTTCATATGAGGACTGAGGTAAGATGAAAATACATCTTTACGCACAGAAAACTTGATATTCTGACGAAATAGTGTATAACTTGATTATTGCAACTTTGTTTGGTCCATATAAAATATTCTAATTTTATACACTTAAGTTTCTTTTTTTCCACAGAACATAATAGTATTTTTAAGTGTTTTGTCCTAAGATGGGTATTTTTACTGACCAAAAATACAGCATATAATAAATAAGTATTTTACCATAGAGCTCACTCGAGCTGAGTTATTTTAAAAGGTATCACGAAATGGCGTTCCTGCCCTCATAATTTACTCATATTCGTTTGCTGTGTTTCTTAAAATAATATTTATGTACCACATTAATTTTCATTTTCTTTATTTACATAAACAATGATGCACAAATGAGCGAGCTGGCTCAGACGGTAGAATTTGAGACTCGCATTCGGTAAGTAACGGTTTCAAATTCTATGGCCGACCAATCTGACTGAAGTTTTTCATGTTTCCCTTAGTCATAAAGGCAAATGTCAGATTGGAAATTTACATGTCATGATTCATCACCGCCTCAGTTACCAATAAGGTAAACATTAATCAAAATCTATAATCAGTTACGTGAACACAAGCCATCTACAACACACTACAGAAACAGGAACTCAACAAGAGTAAAAACGACCTACTGGCATAGACACACATTCTAAACTCGCGACATGACCACATATATTAAAGCGTGTCTAAATAAACTTAGCAAAGAAAAAAAGATGCACAGTAAGGTGAACATAAAAATTATCTTCGTACACAATCCACTCTATATTGACATTAATTTGGAGTGATTTATTAAAGGATGCAGTGAAGACTAATTTAGAAAAATGTTAAACGAATTATCCTTGCACCAAATACGGATGTTCTCTGAACCAAATAATCATATTTTAATTATTTGGATGTAATAATAATTAGGAAACATGTTAAAGGAATTATCCTTGCAGGAAATGAGTGCTCTCTGGTCCAAAATGATCGTATTTTAATTATTTAAATACAATTTCAATTATGTAACATATTGAACGATTTATCCTTCTATCAAACACGGATGTTCCCTGGACCAAATGTAATATTTTAATTACAGTATGTAATTACTTTATATTTATTTCTAAGAAGTGCAGCGAAGCGCACGGGTATGGCTAGTAACCAAATAAATCTCTATTATTTCTGAGAATTACGTGAGTACCTTGGAGAGCCTTCGGATTAGCGTACAGTGATCATTTATAATACAGCAAGTTCAATGTCTGCTTAGTGATCACAGTTTCTCTTTGGCATGACACGTTGTCCAGTCTTGGTCTAAATTATCGGTTGAATGGTTGCAGTACCTTTGTGCATTATGAAGGATAACAATGTAAGAAAGAAATAAAAGTATTATTTTCAATTTTATTTGTTGACTATATATATATATTAGTGTTGGTATTATCGCGAAAGAGCAATGGATACGTATGTATAATTGTCCAATATCACACAAACTCGTAGATTTAGGACATAAGCAGCATACATTTTGATGGGTCACTAATGATCCACAGGACAGATATCATAGCAGTACATTATACAAGCATTCAAAATATCTATATATATATATATATATATATATATATATATATATATATATATATATAATTTGAACTGGTAATGGAAATTACGGGAAAACGGCTGGACGGATTTTAATAAATGACCCCTCATTTTGAAGCTTGGATCTCAAAGTTTTTTCGGAAAAATAGTAGTTCTCAGTGAAATGTCAATTTTTAAACATAATTTTCCTATCTTCCAAAATCCATCTGTCGTCAGTCTTGAGAACTAGCTAATAGCATTCACGGCCGACTTGATATTCCCTTCGCTTTTTTGTAAAGGAGAAGCGAAGCGAGCATCAAGTCGGCAGTGTTGCATTTCAGAATAAAACAAAATGCATACTACAGTAAACAATATTACACGAAGGCCATGATCTGCAAGAATGCTGACATATTTAGAGCTCAAATTAAATTGGTTATTAAAAAATTAACTCACTAAAAATAATGTATAGGTTCGATTCTGTGGTGTGTAATTTTCTGGGTACAGCTGTGTATTGAATCTTAAAAACTACAAAACTTGAGGTGGTTTGATGACATTATTACCATTAGAAATGAAATATTATTGTAGTTAATGCCATGATGTGACTGTTTTTCATTAATATGCTATATTGATGATACGAAAGTGAAACTTTTGGGGTTATATAAGTAGATGTAGAGAATAACTTAAATTATATTTTGATTTCTATATTTTACTGAGTGGCGGCTATATAGTATATGTTACTGAAAGCTATAAAACTTACGTAAGATAATAATATTATTAAAAATCAAATATTTTTATAATTATTAATCAAGTTGGGTTGGGTCTTTTTCATATATTTAATGGTGGTGTGGTGTAGATATTTATATGCGTGGTTCTCTTCAGTATTGGCTGGAGAGAGAGTATCTTTCATTGTTATGGAAGCAAATAACTTTCCGAATGTCTGGTATTCTTCATTGAAAATAAATCTGAAAAATGTTTATTTGAACGTCTAATGAACTTAGTTTGCAGCATTTTCTGCACAAGCCCTAGTTACGCTATATTATGACGCTATATTATGAAACTATCAGCAGTCTGTTGTGGTTATAATAATACTATGCTTTCTGCAAATCTGGTTTCGATTCTTTGGTAGTTTAGTTATACGACCAGTTGGTTTTGCAAAGTTCTTCTTCAGTTACAACGTGAAAATAATTATTTCTATGGTAGATTATCGGCTGTTCTCTTCTCATATTTATTGAATAGAGACATTTTCTTCACACTTAGATAGTTTTCTTTTATTATGTATGCTATTCTTTATTTTACAATGCATGGTAAAAGTTGATAACAAATGACATACTTGAACTGAACGAAGTAACTGCAGGCTCTTGCTTTGGCTGCAGCAGAGTATCGTTTCACTTTATGGAGAGATTCAATCTCATACTCTTTGGACATAATAATAACAACAGAGTAGAATTCTCCAACCTGATGGCATATGAAAATATAACTCTTTCATGGGAGGAGTAGGTCAACTAATCTCCAATATCGCTGCTTACAGAGTATCAATATGAGGCCGGCAATGTTATATCCCCCATTTTATTTTTGGAACCTCGATGTGTTCGTGAATAATTCTTGTCTCTTATCAAGATCTTACAATTCTAGCATCACCACTTTGAACTTCAGAAGAAATATTGCCACGGCATTGCTCATGAAATATGGGATGCCTTCAGCTCGACCAGAACCATCAATAAGCTGCTGGTAGTTTCTTATTCCCTGTTCGTCGACACCAAACAGGTCACATGATTGTTTTGGGTCAAGTGCATACAATTTGTGAAAAGTGCAAAATTAAGACTGCAAAAGCCTTCAGGAAATGTCAAGCTCTCCTTCGTGAGAAATGTTTTGTTACTTTCCACGACTAAAATGTGAGCTTGCTTTGTGTTTCAATTCGTTGCTCTTTTGAGTAATTCATATCTTGCTTAGCAAAATAGCTTCATGCTTATAACTAACAGTGGATGCGGGATGACTTAAGGAAAAGTGAAGTTGTTTCGTATCGGAGTATATGGCACGTGCCGCATCGTCCGTCTTTTGTGTGCCTGGCGAGTACAGCAGCGTACAAAACGAAGGAACCCCGGTCTGTTCATAGTAACATTGTAACGCAATGTGTGCAGTTGTGTTATCCTGCTCAAGCATTTAGCACGTGTGCTGATGCATTCATAATGGCAAAACGTTAAATTCACTGAGAGATACGAAATGCAATTAAGAAGTATGAGAGTGACATTTTATGTATTAACGAAGACAATATTGTGTGTAATGTATGTAAAATTGAAATAAAAACCAGAACAACTCAGGCTATAGAGAAACATTGCAACAGTACATCGCACAGGAAGTGCATTGAAATGAAATCTGAGGAACCATCTACATCATCATCATCATCATCATTTAGTTGTGCGGGTCTAACGACACGAGGAACATGATGCTCAACACAAATATTCCTCTAAAGAAATTGAGTGATCCCCATTTTAGAGGTTTTCTTCAGAAATTCTCTCGATACAAAAACTGTTCAAGCGATAGGCGAAGACGATTCAGCTTCGACAACTTACGAGAATATATCGTCGTTTACTGCGACGCTGGTAATTGCATCAATGATGACGAGGACTGAACCTTGCAAGGTATGTACTACAGTACGTTATTTTTCTTTTCCTTCTGACTGTACGGAGATACAGTAGCATGTTGACGTCGTCTGTTTACGTTTAAAACCTGTTGAGCCAATGGTCTGAATGGAAAAAATGCAACATACAGTAAATGTGCACCTACATTCAACGATAAGTCATCCCGCATCAACTGTCTAATTATAACTAGTTTGATTGCTAGTTTTCATAGAGCCCAGAAACTAAACACACTAGAACAATACGAAACATACAGACACACAAAAACACATCCAAATTAAATTCTCAACACACAACTCAATTTCAGAACACACACTCTTTGACTCCACATTACGCTACACAAACACACCCTCACAGGAAACATAAACAAAAGGCGCCAAGACCAACAACAACCAGTTCTGAAGATGGCCAATAGCACGCTGAAACATGTTAACGAGGTAAAGTAATATTTAACACAAGGAAGTCAAATAATATGATTTCCGAAATACAATTAGTAACGATTGCTTAAGTAAAGAATTATTTTGTGTCTCCCTAATATGTTTTCGCGGGATATCAGCCGAGTTAAGATTTTGGAATGCTCCAAGCTTTCGACTGCTATCTCTGCAGCCATCTTCAGGGAAGTGATGTCCGAACAGAAAAGAGATAGCAGTCGAAAGCTTGGAGCATTCCAAAATCTTAACTCGGCTGATATCCCGCGAAAACATATTAGCGAACCAACGCCGAGAAAGCCTCAAATCATACATATTTTGTGTCTGTTAAATAAATCGTGTTTCAATTAAATAGTTGGAACTAAAAAATCGGTTTTATTTGCAATAATTTCCACCTTCAGTACAGAACATTTTGTAACACTAGAGAAAATTCACAAAGGATTAGGGAAAACACAGGAATTTTACTTGAAGCAAGTAAGGAGATAGGTTTGGAAGTAAATCCCGAAAAGACAAAGGATATGATTATGTCTGGTGATGAGAATATTATACGAAATGGAAATATAAAAATTGGAAATATATCTTATGAAGAAGTGGAAAAATTCAAATACTTCGGAGCAAGAGTAACAAATATAAATGATACTCGGGAGGAAATTAAACACAGAATAAATATGGGAAATAGGTGTTATTATTCGGTTGAGAGGCTTTTATCATCCAGTCTGCTGTCAAAAAATCTGGAAGTCAGAATTTATAAAACAGTTATATTACCGGTTGTTCTTTATGGTTGTGAAACTTGGACTCTCACTTTGAGAGAGAACATAGGTTAAGGGTGTTTGAGAATAAGGTTCTTAGGAACATATTTGGGGCTAAGAGGGATGAAGTTATAGGAGAATGGAGAAAGTTACACAACACAGAACTGCACGTATTGTATTCTTCACTTGATATAATTAGGAACATTAAATCCAGAAGTTTGAGATGGGCAGGGCATGTAGCACGTATGGGCGAATCCAGAAATGCATATAGTGTGTCAGTTGGGAGGCCGGAGGGAAATAGAGTTTGGGAAGGCCGAGACGTAGATGGGAAGATAATATTAGAATGGATTTGAGGAGGTGGAATATGATGGTAGAGAATGGATTAATCTTGCTCAGGATAGCGACCAAAGGCGGGCTTATGTGAGGGCGGCAATGAATCTTCGGGTTCCTTAAAAGCCAGTAAGTAAGTAAGTGATATCATATCTGTCTAGCGGGTCGTTAACGGCCCAGCCTCAAAAGGCGACTTATGCTTGAGATATAATTATTAAAATTCTTGTTTCGCATCACTTCTTAGGTTCTTATGAAGAAGGTATGTGAAATTATAAAGGAAATTGAAGGAAAATGTTCCGGGCAGATATTGGTTAAAGGAAATATAATAAAATTCTACACAGTGTCAGACGCAAATCGTTCATAAATTGTTTTGGCCATCACGCAAAAACACGACCAGTGGTGGATACACAGTACTTTTTGTCGTTGAAATTTCTCTAGGTCGTAGAGCTTGTCTTTTAGTTTAAGTAACGAGTGAGAACAGCTGAAATAATAAGTAGACATTGGAGCGGTGGACTACTTAGTGATACATTAATTCACACGTCTGAGTAAAAAAACAAATATTTATAATACGCGGATCTCTTCAGGATAGTTCATGGCTCTTAGCTACATTGGTGTGTTCGTATAAATGTTTTGACGTCTGAGAGGATTCGACATTCGGTCCCTCCTTTCGTACTTTTTAATTTCGAACTTCGATTTCAGGTGTTTCTAGAATATTTTAATTAGTGCTACTTTAAAATATAAATACGCAATCCATCGCAACATCATATGAAGCAGAATATTCCACTGCAATATCCATAGAAGCTCGAATTCTACCGTCGCACAGTGTGCAATATTCCCAATCTAGCTGGACAAAATTAATTTCTCACTTTCCTTTGGTCAGATTTCGATGAAACTTTATATTCGAGTTTATATCAACCATATAAAGATGTGTTTCAATTTTGATTTAAATCGGGTGATTAAATCAACCCTTTCGCATAAGGGTAGGAACGATATATTTGTTTTTAATGAACATATTACACTGAAAATACGTTCTTGCTATGAAATATTTGTCCAATGTAGAATTTAATGTTTAATGGGAAAATGATATTTATAAGTTCCCTTAAATAAGAGTGAAAATATTATTTACTTTTCCACAGGATACATTGTAGACCTAATTAAAATTAATATGTGTATTAAATATTGAAATATTTGAAGTGTTGTAACAGGACAGAATATATTTTGAACCACTTCAGTTAAAGAAATAATTGATTTCAATTTATTTATTTATTTTGACCCAATGCCAGGGACATTAATATTTGAATTACATATTTAACTGAAAGTTAATTTACATATCATACCATTATCCTCAGTTTCATAATTTCTTGTAGTGAATTATCTAAGTTTTACTTCACTCAAAGTGATATGGCAAAATAAATAATACACTTTATAACACAAATGTGCGAAATGATTTGAATTTACAACAATTTCTTTAAACAAAAGATTTGTTTTAAATCGGTCATATTATTTTATGTCGTAATGAAGAGTGTATATACAATTGAGACAATAGATCTGCTGTTATTTGTCTACAATAAAAATTATAACACTAATAAAAATATAGGTTAATTTACAGGCGTGCTTTATTCACTATCCGTTTCACTGAAAATATCGCAGGCAGTTTTCTTCATGAAGAAATAAGGGGATCAGATGACACCAGCAACACTGATAAAGATCTTGATTTGTAGATATTCTTGACTTCTTTCTGGTATGTCCTTCCCTAAACTTTCTCAAATCTTTGTTCCTTGCTTCTTGTGCCTCTTCAGAAAGTTGTCTAATGGGTAATATGCAAGATTTTATTATTTCTGTGCTGTGAATTAAAATTTTGTGAACTGTTACCGGCATGAAATACCAGGGATATAATTCCATATATTGTTTTTCTTTCTGCTGTGTATAATCTGAATGCTTCTAAATTTATATCGTAACCACTTGCTATTGTTTCCAAAATCACACAGAATCGTCGTATAAGTTCTTCTTTAATTCGAGTAATATCACCACTTTGTTTTGAATTTCTGAAGAATCTTCTTGCAGTATTACCATCATTACTGGTGCCACTACCTGGTTGAGGTTTGTCAACTATGGATCCATATCAGTTCTGAATTTTTCTTGTATTACTTCTTTCTTTCGTTACATACGGATTTCTCCACCGTTTGTTGAGGTTGGTTAAAAATGTGTCCAATGTATTTTTAATCTGAACTTCAATGTCATGTGAACAATTTTGTAGGTCTAAAACGCTCACACAGTGATTAAAAATTTCCTCATTTCGTGATTCTTTACTGCTTAGCCAAACATGGAATAGTTGCCGCCGCGTTACCGTGTGCGCCGCCACTGAAAACAATTAATTGCTGATAAATGCGCAAGAACGCGCAAACTTTGAAACAAGGATTCTACACTCTAAATGTTGTTTTATTAAATACTAAAAGAATTGTCGTAACCGGACGTGACCGGAGATACTAAAACTTCAATTATATTTGGAGAACTTGAAAAAATATATTTTTTTCAATTGTAATATTTAAACCCTATTGTAAGAAGAATAATAATTTACAAACTAAAAATTGGAGTATAATTAGTAAGAACATACCTGTCTGAACAGATTCCATGTCTCAGAATACAAATAATAACTATCAGCTGGCACTTTTTCGCCCACACAGTAAGCTACTTTGCCTACGACTGAACCGGAGCGAGAAATGCAAGGAAGAACTCAGTGTTCCCACCCTTCTAAAAATAGCTTGCTCCTGATAAAACAGTAAATGCTATCCGTCACAACATTCTCCAAACATTAAAGAACATGAATTCATATTCATCTATGCCAAACTAAACGAGTCGAAATTTGATTTTTGTCCACCTAGATTGGGAAAATTGCACACTGTGCGTCGGTAACCTTTCACGGTTCGAATATCTGAAGTTCGTAATAGCAAAAGTGAAAGATAGCGAGAGAAAAATTAAATATAAGATGTTCCAGCATGCAAACTGCATCGACATCGTCCAACTCCATGCGGGTTGCTATCGATCTCGTATGTCTTAGACCATATGGTCTGACACAATCTGAATTAAACTTTTCTCTTGGTCTACCCTGATTTTGACGTATTCATGGTAGTGTCACTAGGCGTGACATGTTAGAATATATTGAAATAAATTTATTAATAAGTAGTGTTAAAATTCTGCGCTGTCTGTTCTTTACAGATACGTTGCGTATACTGAATGAAACAAATAAAAAACATTAACATGATGGATTGTATAACTTTTGTATTAAGAAAACGATCTTACAGGAACTATAGGAAGAGCAAATGACTGGATAAAACATTATCCACAACTGGAATAAACGTTGGAAAGGAGATAGAAAATAAATAATTAACATAACAGATTGACAGTATGTGTTTAATAAAAAAATATCATACGAAGGCTAAAATTCGTAACATTCACATGATGATGTCAGTGAACGTTATACCGACCCCTGGTTCCGTCTACTAAATCATTAATTACCTCCCACATGTCTCGACTGTTATTTGGGCTGCCTAAGCAAAACTGAAGGGCTTAAGTGAGACACCATGTATAAGCTGAGAAAGTCGAGTTTCTATATTTCTTTGAACTGAAATGGTCATAGTGTCGTAACTACGTTAAAATTACTGCAGATTTATGAATTTTCGAAAAGGAATTTCTTTGACACATGGATTAAATAAAACTGTAGTTCTTTTAGCTACTGTGTAACATGTGCAATAAGAAGTAGATTATGTTCCACTTACCTGTATGACACCGACTTTATTATTCGGCCTCTTCTTCAATCTTGCTTGCTTCTATTTAATCTGTATTTTATTCTTAAGTTTGTTAGTGTAAGACTTCCAAGTGGGAAAATCATTGTATCTCGGGCTAGAAACGCGATTTGTGTAAACGTCAATAAAGTCTATAAATTCCAACTAATTGTGCGAATTCTTTCAGAAAGTGTTTAATACGCGTGTTTACACAGTATTATATCACTCGTTTCGATTTTTGACTCAAACAAAAATTTTATAAAAATTTAATTTTTTTGCGAGATTTTAAGTTTTATAAACATGAATAAAAATTACAAATCCCACCGGATTTTTCTAATTTCTTAAAAAATCTTGAATTCGAGTGTGTGCACGCATATCTATAAAAAATTTCATGGTCGCATGCAGGGAAACATAAGTTTGTTAGTGAAAGTTTTCCAAGTGGGAAAATCGGTGTATCTCGGGCTAAAAATGCGATTTGTATAAACGTTAATAAAACCTATAAATTCCAACCAATTGTGCTAATTCTTTCAGAAAGTGTTTACAACGCGTGTTTACACAGTATTCTATCACTCGTTTCGATTTTCGACTCAAACAAAAATTTTCTAAAAATTGATTTTTTTTGCGAGGTTTTAAGCTACCGTATATAAACATGAATAAAATTACAAATCCCATCGGGTTGTTCTAGTTTATTAAAAATGTTAAATTTGAGTGTGTGCACACATATCTATCAAAAGTTTCATGTCGCATGCAGAGAAACTTAATGTGTCTAAATTCGTAATTGTCAGCGTCAATTAAGACTGAACGTATAGATGAATTAATGGAAAAATGTCGATAAGTGTACTAGTACTTGTCAAAGTGGTAGTCCTAATAATATTTATATGATGACGAATAAGACATGATACAATGTACCTAATGAACATATCTGCACTCTGCTGTGCAAATATTTTAATAGAAAAGAAACGGAAAATTTCAAAATATGCCCCACTGGTAGAGGAGGTTAACAGAATTTTGAAACAGAAACAACTAATAATAATCTCTATAGATGTCATCTCAGTTGCACCAGTGCATTAGTAGGCATACTGTTGGATAACTCCACGACTTGTGGAAGCGGTCGTAATAAATACATTAAAAAATGCAGTTAAAAATATTAGCCTTTGAAAGTGAACGGTTATTGCAGAGGGTTTTATACTCCAAACCATGGAAAAGAATTATTCTTCCTGCTGACAATGAAATCCGACTTAGGAGAAATTTATAAACAGAAACGTTGTCACTTGAGTCGAACCGGATGAATAATAATAATAATAATAATAATAATAATAATAATAATAGTAACTAATTTTTTATTTGGCCCTTTTCAAAAGTGACTTTATCAACCTGTTCCTTTACAATAGAAATGCAATTAGGAAAGGGTGAGTTTATAGGCAACACGACGTTACATCGATATACAGTAAGTAAATATGAGCTATAGAAGGAAAGGAGATTGCACGATGATATATTTAAAATTACTTACGAAAGAATATTAATGTAGCAGAGAAAAACTGGCGTCCAAGCTCGCTATTTCAATAAACATTACGTCGAACTGGAGCACGTCCACAACTTTTTCATTTAGATAGAGTAGCGTTGCGTAGAGCGGCGAACATTAAAACAGTTTTCAATCAAATTTATTTCCGTTATAAAATCCGAATCATTCTTTCACGCGAATTGTACCGCGGCATACCAACTAGTATTGGGTTCGTTTGAAAGTCCGCCGAGGTCGCAGTGGACGTAATAAGGTAGAAAACAGCTTTCAGGCAGTGATAATTCTTCTCTGCCTTTTGTATGTTCCTTCTACACTGATCACACAAGTCGTACAAAAATTGGATCACAGATACTTTTCAAAATTAAGTTTTTTTTTTCTTCCAAATATTTATAAAATCATGAGGAGTAATGTTGACTTAAACTCGATACCACATACTCCTAAGAATCATAGTTTTATTTTCGGTCCATTAGAGAAAAACTGAAGAATAGCAGTAGCTAAGTCACGGATTTGAATATCGATGCCTATAGACAACGCTGCTAATAGAGAGGCAGATTTGATCCAGAGAAGCCGTGTCTTGTACTTTGACTCTCCCTCCTTGACGCATGTAGCACAGTGTCTGTGCTAGATGTTGCTGCTCGAGTGCGGCGTGATCTGTGATTAGGAATATTCTACCTTGTGGACTTGTCAAATGCACTTGGCAACAGATTTCTTATCCCCCTTATATACAGAGTGATTCACGAGGATTTACCGGCCCTTACGAAGCTTATTTCCGAAAACATTCTGAGCAAAAAATGTCATATAAATTTTTGTCCTAATCTCAATATTTTCAGAGTTACATTAATTTGAAGTTGTTAATAAAATACTTTTTTTCTTTAGTTTTAAGGGTAAAAAAATTATTACAAATAGAGAATGAACTATTCAGAAGTGTCATTTCTTTAATTGACTAGTGTTTTGAAGCTAAAAATTTGTTGTTAATTGTTTTACACACATTTGATTTTTCAATTTTTAGTTAAAAATGACATCATTCTTACGCACCTATAAAAAAATTGTTACAAAGCATACAACTTTAGGAACTTGATTATTTACAGTCTAATTATTATACATGCTAATGTACAATCTTAAAGAATTTACAAGAGTGGCGTGATTTGTAACAATTGTTGTGATAAATGCGTAAGAAAATGTAATTTTGTAGTTAAAAATAATAAAAAAAAAATTCTGTACGAAGCAACTATGGAATGCACACCACATTTTAGCTTCAGAATATTAGCTAATTAAAGAAATGGTACTCCAGAGTAGTTTATTCTTCATCTGTAATATTCTTTTATTCTTAAAACTCAAGAATAATGATATTTTACAAAGAACTTCAAATTAGTGTAATTTTGAAAATATTGAGATTAGGATAAATGTTTATATGACATTTTTTGCTCAGAATGTCTCATAAATAAGCTCCGTAAGGGACGGTAAATCCTCATGATCCACCCTGTATTCCAGCCGATTAGGCACACTTTTCAGGTGAACAATAACCTCAGCTTTGTAACGTCGGCTCTTCACAAGAGTCTAAATGGATGTAATGGAAAATGTAGATGTTGGTCAATTTCTCCGTATTATCAAATAATAGACAACTGTGATAGACCTGAGGACTGAAGTACACATATACTATAAATAGCTTGCCTGCAGCATCAAATCTGCACCTTAACATTTTCGATTACAACGAAGTCCTTTATTTCTGTATGCTTTACAACAATGCTATGCCTCAGGTGTTGTGCATTGCCTCATTATGGTCCTCAGGATGTGTTAACGAGCTGTCAACCTGTTGCGACAGGCTGCAGTAATGGGGAGCTGACAAAAGGAGTAATTAAATTACAGACATAATAACATGACGTGCTCAAGAGCGCACAGGGCAGTGACAACGCTCGAACAGGCCCATGCGTGGCTCCGACAACTAAAATCTTTCCACGATACCAGGTCTGCTGGAGATTTCGAGTAGCACTTGTGAACAGTTTTGTGTAGAAGTAGCTTTGTGCTTCGGCCTATACTGCGGTTGTCATTTCAACGAAACTCCATCGCTATAATATTCTATACAAATTATTTCAATTATTATTATTATACTTACTTTTCAAGTTATCGTCTCTGAATGGTTTTTGTTTTTCAAGGGGGGGTTAGGTGAAGAATTACAAACACAAATATCTCATTTTCATTTCTATATAGCTCCTGTAGTAAAAGTATGTTAATAAATACATTTTAATCA
This sequence comes from Periplaneta americana, assembly GCF_040183065.1. Lineage (NCBI taxonomy): Eukaryota > Metazoa > Arthropoda > Insecta > Blattodea > Blattidae > Periplaneta > Periplaneta americana. The sequence goes on along the minus strand of NC_091124.1, from coordinate 125,028,375 downwards.
GTCGCGTCGATCTATCCATTTGTAAAGGCACGAAAGCCTTATAGAGAGAAGGAAGATACAACCTATATTCTTCACTAGCACTGAATATATCCAAATTAGAACTCTTCTAAATTTTTTATTCTATTTTTTTATTTTATTTAACTACCTAGCTAGTGAGTACAAATTACATTTATAAAACAAAAATGTTTCTAGCCACTACCGTAAGAGCCAGGCTCGTGTACGGTGTGGTCTTAGTCAATAATATAACATAAAATTTACAAGGACAGTTTACTAAACACAATAAGTAACTTAATTTAAACCAATAAATACAACACAAGAGCAAGAATAAAGAAGAAAGAGAAAAAGAGAGAAAAATACACATTTAATATAAATTGACAATCCGACAGAAGCCAGTGATATTCAATAAAAACATGGATATAGTCGACAGAAATAAAAGGTAAAAAAAATACATTTGTTAATATTATATATCATGGATCATTTTACAAATTCCCTTTTTAAAAACCTCAATTTGAAAATATTTCAAATTTGGAAAATGGTTTGTAATTTTATTATAAAGTCTTGGGCCGAAACTAGCACCATGTTTAAGAGCTGCACTTGTATGACATTTAGGCTCAATTAATGGGAAAGTAGACTTTTGTCTTCGAGTACGATATTCATATCGATTAGATTTATGTTTTATTTGATTTCTGTGGTATTAAGTTAGTAAACTATAGTTATAAATTTCTTCAATAGGCAAGACATTAAAATCTGTATAAATTAAATTTGTTGGGTAATCCATATTTTTGGTCAGATAAATTTTTATTAATCTTCTGTGTAATAAAATTAATGGATTAAGTACAGATGATGCAACTCCATCCCAATTTATTATACCATATTGTATTAATGATTGTACCAAAGCTAAAAGTATTATTCTCAATGCCTCCTTAGTGATAAAATTTCGAAGTATTATGAATTTATAAATTGTCTTTCTTATATTTGTACACATGAAATCAATGTGTTTATCCCAACATAAATGCTGGTCTATAATAATTCCTAAATATTTAACTTGTGTGGAAGGTGTTAGATGTGGGCAATTACAATAATTATTTGTTAATTCATTACATGAAATATTATGTATTACTAAGTGATAATTATTCATAAATGTGATTGGTGAAAAATTAGAACTTACCCCTCAAAAATCTCTAAAGCGTTTAGCACAGGAAACTGGAATCTCTCTGTCCTCTGTCAGATTTGCAGAAAATTACTGAAACTGAAGCCATATAAAATTCGAAGAATGCAAGCATTAAGGCAGACATACCGTGATAGGAGAGTGCAATAGATGTACTAAAAACTATGCGTACCAAATAACGCCACCTTAACACTTAAGTCACTGTTCCTCTGGAAATAAGTTACGTACAAAGACAAAAATGATGACAAAGAAACTTTAATCTTATCTTTAGAAAACAGTACAATGAAAATGGTGATATTATATACTGGAGAAGAAATACAACTCAAATAGGAAAACTTTATATACTGGCGTTATTAGGAACAGCTTATGCAATTAACGCCACGTATTTTCTACTAACCTATACACTTATAATTATTAAGGAATTATTTTTCCTAAGCAACAAAAATTGAACTAAGCAACTATATTTGAGTTTCTGTTAATAAAATGTACAAAATCACTAATGAAATATTCTTGATCTGAAGCTGAAACACCAGATGGATGAGAAAATATGTTTTACGGTAACTCCTTACTTTCAAAAAAGAAGACAATGAGGGACAGTAGAAAGTTATAAACACAAAAGCATTAACCTTATTTAAATATGAATGTTTTCCACAAGTAAAAAAAAAATTAAGAGTTTGATAAACAGTTGAACCAGTATCATCACGGTGAACATTCTGGACATTTGTAAGTTGAAAGGTTAGTGTTTTTCCTTATGTTTCCACACTTACCATGTAAATACCTCATTCAATATGAATGTAAAAGCAATGAAAGTACTATTAAAAAACTGAGGACTATCGTTAAATGAATACCGTACTAACATAACCTAAAATTTTATCTGTAAACCTTTAACGCCACGGGGCGTTAAACTGCTACTGAGTACTTGATTACATTACACGCCTTTTTCTCTAACATTTTCAAATTTTATAGATAACAAATACTTTTTCTGCATAGAAGAATGTTTAAAGATCACGAAAATTTATAGTTTAGTATAGTTATTATTTGCTCAACACAAAATAAAATATTGCCTCTTATCTTGACATAAGAACAGCCTTTCACTATCAACTCACAACTGCAAAATGGTGGAATATCATGTCACTCGTAAAATGTCAGCGGACAGCTAGTAATTAATTTCAAAATCAGGTGTTGTTAACAAGAATTAATAGGGTGGCATTAAAGATATACATGGCGTTATTTGTCTCGGGGATCTTATTACGAGAAGAAAGCGAGGCTATCAATGATATGGAACTTCACAGTCTTGTTCATTCGTTTATCACAAGATGTCAGTTGTGTGTGGCAAATGGTGGCCATTTTCAGCAACGACTGTGAGCATGGCAAGTCCAAATAATAAATTGGACTTGCCATGCTCACATTATTGTTACTACTGTTATGTAATGTAGAAGTGCCGGAGAAATGGTACGTGCTTGCCGGAAACCACGCTAGCAGTAGAGCACGAGTCACTCGCAGTTTTCTCGCCTCACGTGATAATAATGTCTTTGTAGACTACGTTATTCTGTATCGATTGTCGATTAATAGTTGCCGTGACGACAGATAAGACTACGTTCATTTCTTTATCACAACTATTGGACAAATATATTAGAAGTTGTGTTATTATACCGTATGAGTGAATTATTTCCCAGCCGAAACAAGGTAACATTACTATCGGCACGCGGTTGTGTATCGTACGTCACAGACTCACTCGCAGTCACGACGGTCACTATTCGCATAAATATGAGTGGAACCCAAAAGGCGCAACATATGATGAGGTACTAAAAGATCCAAGATGACTGTACTTCAGTGTTACCAATTTTGAATGTAAAACACTAATATTAATTTTCAATAAATTGAACAAATTGTCAGTGGAGAGTATTTAAAAATTGTCGATGGCCAGAATTAAACAAACTCTGAGGAAAAGGAAACAATTTATGCCGCGAAAAATAGTATTATGTGCCTTAAATCAAATTTGAGGAGCAATATAAAAGGTAATGTCTTCAAAAAAAAAAAAAAAAACTTATTCTTCTTAAAACTACATTACATTCATCGCTATTATTATTTTCCATTTCTTTTCTGCACATAGTTTTCTTTGATAGATATAGATACGTATGTATAAATATAATTAAATAGTACAATGGGAATTGTGAAATTTTATTTTTAACTAAACAGATAATGAAAATTTAAAAATCATCACACATGGTTTTAGTTTGCAGCTATAAATATTTCAACATAATACTCGTTTGATACCTGTATATTATTATGGATTGTTGGAAGTATTTATTACAGCAAACTAATAAACCATGTGTTTATCACTATATACATCTCTCATAAGCCAGTGAAACATGCCTTCTTTGATGTAGCTTCTCTGGACAATACTTTACATTAAGATAAAAAAATGTGATTATTATATCATATAATTTATTTTAATATGAATAATGTTTTAAAATTCAAATAATGCTCTTACCTCAGCAGAATCATCTGTAGTCATAATTTTATTATAAATTTCACTATTCTAGAATATAGCCTACACCTGTGGAGTAACAGTCAGCGCGTCTGGCCGCGAAAACAAGGTGGCCCGGGTTCGATTCCCGGTCGGGGAAAGTTACCTGGTTGAGGTTTTTTCCGAGGTTTTCCCTCAAACCAATATGAGCAAATGCTGGGTAACTTTCGGTGCTGGACCCCGGACTTATTTCACCGGCATTATCACCTTCATCTCATTCAGACGCTAAATAACCGAAGATGTTGATAAAGCGTCGTAAAATAACCTACTCTAGAATGAAAGTATGCCTATGTAATATAATATCTTAATACATATTAAATTATAGTGAATCATAATATAGCACAACATTCTAATATGTTAATTTATTGTAATATTGCAATGTAATGCTCCAAAATTTCTACTTAGGCCTACCTAGAGTTTCTAGAAACATACAATACCTGTAGTTGTGATAATAATTACACCACAGAGTTGTATTATGTGGTATGATGGAAACAGTAACTTCACGTACAACTCGCAATTCCCGGAATATATTATAATCGCGATATAAAATACACGCACAATATTACGTTTGAATAAAACTAGTGAATTTTAAATCGAGTAGAAGGCCGGCCTGAATAATAATTCCAAGTATACCAACCTAAGAACTACAAAATGACTAACTATCATGATATCTAGAACATGTGGGTGTTGAAGTAAGTGTTGCTAGTAGTGAAGTGAACCTGGGGGCTGGAAAAGCATTAGATTTCAGCTGGTGATCACGTAATGGGGAAAAATGTTGAAGTTGCATCTTAGTACCTCAAGATATGCTGGGCTGATTATATATTGTGTGTTTGTGATTATAATTTTTGCTTAATTTACCTTATAATGGCGCACAAATATAGAACTGCACAGCGGAGCGTATATGTAGGATAATTATATGCTAACAAATTCGGACCGTAAAGTTCGAAGACGACATAAGAAAAGATTCCCAGATGTTTAGATTATCGTTAAATTTCGTTCAACGGTTCATGACCTTGTGAATAAATACCTGGAGACAGTAAGTAGGCTATTACAAATACTAAGAAATACAGAAAACGACGTAGCTTTCTCACTGACGAAAATCTGAACGACATCGAATAGCACGTCTTGGTAAACTTCCTTAAATTTGCTGTGTCGTCTTTTACAGGGAAAAAATAGGCCTATATCTATCGTTCTTTACAAATTGCTAGAAAGCTACTATTTAAGTTAAAACCATAAAAATTTATAGTGCTGTGGAAGAGCTACGGTCCGGTGATCGTGTAATGGATTTTGTGAGTGGATTTTAAATGGAGTGCATGGTGCCGAAATTGACCCTAATCTAAGTTACGCTTTTTGGTCAAGGTTTTATTTCGTACCCAGTGGTACGTACAAAGCTGTTGAAAGTAAGACTTTACAAATATGTATTGTGGAAGATTTGATGATCCTAGATTTTTAGTGGATTTTAAATGGAGTGCACGATGGCGAAATTAATCCTAATCTCACATTTCTGGACGAGGTTTGATTTCATCTCCATTGGTATGTAATTACCCAAAAAACAAGTATTGAACCTCCGTAAACCTCATCTTCCTCTATGAGATATCTCTCCATGATGTAAAATTGAGAGTATAGTACGTTTGAGTGGTGAGAAGATAATCCGTATTTTTAAAAGAAATTATTATTTTGTGTCCCTTTTTGGAGAGTTAACGAAGAGAAAATATAAAATCTTTTCTAGCAGGATTCCGCGACAGTCGGGCAAACCTAGTCTACGGACGAACTTCACACATTCTTCGAAATAGAATAAGCATTAAAAATGTGTTCTCCCCTCTATACCCTGATCTATGACTTTCATATCTATGAAATTTTTAAAGATGAAAAGCGGGTTTTACAAGAAGTATGAAAAATGCACTAACACATGTTAGAATTTTAACAATTTGTATTAAAATTCTTTCGTGCATTTGGGTTGTATCAACGTTTCCCAGACGAATGTTTAACTCTCGACACATTAGTTGGAACACTCTCGAAAATTGGGATATTGTGAATCTGAAAGGCCGTATCAGAACCAAAGCCTTTCTAAACGCAAAATTTTACAGGCATATTATATAATTCCGATAAGCTGAGATATAGAAATTATTTATTGTGTGTTTGCCATCTAAAATAGCTTATCAAAAGCTAAATGAAATTTATTCACTAAATAAGCATAATGTGTATGACAATGTTACATAGATGAACTTCCTGTGAACAGAATCTCAAATATAGCCTCTCAGTACTTAGATTGGATCCTCCGGAGTGGGTATTTAGTTTCTATTCATACTCCGCTGTTCACATGAAAGAGCCATTTGGTACATTTTTACGGGTACCGAATGTCCATAGAATATTGTTTTACATCAATTTATAAATTAAGCTTACGTAAATAATGTCACATTTGAATACCTATTATTGAAGAAAAATTCATTTCAGCACCTGGAATCGAACCTAGGACCTCTCAGCTTTGTGCGCTGAGCGCTCTTTCCATCTGAACTATGCCGGGACCCGATTCACTGTGCCGGCTGAACTCTCCTCCTCTGTATTATCAATAGCCTACTACCTGCATTTTAGACATATTAGTCATGTATGCAGGAGCGCATATTTAATTGACTTTATGACCATTTTAGACAACAGTTTTTGAATCACTGTCAACATTTATAATATCGGGTCCCGGTATAGCTCAGATGGAAAGAGTGCTCAACGCGCAAAGCTGAGAAGTCCTGGGTTCGATTCCAGGTCCCGGAACGAATTTTTCTCCAATAATAGTTATCTACATGTTGACTGCATAGTCTTGATTGTTCAATGAGGACGGCGAAGCCTCATATATAAGCTTAGTATTCCTGCTACCAAAAGACTCAAGTTGCGGGTAAATAGTCTATATAGTAGGTGGAATTCAGGTGATGCAGCAGACAGACAAACATGTTCTTACTGCATGTTTGTAGAGTACATCCAACCTGAAATAAAAGTAGAGCAACTACTGACTTTATAATCTAACGGCGTAACAGCCCGAAGTTGGCCAGGGCCTACCTGCATGACAAACATTTTTTCTTCATAAAGTATGGGTACAAAATGCTGACGGAGTTGGGGCTCACTTGGAATATGTTCCTTCGTGTACTTCTCTAGAAATTCTCTAAAGTGTATATTATTCAATTTATTAAGCGGTATATTGGCATTGACCATCATGGCACATAGATCCCTGCATAACATGGATTTCTTATCGTACTCTCTCTGAGTTTGATGATACTGCTTGTTTTGAGTTACGCACAACCATATTTCTATTCCTTTTTGTATTGCAGTGTCTTTCAATGCACTGTTTTCTTGTAACTTTTATATATACTTTGCACAACTTACATGTAATATAAATTATTATTCGCTCCGAACTCCTGAATTAAGTCCTCCAGCCTTTCATACTTCGAACTTTTTGTCTTCAGAATTTTGCCTCGTCACAAATACAAATGTTACGTTAAGTAAATATACGACTTTTACATTTCACTGGTTTAAAGCACTCACTATGACCGTATTCCGGCTTGAACACAAACTAGAGTGAGCGTGAGTAAGATGAGGTTCTATGTCGTATCAGACGAGACGTATCCCTGGGCTGTGACGTCAGGTACAGTGTGAGAGTAGGCAACTGTATTCCAGCTTAGACGTAGGTAGCTGAAATACTGAGCTTACTCATATATGAATGTATGTCACGTTGAAGTTTGAGTGTAATTCAGAAAACGAAAGTATGTGTCATTGCTTTGGCGTATAATAAATTGTTTTATCATGTATGTCTTCTAAATAACAATTAATGACAACGAAGTACAAACAGGAACGTCATTTTTAAATCGATTTGGAGCTGTATTATTGTGAATAAAGTAAAGTATGTAACAAGGTTTCTGTAACATCGATCTTTAATGTAAAGTCATGGAAAAAGAACGTGAGAGATCTATTTCGAAGTTACATTCAGACAAAACCTGTATCTCGAAATAAAATATTACACAATTTTGTAAAGTAAAAAGAGCTACAAGTATTAAAAGATCTCTGCAATGTTATACAGTACATGTCCATACAGTCTTATATAGCAATTACCAAAAGATGCAATGTGAATTTTGACACTGCTCTATACGATCTTTTTGAAAATCATAAAATTGGCGACAATAAAGAACCACGTATTAGACACTACGATACGTGAAATAATACTCAAATATTTATATCAAATATACAATTTTATAATTTGTTTTATAATGTTCGTAGGATAGTAATGTCTGCGGAGTTTCTTTGGCATATAAAATAGTATAGAAAATCTTCTTATGTCTCGGATTGTTTTCTAAGTAAATGTGTAGATTATATTATACTGTATTATACTCTTATAGTTTTATTTCAAGAATGTTTTACAAGCTCCTCTGTAAAGCAAGTCACGGGCTTCAACTGTGAATGTCACGGCTTTCCACTAGTCTTAATATTGATTTTGCAATTACAGCTACACGCCAACCTATGTAGGCTAAACTTTTCTTATTTCTATTTAAATGTAGAAAAATAAAATTTCCATTCTGAAAACTAAAGATACATAATATTTATACATTCAAATTAGGCCTACTTTTAGCTCGAGACATTTATGGAAATTTCGCGCAATAACTGACATGTTTTGCTTCTATCGCCAAAATATTCGTATTCTTATGAAATTTAATGTTTAATTGTTATTATTATTATTATTATTATTATTATTATTATTATTATTACTATTATTATTATTAACAATGTTGTTTTATATGCAATCTTCTTTCCTTTTTTATTAATTTCACTTCTTTCAAATTTCCTTCTGTTGTGCATTATTTTTAATTTGTTATTTTCGATTTTCTTCTTTGCTTTTAATTTTCTTCCTTCATCCGTTTTGATTTATAGTCTATGTTACGTTCTACTGTTCTGTTTTTATTTCTCTTTTCTTTATCACATTCCTCTTTATTTACTGTACTTTCGTTTCATTTTATTTCTCTCCATTATTTTCTTCCCCTCTCTTTTCTGCATGTATTTCACCTTTTGCTGTTTTTATTTTCTTCCTTTCATTCCTCTTCCCTACTTATTTCTTTTCTCTTAATTGCCAATATTCCTCATCTTTTCAGTTTCTTTATCATTCTTTCCTAACTTTGTTTACTTTTAATTTGTTTTCTACTTCTATTCTGCTTTTTCCATTTCTGTATCTTTACTCGTTTAATAATTCGTTTCTACGCTTTTGTCATTTACGTGTTTGTCAATCCTTTCACATTTACTTTACTTGTTTCCTATTTTAACTCCTTTTCTTTTCATATTCATAATATATTTTCTGATTTTCTTTACTTGCCAGCACCTTGCTTTTCATTTCTGTATTTTTTACTTTGTATTTCTAAATCAGCGATTAGTGATACATGTTAAATAATGTAATAAGTTAGAACAATATCGAATTGCGGTCGAATTTAATTTTTTTCTGTATTAACGTTTTCTTAGCACACCCAACAGCCCAACTGAAACAATCGAAGACATTAAGTAAAATCCTATGCATGGTGTCGCAGGAAGAATGTTTTTTGTTGAAGAAGAGAACGAAGAACATACTTCCAATGTTTTGTAAACACCGAACCTCATTATTTCCCAAATATCGTGATATTTTTTTCTACGTCAAATATTATATTATTATAACGCTTTAAAGTTTGAAGCGACTTGACATTTGAAGGATCTTATACTAAAGTCCACTCTTCCATTCAGGTCTTCCGTTGAAGTCCTATGTGGGACCTACACGATCTAATACATCATTAAATTGTGCAAAATATTCATATTTAATTACTAATTGAGATTTTTTATTTGGTCGATATGTGTCCATTATCACCAACTGATATTAGAGTGAATGTAATAATTCTCTCACTTTTTGTGCCAGGTGATAATGATTGGTCTCCACTTTTCTTAATTAAATAGTGAGAAACCTCTTTTGATTCACAATTTTCATTAACTCCATATAATATACGACTATAATAATCTCTTACGACTTGACTGTCTCCTTTCTTTCTAGTTTCAGTTAGCACAACCACAAGTACATGTTTGGTTTCTATTTCTTTAACCACTTATTCTTTTAGTTGCAATACTTTGTTCATTACACGTTCCAAAGCCTATGGCCCCCTTCCTTTTCGATGTCTGTCCAGTTATTCTTGAAAAACGTGACGTAATATATTTCAATTAAAAAGGTTCTTCCTATTTGTTTAACCTTCGATCTGAAAGGTCACAGTTCAGTTCCGGGGTATTTCTCTCTCACCTTAGTTTGCTTCACCGTAGCTAATAACACTGAAGAACAAGAATTTTGCCCCGACTTAAAACAATGTGTCCTTTATGGTTTGGTGTGCGCTGAATCCGAAAATGCATCTCTTTTCTTCGTATCACGTAAGGGTTTTAAGAAATACTATGATTTCACTTTTCGATTAGCGCACCCCCAGGAAGCATCTGGTGCGAATTCGGGGTGTAAACCAAAACAAAAGCTATTGTATTTTATGAGTTTATGACTTATTTCCGGTTTCTTATGATTGTTGACATGTTCTTTTGTACTTCTAATAAACAAATAGATATTGGTCCCTTCTATTAAGTAAATTTCATAATAGTTCGAAGTGAGGTCAACGCAATGAACAAACAAGGGTGTGGTTTTCAGTATTTAAAGGAAAAGTTTACCAGTTTGAGTGAAGGCAAATTAAAAGAGGACATTTTCATCGGTCCACAAATTCACAAAGTTATGGCTGATTCTTTGTTTGAGAAAAACTTTCCGTTACAGAAAGAATGGCATGGCGCGCTTTTAAAGAAGTCTGCTCAAATTTCCTTGGAAATTCAAGGGCAGAGAACTACATAGAACTTGTTGTAGAAACCATGTTAAGTGCATATGAGAAAATGGGGTGTAATATGTCTCTCAAAATACACTTTTTACATTCTCATTTCGATTTATTTCCTCCTACCCTAATCTCTCTTTTTCACTCAATCTCTCTTTTTTACTTAATTATGTTTATTATTATTTTTAAGTTCATATTTGTATACCGGTATGTATTTTTTCTGTATGTGATTTGATCCTGGTTGAGTGGAAGAGAAGGCCTGATGGTCTTAACTCTGCCAGGGAACATAAAACTATTATTATTATTATTATTATTATTATTATTATTATTATTATTATTATTATTATTAACCTTGGAGCGGTAAGCGACGAGCATGGGAAAAGGTTTCATCAAGAAATATATGAAATGGGAAGGCAATATTATGAAGGAAGATCATCATCCAGCATACTTGCAGACTATTGTTGGTTCGTTTTAAAATACAGTCCCGGGTCTTGTTATATAAACAGAAGTCATTCAGAAAATTATTTTAAATATAAGTTCAAATTCCGAGATTTTTCTCATTATATGCATGAAATATTTTTATTGTTGTTGTATTTTAAACTATGTAACATCATTTTTGTATCCAGTACATATTTCTCAAGTATTATGAGGAATTTTGAATCCCTAGTGTGTTGTAATTTTATCAGTAGCAGTGAAAAATTAAAAACAAATAAGTTTTGTCATAAAAAATTCAATTCATCCCGGAAAATGGTGTCCGATGGGGAAATTTTGATTTTAAATTCAGATTTAGAGCACACGTATTAGTAATATTCACCTATTTTTATTTCGGAGCAAGATAAAAGTAAAAATTTTTTGTTCAGTAAAATGAGTCTTCTCTCTCCAGCTATATTTGATTCACAGTGGGCATTTTATTTTCCCAACATCTTCTGCATCTCGTGGACATTCCCCTACCTTTCACTTGGAGAAACGCCGAATGGAAGTTTACCAATTCCATACGGGTAACCCTAACGTACTACACATTTTGTTATGGCTGGCTTGGCTTCGATTTTTTGCGATGCGTGGATACTGGATGGTTTCTTGCACCCCTGATCACATATATAACAGATTGCTCAGTCTTATAGGCTTTGACGGCAACAATTTTTATCAATTTCACTATGCTGTTGCATGGAGCAACTTTACTTCCATCTAGCGGTCATTCCGGTGGCGATCTTGGTGATTGTTCTTCTCCACATGTTACCGTTTTTAGCATGGGAATGGTCAATCTGTTATATATGTGATCAGCGCTTGCACTTTGGCTTGCTTTAACACATTGTACGCCTTATCTATGCAATGACTATACAAGGCCGATAGGTAGCCCGGGTATTATTCGTAAACCACACGCTGACAGCTGGACCATCATGCCTCATCCCTCACAAAGCCAGGTCCCATCTTCGGTGTAATAAGGGGAAGATAGAGAAAGTTGGCAGAATGATAGACGGAAACAGGAGTAGTCCGAGAAAATTTCTTTGCAACATCTGGTTTGCACACTGCAAATTCAATTTCGACCTAGCTGGGATCGAACTCGGACCGCCTGGAAGGGACACTAGAGTACTAGCGCTTTAGCCACAGACGCGGCCTATGAAATAGGATTAGGCCTAACCCTAAATATTCAGGAGACATTGAAATACGACTGATTCGCATTACTGAAGTGTCGGAGAAGTTACCGCATCATCGGGCGCCTATTGTCAATGCCAATGTGAACTAGTTACACTCACAGTCAGATCAAAGTTCACCTCTGAGTCTCAAACTGAGAAAGAAGCACAATTATCGGTTATTTAATCGGAATTTACTTTCGTCATGAGGAGAGAGTTTAAATTGTTTTATTCTGTTCCAATTTCATCTTGGCAACCTCAGATTTTCTTTTTCGTACTCTTTCCACCATTTCTTCATTATAATAACATGTAATTATGTCATTGCTGAGTAATAGCTGTAATTTTGATAGAATAACTGTAGAAAATATTGTCGGACCATCGGATCTGTGCCCATTCAGCGCTGTCGTCGTTCTTGGAAAAGTTAACGCCTGTACTCACTCCATTCCACCCGCTTTCCTCCGACCACGTTAAACAGCAGGCCACGAACCTTGCCGAATAGGGATGTTGCCAAACTCCCGTCAAACGTTGTCGTAAATAACTGGTCCTCCATGCTACAATATTATTTCTTTCAATCAAAATACATCTTGTATTTCTACATTTTTTAAACCTAAATCCCATGTCTCGTATCACTTTCCGTAGTTTTTCTCTCCAACCTTGAAAATTATTGCTTCTCTCGCAAGCTTCAATGTTGAAACTTCTTTCTGAACGGTATAAAATTCTTGTATCTTTCTTCTTAAAATACATAGGTTCATATCATCTACAATAATTAAAAGTTCCCTTGATCTGTTCTTCTCTGGTGATTCTAGCTTTTCATCTCCTGCACAGACTCCCTCTCTCCTGATTTTCTTTATTAGGAGTTATGACCTGTCTATGTAAATTACATAAAATGTTGTATTATTAGTATTTGTTAAGTAAGTAATTTTAATACATAATCAATTGAAATAAAATAAGCCTCACCTGTGATATCAGTTGCTCTTTTCGTTGCCTGATTTATAGGAAACAGATTGACCTGTTTGTTTCTCTTCATAGCAAAATGCTATTACGTACTTGCTTAATAATATTTCTTTCGCCACTCCGTGCTACAGTATTCATGTTGAGTTGACAACACTGGACTGCAAGTGCAAATATTGTAAACTGTCCCGCAAGAAGGCTCAAAATTGTGAGTAGTCGGGGAGAGAAAGGGAGAGAGATAGAAAAGAGAGAGATAGGAATGCAGGGAGAGAAATGAATTACCGAGGCTGAGAAGGAATTAGGGTTCAGTTCGCATATCTTACGGGGGTACAGATCCGATGGTCTGACTATAACTATAATCCGATTTGAATCCTGAATTTCAGAAACCCCACATGTCTATTTGAGTAAATTTTTCAGGAGACACAAAAAATTGATTATTTCCATGGCGCTTGGTATTTTGAAATGACTATTTTGTTTTATTAGAGCGTAGTAATAAGTTTTAAGTGTTCGGCATGCATGAACCTTAATTTTTTCTTTGGTATTTTCTGAAAAAAGTTTGGATTGAATGAACATTTGGGGTTTCTACAATTCACAACTAGTAACAAACAATTCATTAGAAAAGGCCAAATTTTATGTGAAGAAGAGGGAGAAAGAAAATTTTTTATCTAATAAAGAACTTTAAATTTGTTTATTTGAGACAAAAATGATAAAATACATAAAACACAATAACATAAACTTATGTAAACAGCATGTTTAATTCTTCAAATTCCTCTAATCCTTTAAAAACGAAGAAAAGTAAACTTTTTTTTGTAAGTTTCTAAAATTTCCACATATCTTGGATTTTTTTATGTTCCAACAATTTTTTGCAATTCACTGTAACTTATTGCCGCTGTGAAATGTAAACTGAGCACTGGACGTGTGGGATTCCTACGTCACTTGAAAAGCTTATGTATGAATATTACAACCATATGAAAAACTGAATTTTAGAACAACTGCGACTTGTGGGGTTTCTACACGATTTATTTGTCCTTCCACTCTTGTACTACAATGGCTTTTTTATCCCAATATCGCGTTACTATCTTCTCTAGAAGTTGTAACAGGCATAATTTGAGAAAGTCTTCAAATTAATTTTTAATGCAGTTTGTCAACTGTATCTCTTAGGAAATGCAAGTAGGCCCTAATGTGTAACCTAACCAAGTACCAAAATAGTATGAATTGTCTTCTTCGGCACATTTTCACATTTGACAGTTGAAGTATTCTCAAATAAGCTTGCCAGGCAACACAGAGGACAGTAATAACATGAAACGTATTACGGGTGCATCATGTGCGCTCTGAGCCACGTAGTGAGCTGTGCTGTTCTGCATTATTAGATTGTAGTGTTAACATCGAGCAGGTGAGCATTCTCCGGCGGTCGATACCTCAATCCAATTACCTGCTTTTGTGATCACTTCTTGTTACCTTGCTTGATTACAGTGCAGCGCTGAGCCATTTTATCAGTTTTTACTACGAAATTTGAGGATCGTTGCTGTATCGTCAGATATTATCATCCTTCTAACTTATAGCCTAGCATTTGCTAATTGTTTTTTATATTCTCTGACGTTTGGCTTTAGAAATATGTGACATAGTAACATTCAAACTATACATAGATTGTAAGTATTTCAACTAAATTATTTAATTCCCTTAGAATAGTGGAGATATCAAACGTATTTTGAGAAAGGCTAGTAGTTGGTTAAAGACCGATTTACTGTCTGAACTCTCTGGTTAATGTTCTTACAAAAATAACATATAGCACTGGATTTTCTGTCAGAGTAGTGGTAGAATGAATTTGTTTAAATTTTGCGTATGGGTTTGACCAAATAACAACTTAAACCAAATAATTACATCTCAACTAATAATTTTCATCTGTGAATGTGGTACTGGATGAATTATAAAATTTGATTTAGCGTGATATAATTGCAAAACCAAAAGCATAGCTGTAAATATAACTGAGGTACATCTCACGTTGCGTACTTTTTCAACCTTCATAATCTAATTAGCTAATTTGGCCTGAACGACGCTCTGACGGCCTTTTTACTTCAGAAGTAAACTAGCAAGCCTCCTCAATATTTTGGCTGAGTGGACAAAACTCGAAGTTTTCACTATAATCATTTTGTAACATGTGGGTATGTTTATTGTGTCAGTAAGTTCATAATGATCTTCAAGTTATTGCGCTATGAGAGAATGAATGAATGAATGAATGAATGAATGAGTGAATGAATGAATTAATGAATTAATTAATTAATGATGACACAGGGAGCGAGAAAACCACTTGGACAAGATAATGTCTCAATTCCGTTTTGTACAACACAAATTCTTGTTTGGTATCGTTCCCGATTTTTAAAGCCCAAACTGTCACATAGTCAAATACGACGTGACTCTGAATAATTGAGGTACGTTTTTTCAAAATCCGATATCTGCTTCAAATCTAGTTTTGAGATATCAAACAATGTGTTAATACATAATAATGGTTATATTTTTAAATTGAGTTATTATACCATTTGGCCACTCTTATAGCTAAGTTTCTAAATACTTTACATTTATAAACAAGTATGCACACCATCATAAATTTATAAGGATGACAATTTTTAATATTTTTGCAAAATCCGATATCTACAACAGTACAATGAATAATGCTAAGATAAATTATAAAATATATATCTATAATATCCTTAATGTTTAACTTCCACATAAGTAAATTTTGGGTCTGTCTAATGAGTGTGTAAAAATTATTTTTTTAACATTAAAATATTAGGTATTTTCTTCTATTCTATGATTTTATCATTTATATCAAACTAGCTTAAATTACCCGGCGTTGCCGGGGTTTTAAATTTTGGTCAATTTCTAAATAAACTGTTTGTTAGGCTTATCGGAGATCTCGGCAAGGGAACTATATAAAACCAAAACGAACCATATTTACTTATGTTTTCTCCTCCCTAGTGACGAATATTAAATAAAGTGCCACTAATATCCAAAGAAACTGACTAATCGAAATAATTCCATCTCGCCTATGAATAGAGTTTTAACAACATTAAGACCTTATGCTACAGGGATATTTAAGATATTTAACATTGTGATTGATGATAATATTTATCGTACCACGACATTATGCATTATTAAGCCTTTCTGCCCACAATATATTTAATTTCCTTCAAGGCCAAACTACAATCTGTAACGGATGGATTCTATCAAATATATGGATTTCAGGGTGTTTTGCAGTAACGGAGACTATACTCATCAGAATTCACTCTCCTGGAGAAGGCAATGTAGAACACTACCACAACAAAAAATCATATTTTTCTATAAACGGCCAAGTCATTAGTGACCATAACTTATTAATAAGAGACGGGTTAACAGTAACAGTAAAATAGGCTCTATATTATTATTGCAATATTATAATATTGTAATATTATCACAAATTACTATAACTTATAATAATTGCTTAAAATCGAATGGCTATAATAGCAATACGTGGGATAAAAACATCATCATCTTTCGTTTTTCCGTTTTTCCAGTTAATATTGCCACTCATATTACGTTTCGCATGAGTTTTTGACACAAATTATTGTTAGTGCATAATTTTGGTGAGTCAATATTTCGCAATAGTAGGTCTACTATGGCTATTCAATATTAAGTAAATTATGTGGTAGCAATCCTTGTAGTTTGAAAGAATTCTAGAATTCAATTGGATAAAACAGTCTGCTCACTATCTACAAAACTGCATCGAGGAATTCATAATACGGTCCTGGACTGCGTAAAGATACTTATTACATGAATTATCTAGTTTTAGCCTTCATGATGTGTAACAACAATGTAATTTAATTTCGTGTTAAAATTTCCAAAGCCTCGTGAAAGTCCATGTCGAATACAACAGACAATAATAAAGAACAATTGACTGTAGAATATTTTGCATTTTAATATAATACATGAATATTTCATCTATTTTTATTTTTTATATATTTAATTAATTTAACTTCAATTTGCACAATTTTAATGTAGCCTATGTTCTTCTCCTGGTTATGAAGGTTAAATGTGCAAACTTTG
This sequence comes from Periplaneta americana, assembly GCF_040183065.1. Lineage (NCBI taxonomy): Eukaryota > Metazoa > Arthropoda > Insecta > Blattodea > Blattidae > Periplaneta > Periplaneta americana. Next base: position 125,011,173 of record NC_091124.1, on the reverse strand, counting down.
GCACATATCGGTCAAAGCGTGTAGATTTGTATAGAGAACATGCACACACACATACATACATACATACCCACATTCAATTTTATATATTAAGATAAGGGATATAAAAAACGTCATTAGTCCACTGAAAATAATTTTTTACGGGAGAGACATAAATGGGGAAATATACCTGCATATGTTTCAGTGTTAAATCTGAAGGCGTGTACTTTTCTTGTGGAGTTCGATTAAAGTATCATCATCATCATCATCATCATCATTATCATCATCATCATAATCATAATCATAATCATCATCATCATCATTATCCACAGGGATTAGGCCTTTCGACCTGTTCCGTCCTCTCAAAAAATTGATTTCTCCATCTCTTCGTAGGTCTTCCTCTGTCTCTCTTGCCTTTGGGTTTGTACTCTAGAATATTTTTAGGAATACGGTATTCTGGCATTCTTTGTACGTGTTCATAGTATTTTTCTTGGTATTCTTTTATTTTATTGTTTAAGTTGAATATGTTCAGTTCGACCCTTATCGTTTCATTATATTGTCTGTCTGTTCTTCTATATCCAGCTACCATCTCAAAAATCTCATTTATGATACTTCTATTTTGTGTTTTTGGTTTTATGTTAGGATCCAGCATTCTGAGCTATACAAGAGAGATGGGACTACCAATACTTTATAAAACGTCTTTCCTTGTTTTGTTTTATAGGTTTTTTTTTAATCATTCCATTCGATTCATTGTAAATTGCATTGGAGAGTAAGAAATTAATAAAAATATTCAAATTTGGACTTATTCTATTGTTTGTGAATAAGCCTTAAACTACGCACTTTACTCAAGTGGACATTACGTTTTACTTGCTGCCATTATAGATGCATAAAAGTCTTTGGCATTCTCTGGAATCTGAAAATGTTTTAGAAGTTTCTCAACGTCTTTTCTTTTTTCCAGAATAACATGATTTACCAGTGGACATACTGTTGCTGAACTCATTAACTTAAAATCTTTGTTCTTAGGTTTCAATATGTCACACTGCATATCGCTCCCAGAAACACGACACTATGCTTCTTTGTTTCTCTTTCCTAAGTGTCAATATTTTAGCTTCCGAAAGAGAATACGGTAATTTACATTTCAAGAGTCTCTTGAATTCTTCTTTATAACCTATTATTTTACCAATTTCTACCCAAACTCTTCACAGTAGCAGGAGATACAATTTCTTCATAAGCCCTAAAGTCCTTTTCTATTCTATCGAATACTCTGTCAAGTGGCATATAAATGTGACCACGAACAGGAAACTTGTGTGAAATTGATTTCATCACTTTGCTTTTCTCAACAAAGTGCATTAAAGTCGCCAGCAGAATGGATATCTTATTCTGACTCTCTTATGAAAGTAAGTTATCATATTGGTTACGTTATTGTAGAAAATTGACATCTAGTAGAGAAAATTTTAAATTACCTGCAGTAGATATCAAGTTTTGGTAAAACACTCCATATGTATATATCGGGATTTGTGAAAACACCCAAGGTACCTCTGTACATAGCGCAGTTATCGGATTATGAAGAAACTGATTTACACATAACAAAGAAGGCCACATAACCTAAATAAATGATAAAAAATCAATTTATGTAAACTGTGTATATATCGGGTTCTGAAAAACGCACCTCAATTTCGAAACTAAATCAGCTTTTCAATATCACACAAAATGCTGAAAAAAAAATTCCTTTCGAATAACAAGCCGTCATTGCTGCCTCTCTGCAGTAACTGCTCCTCAGTTCCAATTTAATAATATGTATGATTATTAAAAAACAATTGTTGATCCACCTGATTTATAAATTTTTATTAGTTGTGTGATATTTTATTTGATACAGATTTTAATCTGTTATCATAATTATGTCATTTTAAGAGAAAATTGTCTGCCATTCTACGGGGATCGAACCCAGATCTTCACCTCTACGCGTAGAATGCTCTTACCAAATCAGCTATGCCGGCGACCTCCATAGTACCGGTTCGACATCTTACTATTTTTCTTTGACCTTGCTCCATGCTATGACATGTCTTTTAGATGTGTACATTCATACTGTATATTAAATGACGTTGATGGTCGGGTATTTTTTATGCTTCAACAGTTTACGTAACGTTTAGCAGTTGATAGTCCCGTATGACTCAATGTTTTATTAGTTTACATACTAATTAGCAGTTTATACTGCCGTATGACTCAATGTTTTTTAATTTAAGTACTGATTAGCAGGTCATACTGCCGTATGACTCAATGTTTTATTAATTTACGTAATAATTAGCAGCTTATACTGCCATATGACTCAATATTTTATTAATTTACGTACTGTTAAGCAGTTTATACTGCCGTATGACTCAATACTTCACTAATTTACGTACTGATAAGCAGTTTACACTGCGGTATGACTCAATCTTTTATAAATTTACGTGCTGTTTAGCAGTTTACACTGCTGTATGATTAAATTGTTTCATAAATTTACATGTTGTTTAGCAGTTTATACTGCTGTATGATTCAATTGTTTTATTAATTTACGTGCTGTTTAGCAATTTATACTGCCGTATGACTCAATGTTTTATTAATTTACGTACTGATTAGCAGTTTATACTGCCGTATGACTCAATATTTTATTAGTTTACGTACTGATTAGCTGTTGCTAGTGCCGTATGACTCAATGTTTTGTTAATTTACGTGCTGTTTAGCAGTTTATACTGCCGTATGATTCCATATCTTATTAATTGACGTACTGATTAGCTGTTGCTAGTGCCGTATGACTCAAAGGTTTATTAATTTACATCCTGGTTAGTAGTTTATACTGCCATATCACTCAATGTTTTATTACATTACGTCCTGTTTAGCAGTGTATACTGCCGTATGACTCAATGTTTTTTTATTTACGTACTGTTTAGCGGTTTATACTGCCGTATGACTGAATATTTTATTAGTTATATAATATTTTATTTCATACAGATTTTAAATTCGTTGTAACGAGCGCTTTTTTCTGCCGGAACGGTCCGGAACGCGTTCCGGTAAACTTTTTGCTATTACAAATTCCAACGAGATATTTTTTATAAGCGAAATTGAAAATTAAAATTTCCGCCACTGTCTAGTCCAAGAGTTCACATATTCTCATTATTATCGTTGGTGCAAAAGTAAGTCATGCAATCTAGTGCTGCCATTTTCCGTTATTGATCCTGAAAGTATAGCTCGAAATCACAAAATTTCAAGTTATGATTAAAATCGATCAGCTCCGTTTGGAACTTATTGTAATATAAGGAAGCTATGTAGGCTTAATATTTTTAAACCTACGTTTTTGTTCTATAATGTTATCGAGTGATAGAGTTCCGGTAAACATTTTTCCAGAAAAAAAGCACTGGTTGTAACATATTTTAGAAGAAAACTTTCGCTGCGACACAAGGGATCAAACCCAGGTTTTCAGCTCCACGCGCTGAATGCTCCTACCAACCGAGCTATTCCGGGAACCTTCCATAGTGCAGGCACGAACTCTTCCCCCTTTGGCGCGTAGAGCTTAAGATCTTAGTTCGACCCCCTTGCCAGAGCGAAAATTTTCTCCTAAAATAACATATGAATTTTAGACGCTGGAATTGCTTTCCCTTTGCAGGTTTGCTTTGAAACTTAATGAAATGAGTGTAAAACAAGTGACTGGGATAATTATAACTAGATGTGACTTTTCTCCTATCACTGCGAGTGCTATTCAAACATTTTCTGAGTAGTTTAGAAATAGAACGTTCCATGTATTGGAAAGCAAATTCTGAAGCTTTGGAAATTCATCTGTTTGTTGTGATACGGCGTGTATGCAGCGACAGAGATGAAAACATCTGCAGGCGACACACCCAGGAAATACAAACATGGAGCAAAACTACTGAAATGTGTAATAATACGTGTGGGTGGATGTTGGCGAGAATGAAAAACAAACATTCCAGAAGTGGATCCACAAGCTGGCTGTCAAGATGTGAAAGAATGCGATAATCATATTTAAATCTGTCTTTTGCGCATCCGGCTGAAGTGATTGGTACCATAAAGACCGAAGAGCCTATTAACTGTCAGAAAAGATAGTTAAGGAGAAAATTGTTCTATGTATTTTACTGATGTTAAAGAATGTATTTCTAGACAAAGGTGAAACGATAATATTGAAACAGTTTAGATTGATAAATCCTTGAAAATCATAAAGGGAATTAATATATTCAACTATTTTATTCATTTTATAAAATATAGAAATAGTGTTACTTGCCATAATTGCGCTATACTCAAATATTCAGTAGGCTGTGTCAACTCCGGTGATTCTAATGCTTATTTGGTATGTAGAATGTGTAGATATTCTGCGGAGTGGTCTTCCGAGGAAGATAACAGGTTTTCTTTAATTCCTCGTTGCTGCTACACTAATGAAATTAATTTAAACTATGGAGAAGTGCCCATATTATGGAAGACGGAACAGGAGGAACTAGAAAAACCTAGTACACCACAATTTTTCCTGGCGAAAACATCCTCTAAGTTAACCGGATTGGAATTCGAATCTTCAGAATGTCCGTCCATTTAGCTAACTAAGAAACGGGGATGCGTAAATCAAAATTACAGACGAGCAAATAGCGATACTCCTAATGGGAATTGGCTGTAGAGTAAAGTGGTCCGATGTTCCCACTGGCACGATTAATGCATCTTTGAATTAAATGTCTTCCCACAGTCGAATGTAACGCCTTCTCTAATTTAAGGTAGCGCACAATTACTGGCTAGTACCAGCATCACCTTAGAAGTAAAGGTTAATTCAAACCTTAAAACAACAGTTCGAGGCTGTTTCATGCCTCTCAAAGCAAAGGCCTTTCAAAATATGTGAGCAGTGCATTATACACAACATTTTCTTATAAATTCTACTCTAATTGCAAGTATATTATATTCCGAATGAGAGTGTTAAGATACCCCAAGATCACATAAAAAACTGCTGATCCCTCTAAGAGTAGCCGTGGTCTGTGGTCCATCGGTTGCATCCAAAGTTCGAGGATTCTAACACGATCGAGGGCGATGAATTTTGAAAAGGAAATCAAATTCTTACAGTATATAATTTACGTTATGGACGTCCAAGCTTATCATTGCAAACTTTTATTTGATTCCATAGTGGTGTTAATTACATTTAATAAAATTTTATGGCTTCATAGAGTCATCCTCAGATCTAATAGCTTATTTTTTGTTTTATGAATACATTGATAAGTTAGAGTTAAATGATCTGGATGCAAGTGTATGATTGTACATTAATAACGTAATATTTGATCACAGATTTATATTATCAATGTACAATCATACACTTGCATCCAGATCTTTTAACCCTAACTTATCAATGTATTCATAAAGCAACAAATAAACTATTATATCTGAAGATGGCTCTGTGAAGCCGAAAAAGTTTATCAAGTGTAAGTAATACCACTATTTAATCAAATAAAACTTTGTACGTGGGGTGTAACTTTAATAGTGGCAACACTGCTGTAAAAGCGATACGAGACGGAGTTAATTGTTGTCACTTCTACCATATGTTAGTCTATGTCAGCTCTGCTTCTCCCTAAAAGGACTCTTCCGTCCGACTCACAGCGCATGCGCTGTGGAGAGTTGAACTTAGACTCCTGTTAGTTACAGCTATAAGCGGTTGTGTTTCGCCATGTTTACAAAGCAGGAACAGTGATCTTGGCTGAAAATTCAATCTGCCCGTGGTCGTACAGCACGACAATGTCATGACCTCATGACGGTCTTGTTGAGACATGTGGAGAGACGGCGTTACCATACAGCATTGTGGCGAGGTGGGTTCGAGCCTTCAACGAGGGGCGTGACCGCGTGGAAAACATGGCTCGGACGGGTCGTCCGAATGTTGGTGAAGAGGAAGTTCAAGCTATTTCCGCGCTATTAGACAACAATCGACGACAGACGGACGTGAGTTAGCCCAGGAGATAGGAATATCGCATATCACTGTGTTTCGTATTCTAAAGAATCGCCTAAAAATGAGAAAAATTGCATCTCGGTGAGTTCCCTGGGATTTGATGGAAGCACAGCGATGGTTACGATACGACACCGCTCAAACTCGCTTGGAGAGTTATGATCGTGAAGGAGACGCCTTCTTACGGCATATTGTTGCGCTTGATGAGACATGGGCCAGGTTATACGAACCTCTACTTAAGCGCCAATCAAATGAATGGCGTCATTACGGGTCATCACACAAATCAGTGGTGCATCGTACCCCTACGAATGTGAAAGTCATGCTGATTGTTGTGTACGACTGTGACGGCGTCATCCTAACACATACCGTCCCGCAAAGACAGAATGTTAATGCACAGTATTTCCGTCATTTTTGGAGCATATCTGAGACCAGCTTTGCGAAGAAAGCGCCCACACGTTTTGCAGAACCCTCCCATCATTTTGCAGGATAACGCAATGACGCACACGGCACATCCTGTAGCTGATTTGTCTCTGGGGGTGGAAAGCGCTTTTCCATTCACCACATTCACCGGACTTAAGCCCCTGTGATTATGACTTAATCTCAAAGATGAAGAAACCACTACGTGATGTTCGATTCCGGACTGTTCCCGATATTATGCAGGCAGTAGGGCGGTCCATCAGAAACATCAACAGAACAGGAGCTGCTACAGGGACACTACGACTTCCACATCGCTGGCAACGAGTTGTAGACAATGCAGGTTACTACATTGAAGGACTGTAGAAGTTTCACAGATGTATCACTTGTATATTCTTAATAAATAAATTGTTGCCATTATTAAAGTTACAGCCTGTGTACATGATAAGCTTGGACGGCCATAACGTAATGTATAATACTGTGATATCGGCTTATCAGACCATAAAACATGTCATTTAAATTTAAAATAAAACTGGCAGGGGTTTCACATAACCCGGTGAATATGGTCTTAGTTTTATTTTAATGTTTTTTTTTCACAATCATGCTCTTTCTGCATACTTACCATCATTGTTGCATGCTTTGTAACTTGATGATACAACACGTTCAATGGTTACTACGGAAACGCTGAAAATAACAGTGCAGTAAGTAAATTACTTACAACACAAAACGTGACATACGGTCACTTGTAAACTAAAAGAGAACAAGAACTCTGACAGAACAAGCTGTAAATTTATTTATTAACATTTGAATTGAAGGTGAAGTTTGAACAATTACTAAATGTTATGGGATAAACATTTTCATTCTCTTTATTTATAGAAAAAGATTCAGACATTTCAATTTCGTATATTTCAATAGCTTTTAATTTACTTGAACAATGCATACATATAAATGACAGTTGTATCCAACAAATGAAACAAAAGAATATAAAAGCACGGCCACTTAGAAAATTAAAATTGCTATTAACAAAATGACAAACGTTCAGTTCAAAAATAACACATAACTAAAATACATAATAAATAAAATAAAGATATAAATTATGATTGTGCAAAAAATTATATGCATTACACGGACGTTAAGTGCATAACAGAGACTCGGGAATTAAAAAACTGGCCCAAGCGTCTTGTTTTTTCAAAATTTCCCTCGCCTCTGATATAGAACACTTAGCAATTTAGTATCGCAATACCCTATTTCATGATGAATATGGTTTTTTTTATTGTTTAATATTTTTTTATTTTAATTTCGGTTATTAAGAATATGACTTAGGTTTCCTACTGAAAGTAATATATATTCACTGCAAACCTAGCATTCTCCAATCTCTCCTATTTTCGGCCTTTCTCTTAGTCTCCACATACGATCCATATACCGGTACTATATATTAATGACGTCTATCATCTGATATCTTCTTCTGCCACGAACTCTTCTCCCTTTCATTATTTCTTCCAATGCATCCTTCAGTAGGCAGTTTCTTCTCAGCCAGTGACTCAACCAATTCCTTTTTATCTTCGTGATAAGTTTCAGCATCATTCTTTCTTCACCCACTCTTTCCAACACAACTTCATTTCTTATTCTCTCTGTCCATTTCATGCGGTCCATTCTCTTCCATATCCACATTTCAAATGCTTCTATTCGCTTCTCTTCACTTCGTCGTAATATTCATGTTTCTACTCGATACAATACCACACAAAGCACTTCAATAATCTCTTCCTTAGTCCTTTTTCCAGAATTCCGTAAAAGATGCTCACTCACTCACTCACTCACTCACTCACTCACTCACTCACTCACTCACTCACTCACTCACTCACTCACTCACAATTCATTCATTCCCCACTCTCACATTCATTTTCTCACGCATTCATAATTAATTAATTCATTCATTCATTCATCACTTGCAAGTTGTTTACCCAACACACGGCAGATGGCAGGACGCGTCACATATGTTCTTGTAGCGGAGTCTTCTGGGAGCCTTCTTGAAAGTCGTGTTAGCCTATGCTAAAGAGGTTAGATTTTTTTATCAATTGTACCTCAAACAAAAATAAATTGTCATCAAAAGTTATGTTTGTGAAATGTACTTGCTTGTGATAAAGGGAGATTGTCATGAAAATGGCTTCATTTGATGCCAATTTAAAACTAGAGAAATATTGAATGATAAAAAAACGTTGAAAAAACGTGTTAAACTAACATTCAAAATGGTGATGTGAAGTATTTTTGTGTTTCTGTAATATAGCATAGATGTATAAATGTCCGAACTTGAACCCGTGTATCTTGGAATCAACTACTAACATGGTAACCACTAGATCAACGAGGACGACAGTCGTAGCTAACTTAGGATGATCTGCTAATATTATTCGAAACAAGAACGTGCGTTGAATTTGTACCTTGACAGTCTTAATCATACTCAATATTTAAAACATTAATTTTGCGAAAGTTCAGCATGTTTGAGACTGTAGGCTAGCCATGTGTCAGTTGTTATTACGAATTGTAGTGTGATGATGTAATGATAGTAGGAGACACAGAAATAGTGTAACAAGACTTACACAAATGCCATTTTATTCCATATCAAGTGTTACTTAGCTGCGAGATCTCAGGAGTGTCAAATAGAGTTAAGTAGTTAGCTTACAAATTGTCTACTCGGATTTCTAAAGCTATTAGTTAACTTCACTTCCAACCAATGTTAATCATTTGACTTCCAATTCCGCAGTAATCATTTACGTCATTATTTTACAATGTAATATTATTTCTTTTTTGTGTTCTAAATATTCTTTTACGCACTTAGCGGTATCAATTAAATTCATATCGGAAAACGTATGAGAATACAAAGAATAGGACATATAGTTATACTTTTTGTGCTGGTAGACATAGCATGATTCTTCGATTTATATCGATTAAGTAGGAAATAATGAGTATATCGATCACCATGAAATCTTGTTTGGTTCGCGAACAAGAAGGCAGCTTAAAAATGCTTTGTAGCAAGAATTACATTCCCAACTCACGCGTCCAAGAATTTACATGTGTAACGAAGTTTGAAGAAATTAGGTTACAGACTGAAGCCATGTTTAATACGAGGCAAGTGTCTCTAGCTACAGAATGAATAGAGCCAACTTCACAACATGCAAATTCTTTAATGGACTTTTCCCCCACAAATTACACAGCCTGAATTTTAAAAGTAAATAAAAAATGAAATACTCTTACACTACATCTTTCACTTCTGCTAAGTATTTCACTCAATAACTGAGCTAAGTAATAATACAAAGGGAGAATTTCGTCTGCGGAACAGGTTTTGTACGGTGTATGAAGGCCGCGGCATGATTCCTTGTTACCAACGCTTACGTAATGTGAGTAATTCAACGTCAGTAACATTTTGTAGACATTTAAACATATGGATTGGCGTAGCATTGGATACCCGATTCGTAGCTGAATATTAGAGATAATAATTGTATTTACTGTAAATATGTAGGTAACATTTTAAATACAAGACGGTTATAAAAATATAAAACTATAATTTTATTTACACTTATCTCAGTATTCTACACCATAAAATTCTAGAGCTATTAGTGCCATTGTGAGCTTTTACAGTAACCATGGAATATTGTTGTGCTATCCACGATAGCCACTGGTAGATAAAAAAAAAAGGCCAGCAATAATAACTTTTCCGTGTTCATATTCATCTGAAAGTGACATTGTCACTTCTTTCTTTTACAAGCTCTCGCGTTGTGCGTTGAATTGAACTGGGATTATTTTTATAAAAATGCCTCTTTCAGAGTTTCACAAACTATTGGCATAATTAGCCTACTTTGCTATTAAGAAATATTTTCTGCCTCTAATTAAGTTGATAAAATACGGGATGTCCACAGATGTTTATCCTGAACTCATCTGGCTATAATATTTTAACAATGGAACTCCCGTAAGACTGGAAAAATTGAATCATCATCAACATATTTAAGTTTTTCCCTCATTTTCCCAAACACTTCAACGTTATCTAAAATATTATGAATTTTAAAGAATTCTTAATTAGTTTTCTAGTTGCTGCTTTTATGTGCCAATGAAACCACATTGCAAGTTTTAATCACATAACGACTTCCGAATTCCAAATGTTTTACAGGATTAAATTTTAAATAATATCTATCTAATAGTTGCTGAGAGGCCTGCATATAATAATAATAATAATAATAATAATAATAATAATAATAATAATAATAATAATAATAATACTATTTATTTATTTACTAATATTTAATGTGTTGTACAAAACCAAAGGGCCAATAACAGTTCAACACATAATAATAATGATAATGATAATGATAATAATAATAATACTGACAATGATAATGATAATAATAATAATGGTAATTCTATTTATTTATTTACTAATATTTAATGTGTTGTACAACACCCAAGGGCCAATAACAGTTCAGCAAATAATAATAATAATAATAATAATAATAATAATAATAATAATAATAATAATAATAATAATAATTATTATTATTATTATACAGAAAAAGCCAAACTGGTAATGACTTAGCTTTCTCCATTAATGTCTTTGGAGCAGAAAGCTCAAGAAGCCCGTGAAATCATACATAACGAAGAGAAGCAAAAAGGAAAAACTTTTTCTTGGCCAATTAATAAAGAAGGAACGAAAGAAAGAAAGAAAGAAAGAAAGAAAGAGAGTCCCGGTAAGACATGTGTGCATTCTTGAAGATAATTTGCTATTTCTAACGATTGTCGACATACTATTGTAATTTTTTCGAAACGGATTATAATAATTTCACACACACTTACACACACGATGCCACTAATAAAGTTGGGGATGATGGAAGTTGCTCAAATACTTTCAATGCGCCAGTTTCTCTCGGAAAACGAAAAAATTATGGTAGGCCTATAGCAGTAGTTGATGGAACACACGACACTATTTTCAACTTCATTATCATCTTCCCAATACCTCCACATCTTAAAGAAATTACTAATTTATTAATTTTCTAGTCTCCACCTCCAGTTTTTACAAAAAGCTGGAGATAGGTAAATATTGCAACAGCGACGGAGTTGCCAGACTCGGGAAGAGCGATTATGTCAAATGAGGTTCTACATTATGATATATTCCACAAAATTATAATATATTTCCAATCATTACAGTTTTATTATTAATGCTTTCTAACTGATATACAGCATCTGTCTGAAGATTTAAAAACTCCATTATATCCTTCGAAGAGGTGGAAAAATTCCAATATCTTGGAGCAACAATAACAATTATAAACGACATTCTGGAGGAAATTAAACGCAGAATAAATATAGGAAATGCGTGTTATTATTAGGTTGAGAAGCTTTTGTCATCTAGTCTGCTGTCAAACAATTTGAAAGTTAGAATTTATAAAACATCTGCATGGAAATATCATATGTACTTCGGTACATTAAAATAATATATATTTATAAAACAGTTATATTACCGGTTGTTCTGTGTAGTTGTGAAACTTGGACTCTTATTTTGAGAGAGGAACAGAGATTAAGGGTGTCTGAGAATAAGGTTCTTAGGAAAATATTTGGGGCTAAGAGGGATGAAGTTACAGGAGAATGGAGAAAGTTACACAACGCAGAACATCACGCATTGTATTCTTCACCTGACATAGTTAGGAACATTAAATCCAGACGCTTGAGATGGGCAGGGCATGTAGCACGTATGGGCGAATCCAGAAATGCATATAGAGTGTTAGTTGGGAGGCCGGAGGGAAAAAGACCTTTGGGGAGGCCGAGACGTAGACGGGAGGATAATATTAAAATGGATTTGAGGGAGGTGGGATATGATGATATAGAGTAGATTAATCTTGCACAGGATAGGAACTGATGGCGGGCTTATGTGAGGACGGCAATGAACCTTCGGGTTTCTTAAGAGCCATTTGTAAGTAAGTAAGTATTATATCTGAACACGTCTTTGAGTTTCGCTAAAAATTTAGCGAATTGTGAAGTTTCTAGCTGTGAATCAGTGCGTAATAGATGCAGTGGCGGCTCGTACCTGAAAATAACAGCGTGCTACAAAATTTTTTTAGACTCACCTAATTTTTGAAGATGAAATCCATCCATCGACATTTTTTGGCACTGAATTTGTCTATGACTTTGGTGTTGAAGTCTTTCATACTTGTAACAAGTCTTTTCTCGATGGAAAGCATAGCCAGGGCGGTGAGACGATCCTCAGACATGGTATTTCTTAAAACGTTTTTATCCTATTTAAACAAGAGAAGCACCGTTCCGGTTCTGTAGTTGACATAGGAATTGTCACAAGAATCCTCACAAGTGATGTCACTTCACTGAATGTTTTCTGAAGATTGTTCTTCAATATCAACTGTAACAGAGGAGGTGCACCTTCGATTTGTCAAAAATCTGAACGCTCATACAGAATGCTGAGTTCTGTCCGTAGTTTGTTCTTATCCAATTCGTTATATCTCTCGCTAACGATGCCAAGTTCTCTCTCAGGAAAAACTTTTGAAAAGCGCTCAAAGTTTTCTGAGTCCAGGAGCTTTGCAGCATCCAGATGTTCTGTGGGTTCGAAGCGACCACGCACCTCGGATGTGATACGATCACACACTTCCTTAGCATCCGTAGCGAAGTGAGAATTTCTACGACGCTTATTTGAATTTCGCACATTAGATGTTTGAACCTGAAGAGGACAGCATCTGCTTCACCTCTGACGATGTCCACTGCACTGGCGAAAGCGTGAATCGCAATTTGTGCCTTTACTGCATCAGTCTGCCTGCATTGTAAATGACTGTACAAAATGTCAACATGTGGCATTATTCTGTGAAAGAATGTAAGCCAGAAAATAAACTCTTCGTCCTCAAAATTGTGACGCAGACCACGAACTTCTTTGACTGTCGTGTTGGATAGTGACTCTTCCAGGTCATAAAAGCAGTCAATCAAAGAGTCTTTGTGCTCATAGATAACATTGACAGAACGAAATTTGAAATTCCATCTGTTGTTGACACACCAGGAATTCTCCGAGCTACAACTGCTTCTAATGCTGCTAAACGCTGGGGAGATCTTGGAAAAAAGTTGTAAATCCTCCAAATTGTGACGCAGACCACGAGCTTCTTTGACTGTCGTGTTGGATAGTGACTCTTCCAGGTCATAAAAGCAGTCAATCAAAGAGTCTTTGTGCTCATAGATAACATTGACAGAACGAAATTTGAAATTCCATCTGTTGTTGACACACCAGGAATTTTCCGAGCTACAACTGCTCCTAATGCTGCTAAACGCTGGGGAGATCTTGAAAAAAAGTTGTAAATCCTGAAAGGGTGCAGAAGAATACTCTTGCAGACTTATTCTGAAATGCTGAGGTTTAGTTGATGTGCATAACAGTGCACGTATTGTGCAAGTGTATAGTGTCCTTTCACTTTGATTTGCACGCCTCCCGTGTTACCACTCATTACTGATGCACCGTCATAGGCCTGAGCAATTAATTTTTTGCGATCATCTTTAAAAATCTTATCTACCTCTTTCAAGATACACTCTGTAATAGAGTTCGCAGTGTGATCTGCAGGATTAAAAATCCCCAAAATCGTTCATGGACAGCCCCATTCCTTTCATATCTATAAACTAATGCTAACTGAATTTTTTCAGCTACATCAGTAGTTTCGTCTGCCACAATAGACGCATACTTAGCGTCCTTCAATTCTTCTTGAATCTTTTCCTGACATACATCCAACATACAGTCAAGTAAGTCATTTTGAATAGACTTAGAAGTGCCTTTAAGCACTTTGTTATTTTCAATGTGTTCTCTCACTGCACTGTCCACGCTGCTTATCAGATTAATAAGACCTATGAACACACCGGGATTATCCGATGTTTCCGTTTCATCGTGGCCACGCAATGCTAGTTCAAATGCCCCACAAAATTTTATACAATCTATTATTTTTCGACAAAATGTATCGATTCTTTTCGACTTGCTCATTATGTTTCTGGACCGATTCTTGATAAGCTCTTCTTAGCTGCGTTGCAATATTTACGGTGCCAAGTGTACAAAGATCCAACGAGTTTGCAATATGTTTCTTGCTGTGTGAATGTTTTTTTATATATTCATTCAGATGACCAAGATCTTTGACACCTGTCGTAGACCATAAATCACCGCTACTGAATAGGAGTCAAGGGAAGCAGAACAAAGCATTTCGTATGTCGCATCCACATATCCAGTCACTGTTATAAACTGTTCTGTTGAATTTCCTAGTGTACACATAGTTTTTACCACCCTTTGCTTTCTGCACAATATTGAGATCCGGTGTTGGCCGCCCTAAATTTTTAATTCTAATTTTATCTTCTAATGTCTGTTTAGAGAAAGCAGTTTTGAGTAATGAATCGACTTTATAGTAGTGAAACCTGGATAATGAGGAAAAAAGACAAAAATAAAATTGAAAGCTCAGAAATGAGATTTATGAGACGGCTATTAGGAGTATCGCTAAGAGACAGTGTGAGAAGTGCAGACATAAGAGCGGCACTGGGTGTAAGAAGTAGTATAGTGCAAGAGGCAATTCAGTACCAAAAGAACTGGCATGTCAACCGAATGTCCCCTGACAGACTACCGCAGCAAGCTTTATAAACCAAATGGAAGACGAGATATAGGACGGCCGAGAACCAGATGGAAAGACCAGTTTCAAGAATAAATGTCTTTGGCGCGGAACGGGATAAACCCCAATTCTTGGAAAGACAGAAGAAGAAGAAGAAGAAGAAGAAGAAGAATCGACGGAGTTCATCGTGATATAGCCACTATATATTTGAAACTTTTATAATCCTAATATTGAACAACCTACCGGTACCTCTGCATTAACATACACACTAAACTTATATGTCACACTATTTGAATTAAACTAGGCACAAAATATAGACACACATATTAGAATAAACATTTAAAATGATCACAGTACAAGATGATGAACACATAAACCTGTGCACACTGTAGAGGTGGGGAAAAAATAACGTAACAGTTATTTCGGAACCGTTCCTTGTTTGGAACTGTTCCAGAAAGTAACAGCATCTTGGAACACTATGTTCCAAAATAACAGTGTTGCTCTGAGCTAGTACGAAATACTTGCGATTACAAATACTCGTTTCACTTTGGAACTACATTATGACAACGCCTGTTCCACAGAACGGAACCGCGGTTATTTAGTAAGTCTATGAACGGAACATGTTTGGTACTATTGAAAGCAGTGACGCCAACTTTTGAAAAACAGTGGGTGGGCTCAAACATTTGACGAGCCTTAAGTTAAATAAATCTCACAACACGATAAATTATTGGGTGGGCTCGGATGCCACGAGCCCATATAAGTTGGCGCCACTGTTTGAAAGCAGAATTGGGAATCCTTTCGTCGTATTGAAATAAATGTTGGAAACTAAAGTAAAAGATAAATAGTAAAGATACGAAGATAGTCTTTAAAAAATGTACACATTATCTTGGAACTGATGTTAATTAAGTACAGGATTCTATCAAATAACATAATGCCTGTGTTATAGTAACTACATTGTGAATTTTATCAAGGGAGATGAAAATATATAGGTTATGTTTTATTTCCAAATATTTTACAGTTTTAGTTTCATTATCAATTCTTGAAATTAAACTAAAATCTGTTGAAACATGACTGTATTATTAAAGTTATTTTGTTAAAAAAAAAGTACAACGGTAAATTTTCATATTTCATTACAATGAGATTCCTATTCTTCATGACGGTACATTATTAATATGAATTTTAGCACGGCCGAAATGATTATAGCTTTTATTTACGCATTTTTGGAGAAATTGGACACTACTGTGACCTTCAGCTAAGCAGAAGAGGAAGAATAGGTTAGGCTTTCTTTACCACTGGGATCCATTTCGATTTCGTGATCACTTTACAAATAATTTACAATTACATTACATTTCCTGCTTCGAACAAACCTGATCTACGAATTCAGTTTAGCATTAGAAAAGATTTCATTTCCAGAAATTCACATCTCGACTCATTATGACATCGTACTGCATCACATGGCATACAGGGAAGTTCCTAAATACCACTGTTACATTACGTACTAGTAGTACGTGGCTCTTCCACTGTTACATTAAATACTCCTGTTAAAAAAAATACTTGCTGTTACAAAAAATAACTTGCTGTTACAAAAAATACTCGATGTTATGGAACTACATTATGAGTCATGACTATAAAATAACGTAACAGCCTGTTCCAAACCTTCACTGTTACATTACATACTAGTAGTACTGTACCTGTTATACACAATACTTGCTGTTACATATTACAATATACTTGATGTTATGGAACACGGCCGACTTGATGCTGCCGTCGCTTTCAAAGATGAAGAGAAGCTAGCATCAAGTCGGCCGTGTATGGAACTACATTATGACAACCGTTGCTGCAGTGTTATCAATTTAGCGACTTTGTCACTAGATCTGGCAGTGGTGGCTCCTGCATATTTCTTAAGAGGAGGAAAGAAGTTAACAGCGCAAAATGACACATTCTTGAGAGAAACATGCTACAAATTAGCCTACATGCATACATGTAAGACCAGATAGTGTTAGGGTTGGTCTTCTCTTTTATATAGAAATAATCTGTTCTTGTAAATTGAGTTTCCTAAATTGTCCAAAATATCTTTTCACTTTCATTCATTGTTGGATAATTGCATAAATTAACAATTACAAACTCGCAGCATTTTTCGCGCACACTACAGCATCGCACGTGTTGGAAGAGACTAGCTACTAACACATAACCAGAACCGTTTTACGGAAGTGGGAATGGGAAATAATCTGTTAGGAAAGCGAGAACACTGCACCCACTCACGTGGTCTGTGTTGCCAAATGTACATTTTACAAGTTCAGTATCACATGCTTTTGAAGAATGTCAGTTCTTGTGAAGTCATACTACCATTATTGTTCAAAGCTGCCGGTGGCCGATTAATTTTTTTATGTTAAAAATAATGTAGTTTGCAGTACTTTCAATTTCAAATATATTTGTACAAAACTGACAACTTGGCTGTTGTCCTGTCAGGTAGACAATGAATGGAAGTGAATTTAAGGGGCCAAAAAGATCTGCGATACTAAAGTAGAACTACTTCCTCTTTGTTTTATATAAATCTAACTTCAATTTTCAGATATCCTCGAAAGTTTCAAACCATGAGTAGTAGCTTATATAAAGTGCAATGAATAATATATTTTGTTTTGTAATTTTTTTTTAAGTTTATATGGTGTCTTTCATGGCTTTGCGTTAAAACTGTTTTATTGTGTCTCCTCCTAGATGTGTCATAGTCTGGTTGAATGCAGCATCGTTAGATGGCAGCGGTAGCGAGCTTGCTGCACGACCTGTCGGTTTCTATATTTCCCGCCCATGCGCTGATTCAGAGGAGGATCTCCTCCCTCTCCGTTCATTTCTTTGCTTTAAAACTCTGCTTCTGTCTCTCGCCGCTAGTGCGCTGTTGTCTATGTGTGTTAACTGCAGCAAAGGAGGAATGGAGTGCCTTTCCTCCACACAGACAATCTCGCATCTTTCTCACAGTTTTCTAGCAGCACATGAGCGCGCGTCGTTTAAAACTCGATCAACCGAGGTTTTCTTATAGCTGTGAACTTAAAAATTATCGAATCTTCCTCGAATTTCAAGGCATATATTTCATTTGGTATTTACTTTCAAAAGAAGAAAAATGTGAGGAGGACGTTCCTCCCTTCCCTCCCCCGAGAAACCACCACTGAGATCTGGCTACTTTTAACAGTTTTCAGGGACAAAATCAATACCAACTTTTAATCCTGAACTGGCGTCGTGCATAAATATAACGTAACTGGTTTCGTGGTGTCAATATTGTCAGTATGACTTCTAGACTTTCTCATGGCATTCGACTTATACTTTTGCCTTTTTTACCCAAATGTTTGCATAAACTACTTTGACTAAAGGGTTTTAACAAAAATAAATTGTATCACACGCTTCACAGAATGACAGAACTGAATTTAGAGACTTGACTCTGGAGGAGTTTCGTTCATTCCTGTTGTGTTTTATTTTGGCACAGTTTCTACATTAAATTATATATATATATATATATATATATATATATATATATATATATAATGTGAAAAATTAATTTCTGATCCTACAGAATTTATCTGTTATGGTAACAACATGGAGTCAAGCCACAAAGGGAAAAACACTGGAAGAGGGATTCGATCCGGTGCTGTGGAGCGAACTTCGGCGTAGGCTATGTAATATATGGTAGTACTGTTATTTTGGAACTGTTATTTGGAACCTAGTATTTTCATGGAACTGGAACAGTTGGAACTGTTACGAGTAAAATAACAACTTTTCCCATCTCTAACACACTGTTTTGAAAGTGGAAAATAACTGCTGTTTTAACGGGCTCCCGCGGGAAGGCATGCCAACATAGACCCGTAACTCGTGGAGAATAAACTTAAAACTACCTGCTGAGTTGATATAAAAGTAACCCTGCTTACACAGGTGTTAAAAGTGTATTTCAATATAACTATATTTATGAAAAACACAAAGAGCAAAAATAGACTATATATAACATTTCTTTATTTCAAAGTTATATCTTTAGCGATGTCTAGGCAGCACTGTTCCGTCGACTGCTACAACCAAAGAACATAAAAGGAAAGAGAGCAAGTTTCACCAAATAAAGTGAAGAAGAGCGTACCGAGCTGCACAATAGTGAGCACGGTGTTGTATGAAAAAGCAGGACAAAATATCATGGGGGGGGGCAAGGTAAGTGCTGTTCTGCGCATGAGCAGACTCTGCTAGTCGTGCTAAATTGAGAAGTAGCGCGTTGGAAACGTTTGAGAGTAAGGATGAATTCCATTGTGTCTATAGCACAAATTTATGGAAATAGTGAATGATTATAAGTAGAATTTATATTATGTGAGTCTTCTTATACAAGATCATTTCGACGATAATTTTATGGCGTGCTGCAGCACGTTAGCACGTAGGGAGAAGCCGCCACTGAATAGATGTAATAATACTATGTACTGGTTTTAATACATTACTGTCTGTGAAAATGGCAACATCATGTAGAAATCATGAGAACTAAATCAAATTCATTTTATATATTACTAATATTGATTTAGACAAATGATTAATTAACGTTTCAGACCAATACACATGAATACAAACGAGTCCATAAGTATTTTGTGAAACTTCCACGAGTTGCAATCAGAGTTGCTATATGTCGTGACATTGAATCAAAGAGGCTTGCATCTATTTCTGGGAAATGGCCTTCCAGGCTGCTTCTATAGGTGCCCATAGTTCATTGCAGTTGGCTGCTGGGGGTTGTTGACGGACCATATCCCATACATGTTCAATAGGGACATGTCAGGAGAACGGGCAGGCTATTGAAGAAGCTGAAGGTGCTGTGCATTGAAGAGAGCTTGAACATTCTGGCAACATGTAGCCGGGCATTGTCTTGCTGGAGTATAGCGTCAGGAATGCGATGAAGGAACTGTATGACTTCTGCCTCTATAACGTCCTCGATATATCGGTTGCTGTTGAGTCTAGCCTCAATACGTAGCAGCCGAGATCGTGAATGATACCCAATGCCACCCCACACCATCAAGCCTGGTGTTCGGCCAATATAACGCTGGACAATGCAATCTGGATGATACCGCTGACCACGATATCGTCTACTGCGTATGCGACCAGCATTGTAGTCCAAGTTGAAACGGAATTCGTCCGAAAACACGAGTTACCAATCTGCACGGCACTCTGTGTGTTCACGAGCCCATTGTAGCCTGAGATATCGATGAACTATGATCAAGGGAATCCGCCGCAAAGGAGTGCATGCAAGCAGCCCTCTGCGAAGTAAACATCGTCGAACAGTGGAAGCAGACAATGCTACACCTGTTAACAGTGCTCCACCGTTGTGCTAACACTTGTGATGAATCTGTATGATCTCTCACTACCATGTGGACGAGATGTCTGTCATCCAGTTGTGTCGTCACAGATCGTGATCCACTGCCGAATTTTCGATGTGTCCGATTCTCTTCTGTCCACTGCTTTCACACTCGCATCACTGTAGAGGCATGATGTCCCACACGAGCAGCAATATCGCGTTACGAAAATCCACCTTCACGCAGGTCAATCATTCGTCCTCGTTCAAACTCTGTTGTTTGTTTATACTGCGCCCTTTTAGCACCACGAGGCACAGTGACTCTTAGAGAAAGGTTTACTGCCTGTTGACTTACATTGCTCGTCTGGCTCCACAACAGCCCTCTATTTATGTGCCTATCATGACAGTTCACTGCTGGGTTCAGGGATGCAAAATCATTTTGAAATTCTAATCACTTGCTTGTCATATCCTGCGTTATTTTGAGTACAATTTTCACATGCCTATCTACGTTCCTTCATGATGTTGCACTTTTTACGGACAGTAGCGTAGAAGCAAAGAAGGTGTATTGGTCGGTAGCTCGCATTGTTTTAGCTCTCGTAAATTTTCATGCAGCCATACACAAAATAATTGAAGGACACATTTGGATAAAATAGATGTAGACACTCATTCTAACAAAACACTGTTTATACTTATGTTCATACACTTATAATTTCTTGTTCGGATATTCGATCTCTTTACAGTGATGGTAAGCAGATGTAACAATGAGCATAACAATACCAGTAGAATTAGCGCCGAGCGTGCCGCGGAAAGAGATAACTTCATTATTTTCAAAAGGGGAAGGTATGGTGGTTCGAAATTCTTGTCAGCATAGCCTTTTATTTTTGTTGCATTAGTGAATGGACTTAAGAATTTTCTTTAGCAGGCCTATGATTCTTTTATATTCTTCATAGAAGCAAATACATGTCCATTGAATATTATTACAGCTAAGATACAAAGATATTCATATCATCCTCATTATTGTCTTTAAGAAAGTAAAAAAGAAACGTATCCAAGGAAAAACCGCAATTATATTAGATTTCGGCATTATGTTAACATGGAAATGCTAGATGCTATACAGACATAAATTTTGCAGCACTGAACAGTGATTTTTTTCTTCTTCTACATTAAAACCCTAGATTGCTATTGGAGCTGTCGGACTAACGATTATGTCGCAAAATCATGGTCTTTGCCGCGGTATGGCATAGTTACGCCCCGCGGTCAATTGAGAGGCCTAGGCATGGCATAGTTGCGCCTCGAAGAAATCAGGTAGCAGAATGGACATGGCATAGTTGCGCCCCGATGGACATAGTATACACGAAATGATTGACATAAAATAAATAAATTACTTAAAAATATTACAGTGATAGTGGCATTGAAATCAGGTAGGTCTAGCATATGATTAATTTTGCTATTTAAAATAACACTTTTTTATCAA
The DNA here is from genome assembly GCF_040183065.1 of Periplaneta americana. Lineage (NCBI taxonomy): Eukaryota > Metazoa > Arthropoda > Insecta > Blattodea > Blattidae > Periplaneta > Periplaneta americana. The sequence continues at coordinate 124,989,445 of NC_091124.1, read as the reverse complement.
TCACACACAATAAATGAACTGCATTTTTTGTTTGTACATCGATATTTTAACCCTACGGTACAGGGTTTCGAAAATTGGAACTTAGAACCATTGTGAATTATTAACTTTTTACCCTTTTCACTAAACTTAACATTCATTTTAAATTAACCTCGCTATACGCCACAGACGGTTTGAAAATAACTAATAAAATGTCAAAACTGCTAACGCCCCGTATTCCAACGGTTCACTCATTTGAATATGTCAGTTAATAAAGTACTGCCAACTTCATGGTGTTCATTTTAACGGTATCGATAATTAATGAATATTAAATCGAATAAGAAATCAATAAGGTTAGTTGATTACGAGGCTCGAGTTCCCATAATGTCTTTTTCTCTACCTATTTCATAGGGGCGCAACTATGCCATGCCTCTTTTCTCTACCTGATGGGAACGGGGCGCAACTATGCCCACAAAACAGGGACCCTTATTTATCTGCTGCATCTTATATGCCCGTGGGGCGCAACTATGCCCACAAAACAGGGACCCTTATTTATCTGCTGCATCTTGTATTCCCCGTGGGGCGCAACTCTGCTCTGCCCCTTTGCCGCTTGGTCATGAAGAAAACTCATGAATAATACAATTTATTAAAAAGATTTCTCCAGTAATAAACCACACAGTTGGTAAAATGGAGAATTCACCATAATAATGTAGATATAAAGTTGCAAGTCCTTCTGCACATTATTTTATATTTTGTACGTAACAAATAGACTCCATTTTATTGATGGTTCCGTTATCATCACTGTTGTATACCATTCTTATTTGAAGCACGAATATACATAGAGTTTCCAATTTTACTTTGGCTATAGGCTAAGTAGTTTTAAACTACGTACATAGAGGAAGTGTACATTACATTAAAGCAATTATAAGATAAGTCTGTGGTTGAATTAAGAGACAGAGTGAAATGTTTTAATTACTTTTTCTCAAATTAATTATTATTCCTGTTATGTTCAACCAAGCACTTAGACTACAATACGCAGGTTGAACTTGTCTATTTAAGCCTACTTGTTAAGACTGTTAGACGACCGAAGTAGAATTCTGTTATGAGTATTGCAGTAACTTAAAGTAATTACAAATATGTTGCGTGATTTATTTACAAACATAATTTAAATGCGTGACAAAATCGTGTGAATCAAGCATAATTTACAGTTATAATGAAATTAATATTATGAACTACATTTAAGTTTCCATTCAGTACTACAATAGTATTTCAGAAATACGGTGTTGGCTCTTAAACTTCGCCATTTTTATGCATGCATTCATTCATACAAGATGGATGATTGTACGGTGTTTGAAAAGATACAATCTCAAATGAGGCTCAATTGCCCTGCTGAATCATAAAAGGACTTGGAATTCATTAAATCTCTCATTAGAAGCGAAAAGAACTTGACTATACTTCACATTAAACATTCAAATTAACTGAATGTTTCTGCTTAATCTGCAGAAGCGAGAAGTACAAGAAGAAACTAGTCTAGAGCGTTGTTGTGTTCGAACTGCGTAAATCAAGATCAAATCATCAAGCAGCTCATATAGGCAGTTTGTGGAATAAGATGAATGTGAAGATAATATATACTTTCATTGCAGTACCAAATTCGTGATGCAGAATGACTGGATTTGTAAGGACATGCATAATCTAAGAGGCAGACACCCTAGAAACTTTATCAGCTAAACATAGTTGATAACGGTATAGGAGCAATAATAAGATATGAAGTTGGCATGAAAGGTAATGGGCCATCGGCTTAGCTCAGGCTCACAAGCAAACATTCAGGTTGGGGCAGACAAAAAAGCTATTGTTTTTCTTCCACCATGTTAATAATGTCAAAGGAAGTGCTTATACACATTTTGGCCACTCTACAGCAATTACGAGGCCGTCCAGAAAGTGAGTTTCCCAGGGGCCGTTTACAGAAAAAAACACAAATGCATTCAAAGATTTATTGAAAGAGATACAACAATTGAAGGGTTCAGAGCCATAGCGGGCCAAGCGCCATTCATTAAAAACGGAGAAAGCAAGGTTAAAATTAAGTAAATACCATAATTTAATGAAGATTGACATATCATTTAATTTTAATGTGCATACTTTATCTTAATTGCTGTATGTTTCGTTAAATTATAGTAGTCAATTTCAACTCTTGTTTTCTCCGTTTTTAATAAATGGCGCTTGGCCCCCTATGGCTCTGAACCCTTCATTTGTTGCACTATTTTTCAATATATCCTCCACTGGAACTAAGAAATTTGTCATATTATGGGATCAATTTTTGTATCCTTGTGTCCTTGGAATCGGAACCAGCGTGTGACAGCCTTCTGCACCTCTCTGTCGATCCCATGATATGACAAATGTCTCAGTTCCGTTGGGAAATATGTTGAAAAATAGCTCAACAATATTGTTGTCTGTTTCAATAATTTTTTCAATAAAATTGTGTTTTGTTTCTGTTAACGGTCCCTAGTGAACTTATTTTTACGGCCCTCGTAATTGCGGTCGAGTGCAAAAAATTTGAATAAGCATTTCTTTTGACATTATTAACATGGTGAAAGAAAAAACTTTTTATATGCAATAAAATTGCATTAAAATTAAGTGCCATAATTCCATTTTTGGTTGTTGTTTGGTCCACTGTCCGAAGACAGGTCTAAACTTCACAAGTAATACCGAGAAGGCACCACTTATGAGGCAACTAAGCCAGAAGATAATAGGTTATGGCAGCCAGTTTGTTCCCCCTTCCATTGCATACATCGCTGACTAGCTACTTATTGCACTAATCAGACTTCAGATGTATACAAACAATTGTTCTTCCTCTGACACATATCGTCAAGTCAGATGTGTTGCCTGATAATAGATGTACTTATCAGCCAAAATCTCAATCAGAGAAAAATTCCATTTTATGGAATGAAAATACAACTACACGCTAAATTTTCAACAGTTACAATTTCATACAGACATTACACTTAGTATGCGACGTGTGGAACATTTCAGAAATTTGGAGAGAAAATTTATATCCACAGGAATTGAATTTTTCGGAAGATAAAAGCACTACCTCTGAATCAGATAACGTACGAAGTAACAAAGTGCACGAAGTGACAGTTACAACACACAAACTGAATATTATGAAAGGTATAGAAATACGGCATTTAATTTTGAACGGTTAAGTAACAAAAATTTTAAGAAATGCTGCTCAGAACAAGGGATGGAATTGATTCCCATAGACTGGACAACTCAGAAAGAGCTGAGCAGCCAGATTGGGTGAGGCGATAAAATATAGCTGTTTGCAGGTGATTAGTCATGTAACAGGTTAGTTGGTGAGTTTTGGTGTTTGGTAGCAAAAAATAACTATGACTTTCAGATATTTCGACAATCAATAACATTACACAGATTTAAATGACGGTGAGTCCAGGATGAAACGATAACGAACACGTTTCCTGTGAATTCTAATAAAATAAAGTCTGATGAAAGATGAGTTGAACGGAGAAAAATTCTCTCCGGCACCGGGATTTGAACCTGGATTTCAGCTCTACGTGCTGACGTTCTATCCACTAAGCCACACCGGATTCCCATCCTGATATCGGATTGAATCCTCTCAGTTTCAGTTCCACCTCTTGGGTTCCCTCTCCGTCGGATCCGGGCCACTTAGTCACTCATAACGAGTGCACCTTTGCACATGTGTGGACATTGTGCCACTGTCATAAATCTATGACGCAGTGCATGAGAGTAGGCCACTAGAGGCTGATTAATATTATTCGCATTAGACTATTCATATTTTGAGATAAAAGTTACATGGCGAAAGAAACTCGGGCTCACTTAGGTCACAATTAAAATAAATATATTTAATGAATTGTAATTAATAGTGTATTAATTAATAATACACTAATTTATATTAATTAATGGTAGGTCTATATTAATTAATAGGTAAGGAAATAGAATTCTTCTGCTGAAAAATAATAGTAGTCACAGAAATTTCACATTTCATTGTTACATGTCACAAATTACTTTTGTTCATCACGTATTGAAATCGCTGGGATTTGAACTTGGCATTGTTGAAGATCCATGCTCTAGCCGTAATTATCTTAGGTTTGCCCAAAAAGTAATACTGAATATTCGGATTTGTGTATAACTTTGTAAATGAAGAATAAATAGGCCTAGAGTTATTTATTTTCGCACTGCATGTAGGCCTACTATGCAGAAACTGTAGTAAAATAAAGTTTCGTTCTTTTAATTGGTTATTTTCGACGCTTTATCAACTGATATGGACATCTAGCATCTGAATGAGATGAAGGTGATAATGCCAGCGAAATGAGTCCAGGGTCCAGCGCCAAAAATTACCCAAAATTTTCTCTTAATGAATTGAGGGAAAACCCCGGAAAGAACTTCAACAAGGTAACTTGTCCCAACCAGGATTTGAACTCGAGCCCGCTCGTTTCACAGTCAGGCGTGCTAACTGTTTATTCCTCAGCAATGGACATAAATGTTTGTTATATTTCCACAAGCTCATTCTCCAAAACAACGTTAATATTCATACTGCTGGAATTCATTATATGCTACAAGTGATTAATGAAATAGTTACAAGCCTGATTCTTCTCCTTTCATTCAGCCCACAACACACAGCAACAACGAAAACTGCAATATGCAACAGTGTCACAATGGTGAAAGGTTGAATAACCTTGTCTGCCATTCGGCATGTAATGCTGCGTAATAGGGCCTATAGAGAGTAGCAATAAAATTACCATTATGAAGCAAACATTCTTCAGCTACGTACGGTATACTGTATCATTTGGAACTACATATTTCTTACAAAATAAAATTTAAGGACAAAATACAAATGTATCAGCGTTATTTATAATTCCGGTATTAAGGTCGCTATTTATGTCGTGTTTTGGAGAGTAAATATGAATGCTTTATATTTACTTTCCAAAGTTATTGAAGCGCACACAGCATAATTAGTGTTTAGTTCATGGGAAATTGACTACAACATCATCTACACACATAAAGAGGAAGAACAAAAATTAAAGGATGTTAGAAACGTGATTTTTCGTAGAATTTTCGACATCGACTTTTGAATGCACAACAATACTAATGATACTATCTGCAGTATGTACTTATTAGCATTAGAAAGTGGGGAAGTAGTTGAACTTACGCCCTTTGGAATTAGTACGAAAAAAGTAACAGGATTTTTAAATAATGCTCTCACATATTAAATATGCTTTCCTCGTCAAAAGGTCGGAACACACGAATTACAGCGGAGAGCGTTCTGAAAGATATAAGATTCCTTTAAGTCGGGCAAGTTTGAAAAATGCGGATGAAAAGTGCTGTGAAATATTAAAACAAACCACAAAATAGCTGCAACATAATAACGCTCCCTGAAGACAAAGCGCGAACAAAAGAGAGGAACGGTGGATGTCGTCCAAACATGACAGTGTGCTTTCAAACCAAGAGTGGCTCAAGCATCAACATCAGTATGTGGTGAACAGAGAGATCTTAATGAATGAAATAGACGTCTAGTTTTTCTTCTTTTACTCAAACTCTATCTACTTATCTATTACTTTTTTATTTTCTATCTGCCTTAATTCCATTTAATATTCATTCTTTTCATCTGCATCTTTCTATTCTTATGATTATAGTTGTTATTAAGATACAAGATGTTAATACAGTGCTTTTCTTATTGAAGTTTAGCCTAATGAAATGGCAATTTTCTGAGTCAGCAAAGAAAAGTAAGAAATTACGAAAGACTCGGCATGTTTCGTAACAATAAAAAATAAAATATAATATTAAGAAGTGGAAAAAATAAAATAATATACAAAACAAATTATAACTTTTGGAAAGGAAGACAAAGGCTATAGACAATTAGTTCCCTTCATAATGAGATGCTAATAACTATATTGATCCATAAAAGATATTCAAAGTTGACGGGATGATCGTAGAGCAATAATGGGACAACGGCTTTCAAAAACGAGGGATAAGCGAAGAAATCTTGCTCTAGTTCCATAAAGGTTAATTGTAAAATCTGTGATCAAACTCTGGTTTCTGTAGAGCGAACTTACAAGCAGGTACACAGCTGATCTGCCCAGGTGTTGTGCAGTGACAGCAATTGAGACGTGTTGAGAAGCTGAATGAGCGTAGTGACAGATATTTGATTAGACATCGACAGTATATTTGTAATTCCTTACTTAAAGCATTCTTCAAACTACACAAATTATTCAGATAGATAAGATTATAATTGCAATTACAATTGTCCATCTAATCTTCCTCTTAAAATATAGTCCACACCTGTGGAGTCTGGCCGCAAATCCAGGAGGCCCGGGTCGATTCACGGTCGGGGCAAGTTACCTGGTTGAGGTTTTTCCGAGGTTTTCCCTCAACTCAATATGAGCAAATGCTGGGTAACTTTCTGTGTTGGACCCCGGACTCATTTCACCGGCATTATCACCTTCATCTCATTCAGACGCTAAATAACCTAAGATGTTGATAAAGCGTCGTAAAATAACCTACTAAAATTATATATACTCAAAGTGTCAACTAGCTGCATACTCTTCTGCCTTTCTTTAAACATTCAAAACTGATGGCAAAAATGTAACTGGTTATTGCACTTGCCCTTCCATTTTTCTCAGCCTGAATTTGTTGAATCACACAGATTCTGTATGAGAAATGACGTTAATCTGTTTTTCAAGTTTTTATTCATTAAATCTTTCCTTCCGGAGTCTAATTGATTTCTTGAAAGCAAAATATTTCAATTATGCGCTTTGGTGTCTTACACAAGTTTTAAGTACAATATTGCAACAAAAGAACACTACTAATTCTTTCACAAAAGTGCATCAGACCAAATTAAATAAGCTTCCTCTTCAAAGACAGCATTCCGGTAAATTCACCATTAAACCAATTACCTTCTTAAAACAATTTTAGCTTCCCGGTCGGTCGGTCGGTAGGTAGGTCGGGTGGTGGAACAGAGAGCATCCATCGGCGGAAGTTTATGGTTCCTGCAAGAATGCCTCGACCTGAAACTGTCATTCCTTCCAGTAGGTACTTGCTGTTATTACATCTAGCCAACTGAGACTTCGTTGTTGTTTTTAATCACTTACAGGCTACTACACTCCAGCAACTGTATTTTTAGGAAAATTTCTCATTCGCAGATTTAATATTTTTATTTAACATTTATACTCTCCTTTCTCTCTTGTCTTATTGCTTTTTTTTTTTTTTTGCCGTGTATTGCACCGTCTTATGAGTGATTGCGGTGTAGATGAGGATAAATATTATCTATGGACCAACACTAGATTCTCCCACATCACTGTTCTCCCTGATCGTGTGGTCAGCGAGAAGCTACAAGACAAGTCTAAGACAATGGACAACCACCCAGCCCCATAGCATGGAGATAATCTCCACGCTATCCATAAAGCCATAGCAAACTTCAATAAACTACAGGGAGGGCATAAAGTCCAGTTACCCCTATAAATACCTCAAGTATACACACTATTTATGCAATTCCGATCATAATGCAGACATACATATACTTTACACTAACTGAGTGTCCTAAGGGTCAGTATGTCAGTCGACTCCTAGAGTAATTACTTACAGGGATATTAAAAGAATAGATGATATTGCACTGAAAGAAGACGCTGCACAACTTCAATGGCACATGATCTGGACATTACGAACTGTAGACGGGAAAGTAGACTTATTCCATACGTTAATACTTCAACTTTATGACAAACACGCACCATTAAAGACCAAACGTACCAGAAAGACCCCAGCCCCTTGGATGACGACTGAAATACGTAGCCTGATGTCCGAACGCGACTTAGCCTATAGGAAATACACCCGCAATAAAAACGACGAATATTTTAACTTGTATAAACACCTAAGAAACAGAACGACTCAACTAATAAGAAACGCTAAACTGAAATACTCCTACATACTTATAGAGCCCAACACAACCCCTTCCGAGTTATGGAAAAATCTGAAGGTTATTGGACTTGGAAGGGCTAGTGAACAAGCAGACATACCCATCCCACTTGACCGATTGAACGAACACTTTGTAAAGGAACCGACCTTAAACAACACAACGAAACAAGACACAGTTTTGCCTGACTCAGCTCCCCCAACTCGAGACAAATTCTATTTTACTGACGTCACTCCTATTGACGTAATGAAAGCCATCCGACGCATCAAGACGAAAGCTCAAGGGCCAGACAACATTAGCATATTACTCATACAGAAAATACAAGACATAGTAATACCTACAATTGCACACATATTCATAGTTCCTTAATCACTTCAACTTTCCCTAAAATATGGAAGCAAGCTTTCGTTCTTCCTCTCCCAAAAGTCAAAGTTCCCACCGACCCGAACGACTATAGACCAATCAGTATCCTGCCAGCCATATCAAAAGCACTGGAAAGAATCGTACACAGACAAATTACTAACTACATGAACGAACACAAACTATTCGAAAAGTATCAGTCAGGTTTCAGAGCTGGACACAACACAAGCACTGCTCTACTTAAAGTGACAGAAGACATTCGTGAAGCAATCGACTCTAATAAAGTAACAATACTAACACTTCTTGACCTTAGCAAAGCTTTCAACTCTGTAAATTTTTACATGCTCACCCATAAATTGAGAAATCTGCATTTGTCAGAGACTGCTGTGAGTTGGTTCGAATCCTACTTACGGGAAAGACAACAATGTGTTGTATCCGGGAATCGAAGCTCTTCCTGGCTTAACATAACATCAGGTATACCACAGGGTTCGGTACTCGGACCATGGTTGTTCACAATATATGTCAATGATATTACATCTCATGTAAGGCATTGTAACTATCACTTGTATGCTGACGGCCTTCAATGCTACATCTCTTACCGCTTAGATCGAATAAATGACGCTATAAATAAATTGAACGAAGACATTGACTCGATTGTGACATGGACAAAGAAATTCCATCTTAATGTCAATCCTGGAAAGACACAAGCAATCATATTAGGAGACCGGCAAACCGACGCTGTAAAGCACCTCGACATTTCCCCCGTTAAAGTAAGTACAGTGCATATCGCTTTCAGTTCTTCGGTAAAAAAATCTTGGCATTCACATGGATAATAATCTCAACTGGGACATGCAAATCACAGAAACCTGCAGAAAAATATATTTTATTATCCATGTGCTAAAAAGGATAAATGTTCATCTTCCCTCTTGCTTAAAGAAGTCCCTTGTGCAGACCCTTGTATTTCCCTATTTTGACTATGCTGACATTTTACTGACTGACCTTTCCAGCGACAACAAAACGAAACTTCAACGTGCTCATAATTTGTGTGTACGTTTTGTAAGCAATGTTAGTAAATATGATCACATTACCCCATCCCTGGAAGCAACAGGTTGGCTTAAACTAGATAAGAAAAGAAATTTACATTCCCTTCTCCTTCTCTTCGAAATCTTGAACTCTTCTATTCCTTCGTACCTGTCGTCTCGCTTCACTTACCTTTCTTCCCACCACAATCTGAACACACCTCTCGCCATGAAACAATACTAACAATACCATCCCATCGCACCTCCTCATACTCATCGTCCACGCCTGTGGAGTAACGGTTAGCACGTCTAGCCGCGAAACCAGGTGGCCCGGGTTCGATTCCCGGTCGGGACAAGTTACCTGGTTGAGTTTTTTTCCGGGGTTTTCCCTCAACCCAATATGAGCAAGTGCTGGGTAACTTTCGGTGTTGGTCCCCGGACTCATTTCACCGGCATTATCACCTTCATCTCAATCAGACGCTAAATAACCAAAGCTGTTGATAAAGCGTCGTAAAATAACCTACTAAAATAAAAAAAAATCATACTCATCCTCTTTCACAATAGCCCTGCCAAGACTCTGGAATTCGTTACCTGCTAGCATCAGGGACTGTCGAAATAAAATTCAATTCAAACGCAAACTTACTAGGCACTTGGTCAGTAATTGAGACTCGTTCAGACATGGTTTCTTGTAAATAGTTCTCTTAATCAATCACAAAATATTTCAATATCCGGTAATTTCATCACTATAGAATTTTGTTATTGTAGGTTTAATTTGTAATTTAGTAAATACAAAAATATTCTTTGTTCTTAACTTCTACGATAAAATGTCTAGCTTTCATTAATCAGGTATTCTTGTCGTACTTTAATTTTTATTGTAATTGTAATTGTAAATTTAATATTAATTGTAATCTTATTGTTCATGTTATAGTTGTAATCCCCTGGTAGAGGGGCAGAGAAGGCCTGACGGCCTTATCTCTACCAGGTTAAATAAATAAATACTAATACTAATACTATGTCCCCATCATTCTCCTCACACAAAATAATGCGTCGCCAGGTTCGGTGTGACATTCGCCTCAACATTGCTGGTATAGCGTCCTTCAATTCATCAGTGCTGTCGTACTGTTCCTGTGAGGCCCATTATTCCATTTCTGTTCGTGAGTACCTCAATGAGATGTTTCCACAACTTTGGATTGGCCGTAGGTCACCCATCTTACCATCTCCTCTCGACTGGCCACCTTGCAGCCCTGATCTCACAACCTGTGACAATGCGATGTGGGATTTCATCAAGAGCATTGTTACACATTTATTTTACGATAGGTACCACTAATGAATTGAAGGACGCCGTCCGACGCGTTTTCCAACAGATTACACCAGCAATGCTGAGGCGAATATCACACCGAACCTGGCGACGCATTATTTTGTGTGAGGAGAATGATGGGAGACATACTGACCCTTTGGATACTTAGAACATGGATAAATATATAATAGGATGCGAAACTGCGGTCAGCACCATCTAGATTTGGTGATCTGAAATAAGGTGATCAGCGCCCGACGTCGTAGGTGGTGAACATTAGAACTACGTGTTGGGTGCATTACCGAGAGTTCTCTATTAATCCGTTAGAGATATTGTATGGGAGAATCGAGGAGAGAAGATGGCGGACTGAAACTTACTAATAAGTGAACATAAAGTGATACGTGTGTGTATAAGCAGTGTATGTTAAACAGTGACGTTTATGGACATTGTAAAAATAGTGTTGAATGTATTGTAAAGTAATAGTATATAATAAATTGAACTATCTAAGTAGTTCTTGCAGATTTTTCCATTGTGCTGTACAATAAATACCCAAAGAATACAATCCCAATTATCTAACCTTTTGCTTTATTTTTTGTCTCTGTCTGGTTATATTTTAATCGGGTAGTGTAAAACACATCGTCTCTTTTATATTCCTGTTGGCTCCGGTAAGAATTTTCAGTAGAATATGCTGTGAGGAATAAAACTGTAAATGTTTTATTTTAAATTGGGTTAGTTTTAAATATCGATGAGGGTGGGAGGGAATACTTTCTGCACAGTTTAACATTTTCGTCACCAGGTGCGCTGCTAAATTCATGGAGTAATTACTGTTTTCGCTACTTGGTGCGCTGCTATTTGTAATAACGCCTCTCCCAAAAATAGATGGCAGCAAGATCAATTTCTACAACAGCGCCTCTAGTATGTGTTACGGGAAACTAATTAAGTTTCGCTTCCTATTATATATTTATCCATGCTTAGGACACAGTTATAGCCCGACCACTGACATTAAAACCTGCGCCAGAGACCAGTGTTCGTTCGTACGCAGGTTATCATAGTGGGGCATCTGTTGTGTTGTAGATGCGCTCCCCGATCGACGTCTGCAGCAAGTACGTTCTAAACTATTCGAAACAGCACTCGTGTCCGCGTCCAATCTTTCACTTTTAAATCAATTATTAATATTCCATTTCGACGTATTGTGTATAGTTAAAACAGATTGTAATTTATAATAATGGAAGGGAAACCAAATGTGCGCGGCAGGCTTTTGAAAAGTGACGCGCGTAGAATTATTTATAACGTTGCGAAGTATTTAAGGGGTTAGGTACAGCTTACAGCAGTAACATTTTTGGAAATATTCAACATTTTTTCCCCTCCATTACTGTATATTGTACAATAATGAAAATTGGTATGTGTAAAACACTGTCCTTCTGCTATATTAAAAAAAATATTTTTACGATTAAAAAAATTATTTATATATATTTTTTTTTACAAATTCAAAATGGTGGCAGTTCACTGTGCAGTGATGAAGCGTTTCCCTCATAATTCATACACTTGTTAACTTTTTAATGTTCTCTCTCTTTTATTTTATTACTGAAACTCATTTTACAATATCATGCTCTTTGAACTATATTCCTTAATAAATAATACATTTTTTTATTTTGTTTTAGAAGAAATTAATTTTTACCATTTTTAAATGAATTTATTTTTTATCAGACAATCTATCAAAGCTAGAGAAGTGATCTTGCATCATATTGTAGATATAACATCCATAAATACACAAAAAATTTAATCATAGAATGTTGGATAGTTTTTTAATTATGTGGGAAATGCTTTATCACTGCACAGTGAAATGAATTTTGAAAAAAAAAAAATGCAAATAAATTTTTTTAAATCGTAAAAATATTTTTTTCATATAGAAGGACAGTGTTTTACACATACCAATTTTCATTATTGTACAAGATACAGTAATGGAGGAAAAAATGTTGAATATTTCCTAAATTTTGCTGCTGTAAGATGTACCTAACCCCTTAAAAGAAAAAAAAAATGAATCTAAGTTGAAATATAATGTCACATCAACAAGCAAGCTACGGGAGTTTCGGCCAACTTGATAAACTTTTTGAAGGAAGGGGCAGTGTCATTGTCTACCACAGTTGAAGTCCGACTAGTGTAACCCGGCCTAGCGAGCTGCTCGTATAGTGATGATGTCTCCCCCCCCCCCCATGGCGACGTGAGTATTGGAAAAGTCGAAGGTCTTTTTGTAGTTGGTGGAGCTATAGTGTAAAGTGGATGTATGTCTGCATTATGACCGGAATTATATAAATAATGTGTATGTTTGAGGTATTTATAGGGAGTAACGGGATTTTGTGCCCACTCTGTACATAAACTATTCAGAGATTATGATGTTATATTTGTAATTATTTATATTCTATATGGTATGATATACAACATTCAGAAACGATAACATTATAATTATTGTACTTACTCTTCTATATTTCAAATTCCATTTTTCAAGCAACAGGCAATATTTAGAAACGAAGATATGAAAGATTTTAATTATAAGCCTAATTATTTATTTAGCGTTCCTTATAATGCATAGAGGAAATTAAGGGCTTCATTGTAGTTCTTTACTCAACATAATTCTTATATGTATTACAGAAGTTATTCAAATGAGAAAATTATATCTGCATTTGTAATTTACGTAACGTTGTTTTGTGACTACAGATACTGATCACGGAATTGATAAGATGATATGGCGTTTTTAATATAAAATAATAAGTATGTAACCGACCTCGAAGGCTCTTTCATAATTATAGCTAGCTTGCAATTCTCGTAACAAATCTCAGAGAATTCCTTCTTCTTTTGTTGAACTCCGTGAGGTGACTGATTCTTTGATCTCGGTAATTTAAAACATTTTTTTTAATGTTGCTTAAATCGTGAGATAATACGAGGTGGCTGTTGTGTAGGGACGATTTGGACTCATCTTTGGGATTGCATGGAATTATCAGTCCTGTGTTTGAATTTCGCTTGTGGCACGGACGTTCGTGCCTTTACGATGTAGCGTTCTATGTTATTACTAACTCACGTAACGGAACTTCTACCTCTTATCATTTTTGTTTACATTAAATAATAAGCCGTAGGGCCTAACTGTTAGAAATATGGAAGACGGCTCAACAAAGACGAGAACATCGAAGAGCTGAAAGACCTACGTCATTTCCTTGAAGAAAAAGTTATTAGCAACATCAAACGAAACAATTATCGGATGTATTACCTCGAATATTCACAATCTCATCTCACGCCTTGAAACCCTGAAGCAACCTGCTACACAAAGGTGTTAGGAAAGTTACCTCCCATCATGATTGCTTCTTCTCGCGCACTTCTGAGCTTCTGGTTGCATATCAGTTGTGAATAATTCACATTAACTGCGTATCCTTCCACCTAATACTGTGGACTCTGTACCTTGTGTTCGAGTCCGAGATATTCCTACCTGAAAGCGGAGGAGAGGCAGATTATTTTAGAATACATTCTACTGTTGTAAGCCATCATAGAGTTTCAGCAAGTAAATGAGACACCTGCTAGCCTGTCTTGTGTTCTTCCTGCCTCATTACACGAAGTATTCTGATGCTGCAGCTGCTCTATTTCGAGAGTTCCACGGAAATGCACGTTACCAGCATTCTTAATAAGTACAGACCAAGTGTTGTTGGCACACAATCTGCCTTTCTGCGAGTCAGTGTACAAAGTTTTCTCCTGGACTATTGGGTGGCTTTTGTTCATATTCAGTCCCCACGAGTCAATTAAACTGGGAATAAAACATATTAAATATAATCAATGATACTAAAAATAATTCTTACTTAAATAGTAAAAAGTGATTTAGCTTCAGCTGTTACCAATATAACGTTTATTACATAAGATGATGATAAATGTAGTATTGTGGACAGTGAGTCTCCGAAGACTTTTTAAATAAAATTAATTCGTATTTACATAACTAACTCCTCCCATTGAAAATTCTTTCAGTCGTAAAAACATCGCTTAGAGATATCTATACAAAATTATACGAAAAATAATATATAATTATAATTATTAATAATTATTAACAAAACAGAGCAAAAAGGAGACGATCATTGTAGTTACGTCTGCAATTGGAAAGTATTTCGGAAAAAAATTAAGATCTTAAAGTTATCTACACGAATTAATTTGTAACAATAAAAGGCCTATATGTTTAACCGCTGCGGAAAAGTAACAAAATATAGACACCATATTTTTATGTAAGAATTGTGCACTATTTTTCTGAAAAAAAAAAAAAAAAAAAAATCGCAAATATAGTCTCCAATTTGCTTTCGCTTTAACAAATAGTTGTGTAGGAACATGTGAGGTCGATCTCCATTCGCTTGCTCCATCCATCCATCCATCCATCCATCCATCCATCCATCCATCCACATACATGCATGCATGCATACACACATACATACATATACAGGATGTTTAAAAATACGGGGCATAATTTCAGGTATGTATTTCCCACATGTAGACAATCAAAATAGTTAATTACAACATGTGTCCGGAAATGCTTTATTTCCGAGTTATGGCCTTCACAACATTGAAATTCATCGGGACGTTTTTCTTTCCGCAGGTCGTTGCCGTCAAAGGAGACATTAAGAGGACACTCTGACAGTTCATTCCGAGGCGAAGGTTACATTCAGTGTTGTGTAGGCGTTAGACTGTGCGACATGTATTCAAATCAAGAGATGGCAGAGATACACTTCATGTACGATAAGGCGGACGGCAATGCTGCGCTGGCTCGTCGTTTGTACCAGGAGAGGTACCCACAGCGACAACGTCCAGATCGGAAGACATTTGTACGTCTCCATTACCGTCTGTGCGAGTATGGAAAATTTAACTCTCCTGGTTTGGGAAGGGGACGACCAAGATCTACAACTTCAGAAGTACAGGAGGAGGTTCTGGAGGCTGTGAACATGACTCCTTCTATCAGCACACGAAGGGTAGCGTTGCAAGTCAATGTTCCTCATACGACTGTCAGGAGACTGTTGAAAGAGTATCAATTGTATCCTTATCATTTGCAACGTGTACAGGCCCTGTCACCAGCAGATTACTCTGCACGAGTTAGGTTCTGTCAGTGGTTCTTGCAGCAGTGTGGTGTAAATCCGAACTTTCCTGCCTTAGTATTATTTACAGATGAAGCACAGTTCACACGAGATGGCATAACAAATTTCCACAATCAGCATGTATGGGCGTATGAAAACCCACGTGAAACTGTTCCATCTCATCACCAGGTGCGGTTCTCCCTCAACATGTGGGCCGGTACCATTGGTGATCGATTAGTTGGACCCCATGTACTTGTAAACAGACTTACGGGGCAGGCGTACACAAACTTCCTGGAAAACACCATACCTCATGTTTTAGAAGACACTCCACTGTTCAATCGTCAACACATTCACTTCTTGCATGATGGCGCTCCTGCACACTTACGGCTCGCCGTTATTTGGATCGAAGGTTTCCTGATCGATGGATAGGTAGAGGTGGCCCAATTGCTCGGCCTCCACGCTCACCTGATCTGAACCCTCTCGATTTCTACTTGTGGGGCCATTTAAAATCATTGGTTTATTCGTCTCCGGTGCCTGATTTGGAATCCCTTCGGAATCGAATTGTGGCATGTTCTGAGGACATACGCAATACTCCTGGAGTTTGGGATCGTGTTCGCAGGTCAATGAGACATCGATGTGAGGTCTGTATTCAAGCAGGAGGTGGACATTTTGAACATCTTCTGTAATGACAACGACCTGCGGAAAGAAAAACGTTCCGGTGAATTTCAATGTTGTGAAGGCCATAACTCGGAAATGAAGCATTTCCGGACACATGTTGTAATGAACTATTTTGATTGTCTACATGTGGGAAATACATACCTGAAATTAAGCCCCGTATTTTTGAAACACCATGTATACAGTAGTGTATACATAAGCTTATTGTACCAGATTAAATATCTCTAGAAAACACAGTAGAAGAAATGACAACACAAAATTCATTAATTGCGTAAACTACAACAAAACCTAAGAGAGGGCCGCCTTTAGATGCGAAACACTGGATTTGAAGCGGAACTGTTGTCAAAATGATTTGAAGAATTGCACTCATAATATAGAATACTCCCTTTGGACTCTACAATCTCATAGAGAAAAAAACTCAAAATTTAAGACTGTCTTCAGAGGAAGTATTTTTATGATCTAAAATTTGTAAAAGAATATGTATAAAACAGCCTAGAAAATCAATAAAATGATCTCAAATGTACTTTAAAATGTTTGTCTTCAATATCAGGGTATGACAGTACAGCACAGTTCTTATTTCTGTAAGGTTACAACTGATATTAAAAATTAATATTAATTGAAATTCTCGAATTTGCATGTTCTAGAAAGGTGGATGTATTTAAAAATATTACCGCATTCAGAATTATTGTAGTAGGTAACCAGCAGCATGCGTAGATTCTCGAAAGTTAGGAAACACCTGTTGTCGGAAAGCACATTTTTGTACTGTGAGGAACTCCTTTTCACATCCGCTGGTACAGGTGGAACACACTTGAAATGCGCTAAATCACTGACAGTGAGATCTTCTTCAATGCAGGAAGGTTCAAATGTTTCAATAACATTTGAGAAATGCGACACAAAGTTTTGTATCCAGAGTTTTTATCAAGAACGTTTTCCACTTTCTTAGACACCCTTTTTCCAACTTCTTCCTCTACACTTTTCAAATCACATACAGTTTTATTAACTAAAGTTAGAGAACTTTCCAGACATTCACTTTTCTCCTGTACACTTGTGATTCCTTGTGTTAAGCAACCGAAACTTGCCTTTATGAAGGCCAGCTGTATTTGAATTTCACTGTTTGAAAATAGTGTTATAGTCGCCTCAATTGCAGTAGCATCGTCATGATGCAGTGTTTCGATAACACGTTTCCCCATCTGGAAATGGTCGCAATAATAATTTGCTGAATCTATCCAGATGTCCCATGGTGATGACAGGTTCTGTTGGGAGTGCAACATGGGAAGCCATGGACTTGAAGACCATTTTACGAGCGGGAGCTGTGACAAAAATTTTCTTCATCTTTGACGCTAGAGAATCCACTTGAGAAAAATTTGCTCTGCCACCCTATGCATAGCATGTGCTAAAAAAGTAATGCACACCATTTTTGTATAAAAAGCTTGTATTAACTTTCCTGCTTTCACAATGTACGGCGCTGCGTTTGTCACAAAAAGTAAGACGTCGTCATTTCTGATACCCTCAGGCCATAACAAACACGTACACTTTTCAAAGAGTCTACAAATTGCGTAGTGATTAACAGATTCTAATACCTAACTTGTGAGCAGAAAGACTTC
The DNA here is from genome assembly GCF_040183065.1 of Periplaneta americana. Lineage (NCBI taxonomy): Eukaryota > Metazoa > Arthropoda > Insecta > Blattodea > Blattidae > Periplaneta > Periplaneta americana. Next base: position 124,971,485 of record NC_091124.1, on the reverse strand, counting down.
ACCTGGTCCGTCTAGCTCCAATGTACCAATGATAACGGTAGCCACGTAAAAATTTTCGACATTACTCATTTCGTCAATGGATACGAAGATCTTTTTTCCATGTACTTTTCACCGTAACATGCTAATGTTGTTGTAACATTGTAACAGGTAGATCTTTCGAAGATTTGATTCGTCTAGGATAGGACGTCCGAAATACAGTTCCAGAAAGCTCTTCAATTTAGCATTGTTCAGTGTTAAAAATGGGATGTTTGTAGAAACTAGAGCTTCACAAAAGTCTCTGTAAAAGTGTGACGACCTATTTTTCTTTATGAATACACTTTGTTGTAATAAAAGTTGCGTGGATTTCTTTTTTACTTGCGAATTACACTGCCCGTATATACTTATCACGACCCACATGATGTTGAACAGTGGATTTTCTTTCGGTTGATACCTTTGTTTCTCACATCTTACAAAGCAATACTTCACCGTCGGTAGAGAAAATATCATCTCCAAATTCCGATACAATCCGTTTAAATTTCAAGATTTAGACGGTTTTATATTAGGCATGGCTGCAGGGTTGCCAGATTTTATATTTACCAAGTAGGGACATCCTTTTTCCAGCATACCAAATACTTTCGTTTAGTCTTTGCGAGTGATATGAGTGTGGGCAAAGTTGATATGAATCCTATAGATTCAAAATTCCCCTATACCAACTTTCACAAATTGAAGGATTTTGACAGTAACTGGTGGCAAGTAGAGGGAATTTTCAACCTAACAGTGAATTTTAACGAACCTTTTGCTTTAAATTTAATGACTTTTTGAATTCAAACTTTATAAATCATTAGAATTAATTCTTAGTAAGCAATATGTGGGCATAACTCAATCGTGAACAAAGCGGTCTTTAGAGGATTTTGAATCTAGAGGATTCATATATCATGACTGAAGAGAAAGAGAGGGAAAATGTATTCCTTAATGTGAAGTTAAAAAAACTTGTATGGTTATTAAAATTGCTATTTTTATAAAAGGATTCTAGAATTTTCTTCTTCCTTGAACTGTTAACATCAGATCATTACAAGATCTGGGAATGATTCAGACAACAATAGTAGACCCATAAAACTCCCAATTCCAAAGTTTCATAAAGCTATTTCTCAAATCATTACATATTATGGAAAATAGCTCTACAATTAGGCAATTTTCTGGCTGAAGTTTTAAATTTGCTTGCTGGTGCAATATTCCCAATATTTAAGGAACCCTAGATAGCATTAAGCAAATATATCTTCAAAAAATGTCTGGAGTATTTCGGCTGGATTGTCTTGTAGCAGAAAATAAGACTTAGCAGCCACAAAGTTCCGTAGCAGCCTTTAAATTTCTGGAACTAAAGCAGCCACATTGTGGGCACATGACGGATAATTTTAGTCCATTACATATGAAGTCACCCAAAAAATTTCCCAAAGAGGCATTTTTCTCGTTAGTTGGTGTACTAAACTTAATTACAAGTCACTACTTTATATTTAAAAGCATTAAAACCTTGTCTGCCACAATTATTGGTCTAATGTTATGGCGAAGCAATAGCGAATACATTTTTATTATATTCCTTCAAAGCAGCAGTGTAGGCATTTTTGTTCTTTCCAAGATTCACTGAAACAGATCAGCACAATAACGTGAACTGTTTGTAAAACATATGTTATTATCTTTCGTTATTTATAATGGGCAGTTATTTATAGTTGCAGCAGAATCTTCATTTTATAAATTAAAAGACAGTAATTTTATTTCTACTCCTTGCTTAGCAATAAAGTATCGCAACAGTAATGGTAACGTTTTAATGTTTCTTTTTTGATGCATCTGTTTGAAAGCCAAACTTTTTTTTTTCATGTTTGACATCCCGAAGTGTGTTATCATTACTACTGAAAACGGTCATAAATATTTTAAAACTATTTTTGGCACCATTTTTCTCTCATAACTGTATTTGCTGGCTATCTTGGAATCCTCTAATAATTATCCTACACAATCAGATGACAATATCGTGAGAATGTTTGACACAGTGATATAAAAAATTTACTTCGGCTTTAGTAGTAGTATTTATTTATTTAACCTGGTAGAGATAAGGCCGTCAGGCCTTCTCTGCCCTTCTACCAGGAGATTTTAACTATAATATGAAGAATAACTTTACAATTAGTATTATATTTGCAGTTACAATTACAAATAAAATTACAATATTAAATTTACAATTACAATTACAATAAAAATTAAAGTACGAAAAGATTACCTGACTAATGAAAGCTAGATAATCTATCATAGAAAAACAAAGAATATTTTATATTTACTGAATTACAAATTAAACCTAGAATAACATAGTTGTATAGTGATGAAATTATCGGGTATTGAAATATTTTGTGATAGATTAAGGAAACTATTTACAAGAAATCAATTACTGACCAAGTGCCTAGTTAGTTTGCGTTTGAATGCAGTTTTATTTCGACAGTCCCTGATGCTAGCAGGTAGCGAATTCCAGAGTCTTGGCAGGGCTATTGTGAAAGAGGATGAGTATGAGGATGTGCGATGAGATGGTATTGTTAGTATTGTTTCATGACGAGAGCGTGTGTTCAGTTTATGGTGGGAAGAAAGGTAAGTGAAGCAATCCATTGCTTCCTTCTTTACTCACACCACTCTTTAAAAAATTATCTCTTTGCATTGTTGCCTAAATTAATTTAAATTTAATATATTATTCAGACGAAAATTGTTACTAGGTAATGATAAAATTATACAGACGATGTTAATTTTCTAAAGACGAGACTATTTGAGTCCCACCACGATTCGAAGTGGGACGCGGGATTTTTACATGAAAATCAAGACATGTCCCGCCAAATCAGAACATTTGGAAACCCTGCTTGGCTGAATGAAACTACGAAAGCTGAACACCAAACTTTCTTCTCTCAAAATCTGTAATTAATTAATTAATTCTATGACAGTGAAAACAACGAATCAAACGCTTGCCGCAACAGGAAGTAGCTGAAAGAATTAGTTTCAACATGTACATAGTCGAGCGGCATGTTTTTTTTTTAATACAGGCAAGTTAGAAATAGGCGAATTGCTTGGCGCGACAGCAATGTTGTATATAGGCTCATTCACAATGAAAATTAAACATAATGTAAGCATTAACTTAAAAATTGTAAACGTTACGGTAAAATCAAGAACATTCACGATGGGATCATAAACATAACCGCAAAGGTAGTTGGCAGACAGACAGACAGACAGACAGACAGACAGACAGACAGACAGAGTGCGTTCGTAGCTCGGTCGGACCTTTCCGCGGCGGCCCTGGACTGGGTGAAGATTGGCGCGCTTGCCGCCACACTTACACGTAAACAACCGGGAAGTCTTGGGTACGGAACACTAACTACTCCACTAACATTAGGTTTACCTGCATCACAACAGATGTTGAAAATGATGACCTTCAACTCGAACACATTCCCTATATGTCCGAAAACAATTCTGGTTCACTCGCAAAAGTTCATGTAGACTGATTGCCTGTATTTCTCTCGTAATGTTGTCCTTCAATTCTTGTAACGTGTGCGAATTTGATGCGTACACTTTATTCTTTAACGTTCCCCCTAAATAAAAATCGCATGGAGATAGGTCAGGGCAACGAGGTGGCCACAATCCTTGACTAATTATTCTGTCACCAAACACACTTCGCAATTCATGCATAGAATTCGCAACGGTGTGCACTATAGCTGAATCCTGCTGAAACCAGCTACTCAATCGTTCATTTCTTTTTAGATGCGGAAAAAAATATTTAAAATTGAAGTTACATAAACGTGTAAATCAACTGTTGTGTCGAAAAATATGGGACCGATAATTCTACTCGCACTCACTGCACACTAAACCCCAACCTTTGCAGCGTGGTGAGGAACTTCATGAATAATATGGGGATTTTCGGTAGCCCAGTATCTATTGTTCTGAGTAGAAACGTGACCGTGAAGATGAAATCACACACTTCATCAGTGAAGAACGTTAAAAGTGGGTCCACGTCGCCATTATGAACGGACTGCACAAACCAATTGCAATAATTAACCCTACTTACAGGATCTTGTGGTTGTAAAGCATGAACTACAGTTATCCTGTACGACTTAAATTTCAGAAGTTTCGTTGCCACGTCTTAGAAATGTTAACCTCTTGTGCTAAACGTCGCAGTGATTTGTGGGGTGAGTGCTCTACCTAGACCGCACTTCATCAAGCTTCTCTTCTGTCAGTACACGGCGTTGTTGAACACATTTCTAGTTCAAAAAAGATCCTGTACGTCTGACTTTATTGACAAGGTCATGAATAGTTGACCTTCTAGGAATTCGAACACCTGCAAACCGATGTTCAAATTCTCTTCGACACCTTCTTGTAGAAGAGTACTTCACATACGCAACAGAGAAAAAAAAACGTTGTTGTAAAGTGTACTCAACCATTATTAATATACACTTTATCACCACGAGACAACACAATTTTACTCACAACACGCGCACAGACGTCTTTCCCTCACGACAGATCCAACTGGACTGACTGGCGCGTCAGCGGTAGCTACAGCGCTACTCTGGCGGCAGGCGCGCCAATCTTCACCCAGTCCAAGGCCGCCGCGGAACGGTCCGGCCGAGCTACGAACGCACTGTTTATATGGAATAGTAGAAATTAGATATTAAACATGTATATCCACGAAGCAAGAATGTACATTGACTAAACAGAGATATCGAAGCAGATATTAAGAAAATGTAAGCAATTACGTCTCAGTCCAAAGAAAAATCGAATAGTCGTTAGCAACGCAAGGAGCAAAATGTGGTCTGACATCTCAACAAATGACTCAGGAAGAACTTCAGGAGAATATATGATATTGGAAGGCCTATATTTTGCTAATGTAGACAACGAAAATGTGATATTAGAAACTATAAGAAGAATAGTTAATTTGATTTAACAATTACGAATAATCATTCTGCGAAGTAAATATGTAATTGGACCTGCGGCGAAGACGAAATTTGCTCTGAGCACAATGTAATAGATTTAAAATAGAATATGAAAACAGAAATTTCAATTCAATTCAAAAAGAACTAAATATATCATGAAACCAAAACAGTACACAAAATTAAAAAAAAAAAAACTTTAAGGTCTAATATTTTGGAATATGTATGATGAGACTTTCTTGTGTTAAATTCTAACGTACCTTGTTTACAGGTTTCGACCTATTTATGGGTCATCCTCAGAACTGGTCATTGTTGGTCTTGGCGCCTCTTGTTTTGTTTCCTGTGAGGGTGTGTTCGTGTAGTATAGTGTAGAGTCAAAGAGTGTGTTCTGAAATTGAGTTGTTTGTTGAGAATTTCGTTGGGATGTGTTTTCGTGTCTGTATATTTCATATTGTTCTAGTGTGTTTAGTTTCTGACTTTTTGGTTGGATGTATAGTATTTCCATGTCTTGCTTTCAATTGTGTAAAGAGCATGAAAAATCTACTTAGTTGCTGTGAAAAGCAGTGAAATACAGTAAGGTAAAGTTATGTGAAAACAACGAATGCATAATACAGTACTTCTACGCGTGTTTAACAGAAGTCTGTAACAGAGCCTTCCGAAAATCTGTACTTAGAGCAATGATAGCTCATCACAGAACAATTTCATGGTGGACAGATTGTCTCATAGTAATGAGGAAGAGATAGAACCCACTATAGCGCAGATATCAGACGACAAAAAATAACGAAAACCTAAGGCCTGAGAGAAACTCCAATATCTAGAAGGGAAAAGACATTATCGAAGGACAATGGATAGGGAAAAAAATAATTCCTTGAAGAGACACTGCTCTTCAGAAATCGAATGGGATCTACAATAGCTACAGACACATATATCAGATGACGAATAGAGCAGCGATAATGAACACCTTAAAAAAACTGTTGAAGTCCCAAAAGAAGTTCAAAATGAGAAACAATTCACCAGAAAGAAGTACTGACAGACATATTTCAAAGAAAGTCCAGGTGAAGGTTGCATAAATAGTCATATATTCCTCACACTATTGAAGTGCTTTCGTTCATTCTTCATCAGAAAAACTCAGACATTTGTACGACTTAAAATAGGCAGGCAGAAATACAATTAAAATATGAATATGACAATGTAAATTAAAAAAAGGTACAATAGATAAGCAAAAAAGGCAATCAAAACATGAAAAAGTTATTGTAATTTTAAAAAATGATGTAATATTTTTTATCCACTAATTTGCATTGTACTCCTGCAATACGCCTTCTTATTGGTTGCACACTATCACAAAATCTCCTTTTAGATTTTCTGATGACAAGGTCTGCCTTCTATAGGATAGAAGAATTTTCATTAGAGAAAAAGCATGTTCAACTTCAAGCGATGTAACTAGAGCAGGTTTGAAACCAGCTAATGTAAACGTAATAGGTAAGATTATGTAAGGATTTATTTATCTATTTATTTATTTATCTATTCATGTATATATTTATTTGTGTATTTACCTATGGTAGACGTACAGTTACCTTTAAAAGGAATGAGACGACTCTTGGTCGTCGGAAGTTAAAGTTCTACAGCGCGGTTTACTCGATATCGACGTAACGATACGTAACATGACAAATATAGTAAGAATTGTTACGAGGACCACAACAAGGACAAGGACCAAAATAAGAATCACGAAGAAGACAGCCATTTAAGGCCACGATTTCACAATATAGCTCGGGTCACAAACTATCATTGCTTCTCTGTACCGAATGGCAAATGCCTGCTTTGGGATCTACATTCTAGACTGCTGTTGTCACTGTCTTGTCTCGGTAGCTCATATAGTAGCGTGTCGGCTCCACTGCTTAACCGAAACGTTTCGTGTTCGATCCCAGGTAAAAATTTTTTGTTGAGGTGTAATTAATTTGTTCAGAGTTCATAGACTGTCTAATTTGTCGAAAAATATGAATAATTTATGCCCAATTTCTGGGTCTTACAAGTGGGCTGAACCTCGTCAAAAAAAAATCTTACTTGGAAGTTAAGAGTATTCTTCCTCAAACAAAAATCATAAGAAACAAAAAGAGACCTGTCAACTTAAAATCTTGTCCACATGCCATCAGTTTCTATTACAGCTCTAAGTCGGTCCGGCATGGATGTCACGAGATTGTGGAATAAATTCTAATCCCCGGCGAGATCTTCCCAGGTTTCAACAACTTGATCCCACAATTCGTCTCGATTTCGATGGCGTCGGTGGGCATAGGTGGCTATCCTTCTCTTTTTCAATTCCGCCCATAAATTTTCGATGACATTCAAATCAGGTGACTTCGGAGGCCAATTAATGATTTCGATCTCGGGTCTCCTTTGAAACCATCTTTGAATGCTTGCGCCATATTGCACGGGATGGTTATCCTGTTGGAACAGCAATGTTCCTTCGGGAAAACGTTCTAGGGGCGGAAGGAAGGAATATATTTTCCAGAATATGCTTGTAAGTTCCCGCATTAAACCGGCCATCGATGCGTTCTATAATGCCAGGTCCATCGTAAGACGTCCACCTCAACACGATATCACAGTCTACTATATACAATCACGAAGCTTGAGTTTTGAGGGTGCTAGGAACAATAGACTGTGACTGTACTATTTTTCATTGCCTGTAATGAGGCGATATTAGCGATCTTAATGGTGAGCAACTATCTAATGTTTGCATATTTACTACGTCTTGAGCTTCGCGACTGTATATACTAGACTGTGACGATATGCTAAAGCGCCCCGATCTTTCACGTCGGTGCACATAGCGCTGACCATGTCTGAGACCATCCTCACGATAGACACGGACAGGACTTTCGTAATCACTCGAGATGGTTATTTCGTCGGAGAAAATTACATTTCTCCAATCGAAATACACTCGATTGGTAGCGAAGGCAAGACGATCGACAGTTTGTGCTTCCCCCAATATTTCCATTTGCGCAGCCCTCCGGGTCCTAATACCGCGGTTCCTCAACCTGCTGATCACAGTCTGTGAAGAGCCGGGAAAGTTAGCTGCTGCTCTTATTTCGTTAGCAGTCCGAAAGGGGTCCTGTCGAACTGCTTCGAATAAGAGAGCATCCTCTTCCAATGAAGAAATCCGGGGACGCCCAGGAATAGGGCGATTTTCGACCTCCCCTGAATTTTGGTAACGATGAACTCACCTCTCGGCTGTACTTCCAGGAACACCGACCAAACGGCCAGCAGTTCTAGCCCCATATCCAGCCTCAACTAGAGCTATAACTCGCTGTCTCATGTAACGGCGGTTCGCATTACGATGAGAAATGAGGGATGACGATAATACTTTAGTGCAGACAATGACTATTTAACGTGATATAGAATTATTGAAATAAGGGTCATCTTGCACAGTAAGAGTTAATTAATCAACTCTAACTTAAATATTTAAATAACAGGATATAACAGGAAGTCCAATTGTTGCGAAGCTAATCAAATTAAATCTAATTACATTAAGTAAACAAACCCAAAGTTATGACACCACATTGCTACAGCTAAATTGTAGGCTATTAACATAAGCATTGAACAGGTCCGTGCTTATGCGATGGACGACAAAACCAATCATCGAAAAGTTCGAATCTTGCCGAGGAATGTAACTTCTTGCTTTTTATAATGTAAATCAGACTTATAACTACAATCATTCATATTTCTTAATATTTATTAATATTTATAGCCAACATTGAATTTGTAAATAAAAGACTTTAGAAATCTCATATGGAATTTGTGATCTGTAGTGACATAAACGTAGATTATCTCTCGGAACTTTTCCGTAAAAGTAAATTAAATTCACTCTTTGAAACTGGAAACCTTAGTCGTAGACTCATTTTCCCACCATTGATAAAAGTTTTGTACACTGAATTAGACTGAATTCCTATTCGACAGCACCTATAATCAATAGCTTGTATGAACATGATAAACAAATCCTAAGTGTTTCTAATGTTACTGAACAATTTCAAAATATTAATTTAAAAACTAAAAAAGGGTCGTAAATGCTGTATCTAGTGATTATTTACATTTATGTCTACAAAATGAATCTTGGAAAAACGTGTATGTTATTGGTACTACTGATATTAAGAGTAAATGTATTGTATTTTTCACTTAATTTCATAATCACTTCAGTGGATGTTCTAGACTCAATGTGGTGAAAAATTCAAAAGTAAATACATGTAGATAATGCAGGGACTTAAAAATCTCATGTATTAAAAAGAATACCGTAATCTATATGTAATGAGCTGCAATGTAACTATCCTCATATTCTTAAATACTACAAGAAGTACAGTGTAATTTATCAAAATTTATGAAAGAGGGAAATAGAACACATTTGAATAGAAAAGCACAAAATCCAGATAATGCAATTAAAGCTATTCGGAATATTATTAAAGTTAAACTTGTAGATATCCTAAGAAAGAAAATATTTTTTCATTAAAATTAGTAATTATAAAGTAGAGGATCCCAAATCTATTGCAAATTCTTTTAACGTCTTATAGTATATAGTACAGAAATATTATTGACAACTTAAACATTCAAAATTTTGCAAAAGATACTGCAATTAGTTACTTAACACATGCATTTAATAGTTAGTATTAATATATGTAATTAATAAATAACTGCAATAGTGCTTATTCATTCAATCATAACATGAATGAAATTGAATGCACATTAAATTAAACACTATTGAAAACACGTAGATAAAATAGTTAAAATCAACTGAAGGGGTGAGAATGAAATAATCCAAAGCCACACTTTTAACAAAAATTGTTTTGTGCGAGTGCATTTATTACACATATGGGAAAGCTACTAATAAAATATTGTAATAATTACTTAACAAATAACATAGCCTAAGGACTCTAAACCTTTGTAAACGTTTGTCTGTTTGGGTTAGGAATATTTTTTAAATTTAATTTTAATTGTTAGTTTATATGCATTTACATTGTGTGTGTGTGTGTGTGTGTGTGTGTGTGTGTGTGTGTGTGTGTGTATAAATGCATTCATTAGATTAACGTTTATAAAATTATAACTTGTAATTTTGTAATATCTGTGATCATTAACACTTAACCTAAGGACTTTGTAAAACTCTATTTCAACGTTATTTGACAAAAAAATCGTTGATATAGATTAAGAATCGAACTCGCCCTCATCTAGACAACACGCAGAGATCTTAGCGTCTGAGCTATTGCAACGACACGAAAGCTTTGCTTTCTGAGCGGAGTGTCGATCTAGTCATGAAGGTCCATTTTCGATTTAACTACACGATTTACGTATATATTTATCTTTTATTTAGTAATATTATCATATTTTTTGCAGTTTTTGAAGTGAATTCCGGAACGATGCTAGTAACAAACCAAATAGCTTGAATCTAAGTAACTCAATATTCGTTATCTTGTGTATCAGTGCTCTGGTCTCTGATCATGCGCAGTGTTTTACATCTGAGACTTAGGAATATTCAATTGTCTCATTCTTTTTCAGGGAAACTGTACCTATTTATCTATTTATTTATTGAAACATTGAAAGTTTGTTTCTATTTTCTCTTATATGTTTATAAGTGACATAACATCCCAATTAAGTCAAAATTGTCATCTTTCCTGGATTCCAGAAGTATTATTTCATTTTTTTTGTTATAATATAATGATTCCCATGAAAAGCCATTGTTTTTGTTTCTTGTGTTGAAATTTTAAAATTATATTTTTCACTCATCTTCTGTTTCTTCATACATTAATTTCTCTAGTTCATTTTCATTTTATTTGTTGAAACTTGGTGATTAATAATACCACCGTCGTAATATTGAAATTAAGAACGATATCAATTAATCCAATACTGCTATATCTATTATTCCGTTGCTTTTGATTGTCTTCTATAAATTAAAAACAGACTTTGTGAAATGCTACAGCTTTGTTTCAGCCCTCATGTTTTTGGCATGTCACTATTATATCTGGCAGATCTAGTTTTAAAGCTATACTTCTATATAATCATATACACGTATAGTCTATGCTTGCGAAAACGTTTACTAAAAGTTTAGGACAGTCTACTCTATACATTATTTTTCACATTTTCTTCCTATCAAAATTCTTATCGTAGTGAATAAAAGTCAGACAAACTTCTAGATAATATTCCCTTTCGTTTTTCTATTACCGTACCTGTTTTACTGTAAAAATAGCATCAGTGGAGGAACGTCGTCCAATTCTAAAGTCATTCTGTTCTTGCATTATTAAAACCTCTGAAAACGTTCTCGGTCTTCTATTTCAAATTCTTGCTTAATATAATTTATAACTCAGATTTATTTATAGTAAATAAACTTACGTACACAGAATACTTAGTAAATTTTAGAGAAGGAAAAGTTCGTCGAAAAAGCTGGATTCGGGAGGAGTACCTCTAACGATCATTGCACTTCCGCGTTGAATACCAATACTTAAGCGTTGACGCAAATAATTAGTGCAAAGGCGATCACCAGTAATGGAGATCAAAATTTGGCCGATTTGAGATACCAAAACTTCAGCGTCATGACTCCAAGGACCGAATGTCTCCACAGCAAAGGGGATTAAAATATAATTGTCTAAAAGATGTGCATATGTATTGACTTTTTTCTTCACGGCTTAATCAGCAGGAGATGCTGCGCGTCTGGAGGTATTCGGTAAGTGAGATGGAGCTAGAGTGTCAACGTGGAGTCCCAAATTAAAGATTTTCCTCTATAGACCATGGGATTAAGATAACACCATCGGGTCGTTTACCATCCGCGCAACTAATACCTGGTGGTTCCAAAAGAGACGGGATGCCACAAGAAGTCAGAGATCTTTTAATGATATTATTGAGTGATGTATGTATGGGAATGCGGCCCTTGCTCCTCGCACAGCTGAGTGCATGATGGCCGTAAATATCAGCAATTCCTCTAGTTTCACATTTATTTCTGCCTCCCTTTTTAAAAATAGAAACTACTTGACTTTGTACCATGACTTCATGAATTTGGTACTTTACAAGTTGTTCAACATGTATTAAAATTTAGAAGTCTATTGTACAATTAATTTAATTTATTCCACCTTCGTCTATTTCTTTTATATTTTTCATTTCTTTAATGAGTCTCACAATTATTCCATTGCGATACGATCTACTTCTTCATATATTGTATTGCATTATATTGTATTGTATTGTATTTATTAACATTCCATGGTATTCATACATTGCTTCAAGCTAGAATATGGAACAAGTCAAAAAACTTAATACTATTATAAAGTCTTAATTTATAGTCAGAGTCTAGATGAAATAGTATATACAGACGAGGTTTACAATATAATCTAAAAGTACAACACAAAGTTTTAGTATCAATTTCATGAAGCGTTATTGAATGTCATAAATTCACCTACAGAATAGAAGGCGTGAGAAATTAGGTACTTCTTTAATTTGGCCCTGTATAATCTTATGTTTTGAGTTTCATTTTTTACATCCATAGGGAGGCTATTAAAAATTTTTACTGCCTTACAACGCACTCCTTTTTGGTAGCATGATAGACTTGCCGGTGGAGTATGAATGTAATTTTTTTGACGTGTATTTATGCTATATTTATGCTATGAACTGTTGAATTAGCTACAAAATTTTCACAATTACATATATAATTTTTCCTACTCATTCCTTCGATTTCTTTCCTCACTGCACTACAGCTGTTTATAATGGTTTATCCTACACATTCTTCCTCTCTATTTATCTGTATATTATCTAGATCTCTCTTATGATTGTTTAAAAGTTTTAATATTCTATAGGCCACTATTTGCCGACCATGTATAGGTAAGGAATTAAAATTTGGTGCGAGTCTTCATGGGAGTTCACCTGTATGTAGGCAACAATTTCACACGATTGTCCACAACTAGCATATGTACAAGGGTTCTTGTTTATTGCACATGACCAGTGTGTTGTAAGGGAAACACAATAAGGGAGCTCCAAATTATATTTCCGTATCTGTACATTATTTAGAGACAGTAAAAATTCTTGAATAAAAGAGGCTAAAATTCTTGGTTAAAAAAGATAAAAATTCTTGAAACAAAACTTTCTTGAGTAAACCTGAAATTTTCACCCTGTTTTATTAAATTATTATGTTGCTTAAGATAATTGAGAATTATAATTATATATTCAAAGTTTTACATTGACAACAATTCTAAGATACTTAACATTTATAAGTTAACAGTTATAAGTTTGTCATTGTAAGGTTTGTTCTTCTATTTATTAGCACACACGACAACTATGAAAAAAAACGTTCATAGTCAACATTAGAAACTGGAATCCATATAAGGTAGGTGTCCCTGATATGGCCATGCTAAGGTTTGAAAATTTTTCTAGCCATATCAAAAACATGTGCACATGATATGGGCACCCTTGTTCCATGTTCTACAAATCGTGATTGTTTTCAGTTTGATAGCGCAGTTGTGTTAAAATTAAATAATTTTGATGTAAAATGAATAAAAATGACACTTCATAATCTTTTTTATAATTCAAAAGTGTAGTCAAAACAGATTTTTCCATAAAAATTAAGTTGTTTTCTTAAAATACAAAATTTTTGCGTAATCCCAGCTATAAGGCATGTAAATTTGTCAGGTGAAAAAATAAAAGTGAAATGAACTTGATATGGCCATGGTGCATCTGATATGGCCATGGTGCATTTGATATGGCCATATCAGGAGCAGGTAAGCTTTCACGAAAATCATTTGATTATGAAGAACTCGTAAAAGATACGCCATCAACTACAACACCAATCAACAGAACATTAAAAGTGAATGGAGTAAGATAGTTTTCATGAAAAAAGTCTTTGAAAAACATGCATAAAACAAAGGAGACTTACCTGAGAAAAATAAGAAGAGGTCACATGAAAACCGCAAAACAGGCAACTGACGCCATATTGCTCAACCTGACTGGATGGAAAACGATCAAGTGACATACCAGGATGCCCTTTCACTGGATGCTGCTGCAATTTAGCGGATTTTTTGGTTAACTAACTCACAATAGGGGGGGTGGCCTTATCAGGAACATGGCCATAATAGGAGCACCCACCTTAGCTTGGAGTGCTCCGTCCACAAAATCACTGTGATCTTCACGTAACGACAGCAAACCTTCTCGCACTGAAAGCCCAGGACTATTTTTAACTATGTGCATTATTCAAACAGAACTTCTAAAATTTCCGAATTTAGATAATGTATTTATTAATTGTCGAAAAATTGCATCTTTTCGCGAATAACGACAGAAGATATGCTAAATTCGCGAGTATAGGATTTTTGCGATTTTTCACGAGTGTTTCGCGAATTGAAACATGGTAATTACATGATTTTTTATGTGAACCATGTTTTAAGCTATGTTTATTTGGTTTTTAGGTTTTTCGCGATTTCGCGAGTCGCGTCTTTTGACTATCTCTTATTAGAGGTAGTGGTGCAAATGTGGAAACCCTGTTTGTTTTTTCTACACAAGAACTTTATATATGACTCTTTGCATATGAAAATTTGCACAAACATACTTTGATGTATCTTTAACCTAAACCTGCACTCAAAATCACAATAATAATATATAGGTGCTGATAAAAAATTGAGACACAAAAGTCTGCGTTTTTTTTTTTTTTGCATTTTTAAAAAGTGCTGGTAATGTGGAAACGCTTAAACATTACTGAAAAAAAAACTTATTTCAATGAAACAAATACAGTAACAGCAAATAATCACTGTATAACTCAAAGACAATACTTTTATGATAACATAACTTGTAACTACTTGTCTATTTGTGTTTATTTACAAAAATCACATATGTAATGTTCAGTTTCACTTCCAGCACACTCTGAGTGACTCCACATTTCACAGACTAAACACTGTATCCAAAGTTCTCCTCGTACATCGGTCGAAAAAGCATTGCCACAAAATATGCAAGTGGCATCATCTTCGGTTGGAGCAGTTTCACCAACTGGAAGGTCCATCTCTGATTCTCCTGAAGAGATGTTTGATGGAGTTGATTCTTCATCCGTTTCCTGATCCAGCATTAGTCGTCTTTTGCATGATTTAGATTTATTAATCTTGTTTCCTTTATTGGGCTTGTTTTTTGCGAGCTTAGGTTTCACAGCAATTCTCTCTTTAGCCTTCACTAGAGATTGTTCGAGTTTAGCTTTGTAGGGTGAAGATGTAATGACAGCTGATGAACCTGGCTTACGACCTCTGTTGGACGTTTTCTTCTTCAGCTGAGGTACTGGCATTATGTCTTTGGGAGACACGCATGCCTTTGGAGAGTCACTGTTAGCAGACTTGGAACAACCATCTTCTCGTAAATCAACTTCACTTGGTTGATGTAGGTCGGTTCGAGGCTGACTGACGTTTGACGTAGATGGCGTAATCACAACAGCTGATGTAGCCTGACTTGTACTAGCCGTGGCAGAATTCATTTCTATCACGGAGTTATGCACAGCAGACCTACTTTCATCACTTGATAGCAGAGGGTCTTCTGCAGATTGCGAAGTCAGAGGAGGGGTGGAAGCAATGAAATCGCTATCTCCAAAAACAGTCCTATCACATGGGAAAATACCTGTTTCCAAAAATCCTTTGGAAGCAATAGAGGCTGTCTGGCATTGAAGATATGCTTTTCCAAAAATTTCTGCAACATCATATGGTCCTAAAGGACGGTTCTGGTGACGTAACCATTGACGGATATACTCACTATAGTATGTCTTAAGGGTGCCCATAAAAGACTTATCCAGGGGCTGAGTTTTGTGAGAAGTGTGGGGAGGAATGCTCACGATTGTGACACACTTCTCTCGTGCGCACTGTATGACATGTAGGTTTCTTGAATGGCTGTTATGCCCATCAAGTATCAACAGTACAGGAGACTCCTGGGTTGGATTCGTCTTTTTCAGAAAATGATCAAACCACTCTGTGAAAAGCTCTGTTTGAATCCAGCCAGAAGGGTGACACCTGCCGATTGCTACAGGTGGTGCTCCTTTCATCAGCGTGTCGGTCCAGTTTTTCCGGGGGAAAATCATCATTGGTGGTACAAACGTACCACCAGCG
Organism: Periplaneta americana; assembly: GCF_040183065.1. Taxonomy (NCBI): domain Eukaryota; kingdom Metazoa; phylum Arthropoda; class Insecta; order Blattodea; family Blattidae; genus Periplaneta; species Periplaneta americana. Next base: position 124,955,482 of record NC_091124.1, on the reverse strand, counting down.
CTCATGCAGCATATCACAGTCACCAGAGATCCTCGTTCTGCTGATGTGATAGCACCCACTTGCCGTTTACCTTTTAGTCCAATCACGTGTGGTATCTTGCTCTGAACCACAGTGAGTCCGGTCTCGTCCACATTGTAGACCCGATCAGCAGGATAAGAGTGTTTATCATATTCTGCTTCCAGCATATCAAAGAACTTGTTTATTGCTTCTCTATTAAATCCATTAGCACGTGAGAAAGAGGTTCCTATGGGTTTATGGATGGTGAGTGTATTCTTGTGTCGCCTGATGAAAAGATCGAACCAAGCTCTACCTGCTGTTACGTTAGAGCCAAAAGGATGTGGAATGTTATTCCGCTGTGCTAGTTGATATGCCATCCTTTTGACATCTGTTCTTGTCAGCCCATAGAAACGATTGTCCATTTCGACTAGAAATTCCACCAATTGTTTCTCTAGTTCAGCTGGAAGAACTGTCTTACGCCCTATTTTTAACTTGACACACTCCTCAGGTGACATATTATTATTAACAGATCTTTGAAGTGTTGTCTGTGGCACGTTATACAACTTTACAGCCTTCCTCCATCCCATTTTCTTTTCCCTTACAGACGTTATCGCTTTTATCATGTCATTGGTATCCCACTTCTTCAAAACAGCCTTCGGTTTAGGTCCAATATGCGTCCGTGGCATCTAAAACATATGCAAATAGCATTTTTAGAAACAATGCTTTAGATGTGGGTAATGTGGAAACGCTTCCACTATTGACCCACTTGTACGTTTCCACATTACCAGCACAGTGCCATATTGGAATCTAAGTCGTTATTGGTTAAAACTTGAATGTTTAACTTTGATTTAAAATCGTAAAGAACTGCTAAATTAAACCCTTAACCAAAAATATCAAGTGTTTAATTTAATTGCATAAAAGAAACTTATTTAATTTGAGGGCTAAAACTTACCTCTAAAAGTTTTTAAAACGCTGGAAAATTGTTGCGTGATGTTCCATTCACAATACACAATACAACTGGCTCCTAGCACTCTACCGTAGTTATTTTGAACTGTAAGAATAGTTTTACACTATTTCCGCTAGTCTGCAGCACCTATTGAGCCATATAGTCGACGTTTCCACTTTACCAGCAGGCTTCCACATTTGCACCACTACGTTCTATTGTGCTAATCAATCTATTCCAAGATCTTGTTGAATTCTAATTAATAAAGCTTTTGTTTCATTGCCATTGTAGTGACGTCCATTCTTAAATTGTGTAGTATCAGCTTGGGGTGCATGTAAAATAATTCTACCTTAAAACTGAGTTTTGATTGTGTGAAAAGTGGTAGTCAAATACTCAATTCTGTACGTATTTAATCAATAAACACAAACAAATCACTTTCCAACTTTGCTTTATGAAGCAAAAATGAGTGTTGCGTCACTTAGACAGAATACGAACCTCGTTAACTGATATCTCAGAAATGGTGAATACAACGAGTTGTTAATTTTATTATAGAGAGAAACCTTGATAAATACAAATCGATGCCAACAAAAAATTAACACTTAAAATACCGCTTATAATAGTAGTAATAGTAGTCGCATGTCAAGGCTTATTCTGCTGACACATAACCTTTCAGAGAGGTTCCAGTTCTGGTTTTTAACAAGCTCCAGGATCTTCACTCTTATGTAAGGATCTTACTGCACCTAATAAAACAGGTAAGCAAAGAACATTTTGAAGATCTTACCTTGGTTTTCCAAGATTTCAAGATTTAGGAATAAAATTACGTATACACAACGTGTTAGATTTATAAAAGTTGTATTGTTACCACTACATTGAAAAGAAAGACATTGAAAAAAATGCAATTTCATTAACCCTAAAAAGATTTTCATTATAACGGCGGTATACATATATTAATCTTGGTAAGGTTCAACGCGGACTATCGATTAAGGGACAGATTCCTCTAAAAAGACTAAAATACTGCCAAATTCTTTAAGTTTCAAGACCTTAACTAATACCACTAACTTCCAAAGATAGTAAGAAATCAACCATTAGTGGACAAGAAAACGATAGAAGAGTTGATTCGTAAAAAGGAGTTAGTGGTGAAGGTTTCACGAGATACGAGTAAAAACTGAGAGGACAGCAACGAGGCAGGAATATGAGAATGTTTAAAAGCAAATTATGGAAGTCGTATATTTTTTTCTGCCTATAAAGAACTCATTTGCACCCAGCCGATTCGATGGAGGGCCGAGCAATTTGTTGGATAGGCCTTGTCCATCATAGCTGGGATCAATTTAATTGAATCACGCTTCCTGAGAGATCTATCAGACCCTCGATTGACCTGCTAAATGAGGGATTGCAGGCGTGCCATAAATTCAATTTTAACGCACAGGGTGAGCAGAAAACATGTCATCATTAGAGCGCGTTCTAATTTTCAGATTTAGCAATAAAGTTGCGACCATTATTATTTATGCGTGTCTTGCGTCAGAGGCATCGTTAAGATGGGAAATATAAATGAATAAAATGAGGGGTTCAGCTTGTTATTTTAATTAGTTCATATTTGCAGGGCGTATAAAAATTTACGGCGCATCGTTATTTTCCAACGGCTCGAATGTGGTTCGAGGCTCGAGTGTAAACCTGTGCTAATCCAGGCGATACAAAAACTGAGTTGAGTAACTTCCCCTGCCATCAATATTATTGTAGTTCGCAATCATTATGTTCACTGGTTCAGCAGAGTGGAGAGTTATCACCGTGCCATACTGCTCAGGAGATTAACTCCATGGAAACATATGTGAACGGTCTAGGAAGCAAAATCCACCGGGATCCCTAAACCTGGCAATGATGTTTTAATTTTCAGGTATGACACTGTACGAGATAAGATAAGATAAAGGTGTACAACTGTGCGTTCTTTTTTGAAGTGGAACGTGAAGCACTGCAGTCAGTCCGTTTTTTATACGTTTCGCTTTTGTTTCACTGCAGCTAAGTTCGGTGTAGCTCTTACAACAAGGTTACCAGATTTTTTCACAATTGAGGAGCGTTTTTTCAAAAGTCCCTAAACGCCTAAGGGTACAATTTTCAGGAAACGTTTTTTTTTTTTTAATGATTGAAAAGTAGTACTACAAACATTTTAATTTTTTTATATCATATTGTTTAATAAAGCAGTAATTGTATTATATAATTAATGTTTCCAAATTTAGATTATGAAATAAAAAAATAATAAAATGTAAAGTTCACAGTTTTTTCAAAAGTCGCTACGCCAAGAGATGGAAACATAACACATGTTTTATTAACATTTAAATCTGACCTTTTTGTATCTTTTTTTACTTAATTTTTCTGATTTTATTTTTTGTTTATATGTGATTTTATCATATTTTAAATGCATTTACATTGCATTAACTTGCGATTGTTACATTTTATTTTCAACAAAGAACAAAATACAATAATATTAGTTTTTTTGAGAAAAACCAAAACTCTATTCATTCATTAATGATAATAATATTGATTCACTAATGTGCAAAAAGGATAAGCCCAAATAACCTGAAATGTATTATTTCCAGTCTCGTTGGGCTGTAATTTTAAAGGGTATCTTAAGCTTCGACATATTTTTTGTATATTGGATTTTATATCCTTCACTTTCCAGTCTTTATTCAATATTTTGGCAGTATCATGTTGACCCAGAATTTCATAGTACTCTACAAGAGACAGAATTTCTTCCTTTTTTCGGTAGACTTCGTCTATTCCACCGAAGACTCAGTTACTCTGCACTCCCTTCCCTCCCCCCCTCCCAAAGCTTTTTGGATTGATGGGCATAACCGGAAGCCCATATGAACATACGCTATGAGGGCTCTCGCTCTTCTTTGTAGTCTTTCTAGGTGCATTTACCTTTGATCTAGATCTCCTACCGCCTACGCTTTCGACAACAGTTGTACAATTTTCAGAATCACTAGAAACAGACTTCATATTATGATAGTTTACAATATGCTCTCACTACAATAGTTTAGAAGCGGAGACACAGCTGTTCAGACTGACCTGACAATCAGCTATAATAAAATTAATCCCGCAGAGCAAGACATAAGTTGATTGGTTAAGTTCAAAAGGAATCTTTACCGTGAGCCAAGATCTTTCTATTATCGCCGCGGCCTCATGCTTAACATGCCGGCATCATACAATAACGTGCGGTGTGCTTTTAAAACATAATTTTGCCGACCGATTGTTGCTCTGTAGGTTTCACTCTAAGCGTCACGTTGTCACGTCTACTTCCTAGATAAGAATAAGCACTAGTTTGTTATATTGTTATTATTTCATATACGAGTACGTTGATATTCTTAACTATTGATAACAACTCTTTAATAATAATTTTTAATCACATACCTTAATGTTCGTCCTCAGCACAAGACATTGCAACCTCGGTTTTAGTTCACGTGGATTAGACAAGTAGATGTCATTTTATAATGGAAGCAGCTTATTGGTTGCAACATTGAAATTGAGGCGAGTGATTGGAGCGGCGACACAAGAAATTGAAAACAATTATACAATTAAATTTCAAAGACCTACCGAATGTTCACCAGGAGATCGCGGCGATATTACACGCCTGGCAAATAAATATTAATATTATGTTTCATATTGTTGTTCTAATGTAATTTGGATCCATACAAATTTAAATAGATTTAAATAAATTGAGTTATTTATCTTTTAGGCCTACATGTACATTGTTCTAAATATAGATTGCTATTACTTTGTGATCTGTTACATAATTTTTTTTAACCCAAGTATGAATTTTACAAAGTCCATTTTAATGTGGTTGGCTTTCATCGACTTATGCTTTAACTAATAAAGAGGCGAATATCGAGTTTTGCAAAAGATCGCAGTTTTCAACAACAGTTATAACAACAGCGTTTGTCGAGTTTGGCTAAAACTGATTTTACAGGAATAAGCATAATATAAATGTTGACACAAAACCACCAAAAACTCAATTTTGAAAATTTTGGCGTTAGTGACCTTTGAAAAAACGCTCTTCAATTTCCGGGGACACATCGAGATAGGGAAAAATGCGCTCTTGTTTAGGTAAATGGCCATTCTATTTACAGACTAAACTACTATTTTTTTCAGTAGAGTGAATTGTTTAAGCAGGTATTCTAAAATCTCACTTTTTCAGCAAATTCTGACAGGTCACGTTAAAGTTGGTTAAGATAGCAAGCGTGGCACGGAGAATTTCTAAACTTGTTCTGGATTTTTGGGATGATCGCATCACGTTTATTGAAGAAACTCTACCCATTGAAACAAATTACTTCCAGGATACAGAGATAGTTCAATCAACTTCGGGACTTGTGCACAGGGAATCATTTACTTACAAAAAAAAAAAAAAAAAAAAAAATTCTACTGTATTTTGGACAAAGAATAGCATTTCCTTCATTTCAGTTTGTCATTTTCTCTGAAGTAACAATTTTTTTCAAGCTGAATGGTTAGTAAGTATAAAGCTTAAGTACTTTCTCAAGGTTTATACTTATGAGTATGAGCACTTCCTGTGATTATATACTCGTAACCACTAGAAAATACTCATTTTCGTAGGAATAAAGACATTCTACCTAACGCAAATATATACTCATCTCTACAGGCTTCTTGATCGTTTAAAAATTAGTATATACTCATGTTACCTATTCTCTTTGACCACATTGCACCGTGATGCTCAGTTTTTTACAGACTTTCACATGCTATCTGCATGTTGTAGTGGTTTATGTTTTGCTTTTTGTAAATTTTAATAAATAAATAAATAAATAAATAAATAAATAAATAAATAAATAAATGAGTAAATAAATAAATAAATGAGTAAATAAATAAATAAATGAGTAAATAAATAAAATTAATAAATATAATTAATGAAATAAATAAAATAAATTAAGTAAATAAATTAAATAAATTAAATAAATAAGTAAATAAAATAAATAAAGAGATAAATAAATAAAATAAAGTAAATTAGTTAAATAAATGAATAAATAAATAGGGTAAACTAGGGTCTGTTGGACAGTCGGGCATGTTGGACATTTTGTACTTTAACGTGTTACCTCGCCACTTGTGGGCACCATATTCTGCTGACTTCTAACAGAATGTGGTGCCCACAAGTGGCGAGGTAACACGTTTAAGTACAGAGTGTCCAACATGCCCGACTGTCCAACATACCCTAGTTTACCCTAAGTAAATAAAATATGAAAGAGAGAGTGAATCAGATAAGTGACGTTAATAAAGCAGGAAACAAGAAAATACTACTGGGATATCGTCATTACGGGATGTTGGATAGAGATTACAATCCATTTCTAGAATTTCCAGTTATGCTAATTGTATTTTTTATTATGGAGTAATTATATATAATTTTAAAGTTACAAGTAATTGCATTTTGCAATTCAAATTTTGCAAAATATGCTGTAATTGTTAATTATATTTAACAATACAATCTAACCTTAAAACTTGATAGCCATTCATATTCTTATAGGTTATGTTTTTTATGAAGAGCAAATACGTGTTTAACCAATTTCACATTCACTTTTGTGAAGGGTTAAAGGCTTCTGAAGTTCACTTCTTTTTCTATATTTTTCCATGAGGCACTACATCGTTAATAAATTATGCCATTTCTTTTTAATTTAACGTTAAACTGAACACAAATCAACAAATACTCAGATTGAGCCTACTATAAACCATACTCAGAATAACATGAGAACAAACTTATAAATATGAGAATATACTAGCTTTTATTCTTATCAAGCATGAGTATATATTCTGTACAAAATGGACGCTAGAGTATATTCTACTATGCTTCCATGTTATGAGTATGTAATCAAAAATGAGTAGGTACTCAAATGTTTTTATTCTTACTAACAAGAGTATTTACTAAAAACAAAGTCCAGTATATACTATATACTCATGTTTATTCTTACCACCGATTGCATCAAATACATTATCTGCATCCAAATCAAGTTCATCTACATTTGAGGAAAAGTAATGGACTGGCACCGGTAATAATATCTTATCTTGTGAACGAATAACCCAGCCAATGAATATTGAACAGCATTTTCGTAAAAGTTATGAGAGACACTGAGAATTTTGTTGTGAAATAAGAACACTCTTCTCAAGATGCCCAAAAGTTGCTTAATTGATGGTGAACTAAATTCCTTCTTTTCTGGAGTTGTGTTTTTATTAACTTCGATAACAATGGAAGACTTGACTGCAGTTACGTCCTCACCTTCAGCGTTGATTATGGCAATAGTGGTGAGCAGAAAATCACTGACCTGTAATTTTATCACAGTGATCGAAAAATCACAATCACACCTGTGATTAAACAGCTCTTTAAACAGTGATCACAGTTCGAGAGCTAAGTTCACATTTTTCACTCACTGCGTGCGTTGCGCTGCTGTGCTTATGCTATCTAGTGACAACACTGGGAACTGTGAGCGCTCGATTTTAACAATAGATTCAGTGTAGCCAACTCAGTAGATTTCAGGCTGATCCTGGCAGATTTCAATTCCTTAAAGCCGGAAAATATACTATTGTCAGCCGACAGCCGAAAATCTGGCAGGCATTTACATTGTTTAATTGATTCCATTATTTTAAGCAGTGACATTATTAATTGGCTACACTAATCAACCAGTAAAATTACAATAATAACAAAATTTTACCAAATATGACAATGATTTAAAAATAACAATGTTTCATTCATCTTCTGAGTGATGTGTGAATTCACACACACACAGACACACACAATGTCAAAATTACTAATTTTCCCTATTTTGCCTTACATATTTCACTTCGGGAATAGTGGGCAACGTAAAATGGAAGTCATTATATTGGGTAGCCAGACGAAAAATGTTCAGTTTGTCTATAGCATTAGATTAAATGAGTGAATAAATATTCTATATTAATAATAAATCTATAGCCGAAATTTTTCTGGTAATTTTCGATTTTCCAAAAATAATTGGTCCTAACATATATAATTAACCACCCTGAAACCGAAAATCGCTTTTTTGAAATTTTTGTTTGTATTTCTGTCTGTCTGTATGTTTGTTACCTTTTCACGCGATAATGGCTGAACGGATGTCGACGAAAATTGGAATATAAATTAAGTTCGTTGTAACTTAGATTTTAGGCTATATGGCATTCAAAATACATTATTTAAGGGGACCTGAATTAAATAAATCGAAATATCTCGCGTATTATTGATTTTTGTGAAAAATGTTACATAATAAAAGTTTCTTTAAAAATCATTTCCGATAAGTTTTATTCTTTGAAAAATTTTGATAGGACTGATATTTAATGAGATAAAGGAGTTTTAAAATTAAAATAACTGGCATCTGAGGCCGTGTAACGAAATAAAAAACAAATGACTTGGTCTATAAGGGGTCTTGGAGAACAACAATCGAAAGCTATGAAAGATAGCCTACAGAGAATGTTTCTGTGTTTGTATGAAGTAATATCCGAAGCTAAATTAACCGATTTGTATAATTAATTATTATTTCACCATTGGAAAGTGTAGTTTCTCTAGATGAACATAATACTATAATGTTATTACAGTAACTTCTGATATAATATAATATAATATAATATAATATAATATAATATAATATAATATAATATAATATAATATAATATAATATAATATAATATAATATAATATAATATAATATAATATAATATAATATAATATAATATAATATAATATAATATCTATACTAATAATAAATCTGTAGCCGAAATTTTTCTGGTAATTTTCGATTTTCCAAAAATAATTGGTCCTAACATATATAATTAATCACCCTGAAACCGAAAATCGCTTTTTTGACATTTTTGTTTCTATGTCTGTCTGACTCTGTCTGTCTGTCTGTATGTTTGTTACCTTTTCACGCGATAATGGCTGAACGGATTTCAATGAAAATTGGAATATAAATAAAGTTCGTTGTAACTTAGATTTTAGGCTATATGGCATTCAAAATACATTATTTAAAAGGGGGGTTATAAGGGGGCCTGAATTAAATCGAAATACCTAGCTTATTATTGATTTTTGTGAAAAATGTTACATAACAAAAGTTTCTTTAAAAATAATTTCCGATAAGTTTTATTCCTTGAAAAATTTTGATAGGTCTGATATTTAAGGAGATAAATGAGTTTTAAAATTAAAATAACTGCCATCTAAGGCCGTGTAATGAATTAAAAAACAAATGATTTCGTCTATAAGGGGCCTTGGACAGCAACAATCGAAAGCTATGAAAGATAGCCTACAGAGAATGTTTCTGTGTTTGTATGAAGTAATATCAGAAGATAAATTAACCGATTTGTATTATTAATTATTAATTCACCACTGGAAAGTGTAGTTTCCCTAGATGGACATAATGCTATAATGTTATTACAGTAACTTCTGAGTGAATCGAGGACAGGTAAGATTAAAATAGCTTCTTATGCACAGGAAACTTGATAGGCTATTCTGTACATTCATTTCCTGTATTTCCTACATAATTTTTATGACCAAATGAGTGGTCTCTGGATCAAAATGATCGCATTTTAATTATGCAAATACAATTTAAATTAAGTAACATAATAAACGATTTATCCTTATATCAAACACGAATGTTCCCTGGATCAAATGTCCTATTTTAATTATGTAATTACTTTATATTTATTTCTAACGGGTGCAGCGGAGCGCACGGGTATGGCTAGTTATATAAATAAATAAGTAAATAAATACTGACTTTTAAATCTTTAATCTGATTTTAAAATGATGAAACGCCTGTATTTACATCTCAGTATTGTGCTTACACTTGACTGTTGTGAAGTACAAACACATAACGTCAACATTTTCTCGCCCTCATCTACCATGTGCGAAATATGGAGAACAGTGAAACATCGCAGTGAGACGCTGTGATGAGCTGGGAACAATGAACTGTTCAGTGTTCACCTCGAATAAGTTCGCAGTTCAACCTCTGTTTATCACTGTTTCACTGTCTAGGAACACCGTGATCATAAATGAGCAATCACAGGTCGAACAGTGATCACAAAAGAGCAATTTATTTCATCATTATATGGCAATATTAGTTGTCCACCAGTTTGCAGTGACTTGGTCGGATTAGGTTTTTTCGACTCTCTTATTGTTGCAGCGTTGCATGCAGCTCTTTACAGAACCGCTTTAAAAAAGAACGCACCGATAAGCGTACGCAGCGGCTAAGGCTCAGAATTAACGCTGCGAAGAAGCAACTTCAATCTCGCCTATTGTATGGAAGTAGCAATAACTCCACGAAATTGTGTCGCATCGAGAAGTTGTGCTCTTAGTCCTGACTAATGCCGAGGTTCAACTCCCTTCCATCAAGATTGGGTGTGTGTCTTCCTTGGTTTGTTCTGATCGCAATATTCAGTATATACCGTGTGACAACCGACATGCCTGAGGATATTACGGTAATAATAATAATTTATTTATATTATTTGTTACCAAATATTACCAAAGCAGGTCAAATCACAGTGATATGTACTGAAACAATATGATACAATATGATCTAATGTTAAAATATATTTGACTGAAAATACGAAATTCTTCGGTTTGGCTAAATAGTATGTATGTATGTATGTATGTATGTATGTATGTATGTATGTATGTATGTATGTATGTATGTATGTATGTATGTATGTATGTATGTATTTATTCACACTGCAATGGGTATATACCCGGTGGCAGTGGTAACTAATTACACTCAATAATGACAATAATAAACTTATTCATTAAAAATACAATTAATAATAATACTAATAATTAATACTAATAATAACAATAATAACAATAACAACAACAACAGGGAATATACTAAATTAAATGAAACGATCACTGAAAATAACATTTGAAATATTCTAATTTGTATCTTAAAACTAAGATCGAACTAAAACCCACGAGTATATGTTCATATCTGCACAAGTATCTTTCAACATTACACTCATTTCGTTGTCAACTCACTCACTGCACTGCAACTACGACACATTTCACTGATTTTATTCTGATTTCACTAACACTTCAAAAGCATTTCACTGTTCAAATTCTTTGCACTGCCACTATAAACTATAAAGCTTCACTGACAGGAACACGTTTCACTTACACAACACACTTCACTGACACGACATACTTCTTCACTGATACAACACATTCACTGACACAACATAATTCTTCACTGATACAACACTTCAATAACAACATATCATTTACACCCTTTAAATACTGTGTATAATTACCGTCTATTAGTAAGGTCCTTAAGCCTATTTTTAAATGCATTTTAGGTTGTTGGTAAAGCCTTTAGTAAGTCTGCAGGTAAAGCATTCCAGTCCCTGATAGTACGATTGAGAAAAGAAAACTTTCCAGTGTCCGTCCTGTGCCTTCTTTCCCTCAATTTATATCAGTGGTCATTCCTTGAAGAGTAATTTGGCGGCTGCAACCTATTTTTTTATTTCTCTCCAGGCAGGCTCACCTCTGTATGTTTTGAACAGTGCGCATAATCGAATTCGCTTTCTCCTGTCCGTGAGTGTGTCCCATTTTAATGGTGAATTTTTCCGACAACACTTAAGAGCCCGTTTTTGAATCTTTTCCAGTGTCTTAATATGTTCTAATCTGTAAGGATCCCAACATGCAGCATCATATTCCATTACTGGACGTACTAGTGATTTATATGCAATCTCTTTGGATTTATCAAAACCTTTTCTTAGTACCCTCATCACAAAGTGTAACGCTTTCCATGCCTTTCCCGCTGTGTCTGTATCGTGTTCCCCCCAGCCGAGATCGCTGCTAAATATTATTCCGAGGTATTTACATTTGTTAACTTCCGGAATGGTTTCACCCCCTAACGTATGCGATGCGACTATTTTATTTCTTTTCCTTGTAAAGCTGATGGCTTTGCTCTTTAGAGAATTTATTTTCATTTTGTTGGCTATTGCCCAATCGTTTATTCTATTGAGGTCATTCTGGAGAAGAGTAGTATCTTCGTGACTTTTTATTTCCCTGTATACCATACGATCATCCGCGAATAAGCGAACCCTAGACAAGATATTAACTGGCAGATCATTTACAAAAGCCAAGAATAGAAGAGGCCCCAAGACACTCCCCTGCGGGACCCCGGAAGTAATTTCAATTGAGTTCGATAATTCCTCCCCTACCCGTACTCTCTGAGTGCGACAAGTTAAAAATTCCTTGATCCACTGGATCAACGTAAGACTCATGACCAGTTTCTGCAAGTAAAGTTTAATTTGGCTTAACAAATGTTAAATTAACAGCTGGTTTATTTTAAACGTTTTGTTAATATGTTTTCTATTTCAACATAATTTCGTTTACAATAACCAACACTTAACTTTAACTGTCGTTAATACTATTCTAACTACTCAACAGCAGTTAGTAATGATTTTGCACATGTAAGGCAATTTCTTATTCGCTGAAATTATTATTTACATTCTGTACTGTTGAGTAAGTCATGAAACATGTATAAATCATAACGTGTTACAGTACGCCATGATCCATATAGTACAGAGAATTGATAAATGAAATTTGTATTGAGTGCTATTGAATAATAATTATTATAAGTAAGGTAAATATGAATGTCTGTTTGGAAAAATCTCAGCATTATGACCACCAGGTGACAAAAATTACAGGAATGTCTGTGTAGTCAACTGTACACAAAACCCCGAGGAGAATTCCGTATCATGTAAAATTCTCTAATCACTCTCTCTGCTTCAGGTCCATGTAGAAATTACATGTAATTTCGTTTTAAAGAAGCAATTGCTGCTCAAACGTTTTATTATTTACTCCCTGCGTATTTTGAAGCACTATTGACATCGGCTATAGTTGAAAAGAGCTAGTAGCATAGAGTCTGGAATTAATAGTATCTGGTGAATTGGAGCGAGTGCCTATTTCTGTTTGTAGGATATTCAAATCTGACTTCAAATTCTTGCCACGTTGAGATCACACATTTTCTAAATATTAAATGGATAATAGCTCAGCACTGAAATAAGCGTCAGTATGATAATCAATGGACTTATAAAGATTGTCTTCACTATATTAATATCCAAAATATATTTTAAATGACATATCAGTCTTACTCTAAACATTCCTTAAAGAGAGACAACATATTATTTTCATAACTTTTATCTGAATAGCTGTGGTGATATTCGCCATGTTTAATTGTTTGTTAAATGAATTAAGTCCTGAAATCCTACATTTAAAGTTAACAAACGGTTAACAATCTGTTAAGACAAATTACAGTAGTGTTGAAGACATGAAAAAACTGTATTTAACAAACTGTTGAAGGTATAACAGTCGTTAAGTGTTCTAACAATATTTGGAAAAACCGGCCATTATAGTCAGAGACGAAGAAAACAAACCATTAGCTTAATGGAACAACATTATTGTTGAACAATTAAGCAAATCGATTACCCTGGATAAAAATTTCGAATTGAAGTTTGGCGATCATCTAGATTATGAAAATACAACATTAAGCAAAATATGTTAGAATATAATATTAACCAAATAAAAGAAACAAAACTAACCAAAACTTAAGACATTAAGCCATCCATTATGAAATGTTGTAATTGAAATCAATTCTTGAACAGATGATATTAATTAATCGATAAATTGCAATATCACACAAGTGATAAAAATAAAATACTAAACAAGCTAAGTAGAAAATTGGTTCACTATGAAAATAACATATATCAATGAAATTTATAAAAGTAGAATGTAAACAAAGTGAGACAAACAGTTATTTATAAACTTGTAAAAATTTTTATTAATCAACTGATAAATTAAAATATTAACCGATAACAAAGCGTTAGACTATTAACGAGTTGGTTAAGATTTAATTGAGGATTTTAATGATTTTGTAAAAATAGATTATTTATTATTATTATTATTATTATTATTATTATTATTATTATTATTATTATTATTATTATAAATATTTGCAATTCATCAAGGTTTTGAATACTTCTTAGAATGTTTTTAATCCTAATCAAAACGAAGTATTTGCTTTACAATTATGAAATGTTATGATTGAAATCAACTCTTGAAGAGATGATATTAATTAATCGATAAATTTAAATATCACACAAGTGATCAAAATAAAATACTAATCAAGCTAAGTAGAATATTAGTTCACTGATGAAAGTACAGTGGAAGCTCTTAAGTTCGACAGAGAATAAGTTTGACATCCCATAGTTCGACTGCTTACGTAAGAGAATTAGACACGCCCCTATACGGGAAACAAGAAATGAGTTTGCCATTTGAATGGGAATTGGTTCTTTTTCTTGTAGTGATACTTTTGTTAAAGGAAAACAGAATATTTTATTGATTAGGACACCCATATTTAATCACTGAATTTAAATTAATGAACTCTTCTTCTTCTATTTGAGAAATGTGCCGTTTGTGAGACGGACTGTCGAAACCCACTGTGGTACTAAAGGCACATACACAAGTCTCGGGGCGGACAGGAAATGCAAGTGCAGTACTGTATTCGTTGATGGATAACCAATAAGAATTTGTATTCATTTCACCTAACACACCCACTACCCCTATTGGACTGAAATTTTCAATTCTGTTCAGTCGAACTTAGGAGGGTCCACTGTATAATAATTATCAGTGAAATTCATAAAAGTAGAATATTATGAACTAAGAGAGACAAATAGTTATTTACAAGCTTTAAAAAGTATTCATTAGTCAATTGGTAAATTAAAATATTAACTATTAACAAAGCGTTAGGATATTAACGAGTTGGTTAAGATTTAATTGAGAATTTTAATGAATTTGTAAAAGTAGATTATTATTATTATTATTATTATTATTATTATTATTATTATTATTATTATTATTATAAATATTTGCAATTCATCAAGGTTTTGAATACTTCTTAGAACGTTTTTTTTTTTTTTTAATTTTAATCAAAACCAGGTATTTGCTAGAAGCACAAAGCAAGAAACATAGTATCTGTCTCTACGGAAGGAAGATAAATCTTTGTTTACTTACCAAGATTCAAACACATGCTCGACGGATTAGTAACCGTAAGATAGTATTAGATTACAAATCAAATAACAGTAGATACATAGCATGTGTGTGCTGTTATCTACTGACATATCATATTCAGTCCAGCAATATATTTCCCCGATGCTCACAACTTACGGTCGTAAGTATTACCTGAATACTGACTTCAGAGATTTCTCACGGAAGAGACTCGGTTTCTAATCCTGATGAGGTCATATAGAATTTTTGAGGTATTATTCTATGTTGGGACAGATCTCCTCCTGTTCTTTACGTCCAATCTTCTCTAGGACAAATCGAGTGAGATTCGTAGAGTTCGAAACGGGTGTTTTATATTCTAGTGCTTTAGTCCTACTAACAATCTCATGAGCCACCGGCGTAGCTCAGTCGGCTAAGGCGCTTGCCTGCCGATCCGGAGTTGCGTTCGGGTGCGGGTTCGATTCCCGCTTGGGCTGATTACCCGGTTGGGTTTTTTTCAGAGGTTTTCCCCAATCATAAGGCAAATGTCAGGTAATCTATGGCGAATCCTCCGGCTCATCTCGCCAAATATCATATCGCTATCACAAATCCTATCGACGCTAAATAACCTCGTAGTTGATATAGCCTCGTTAAATAACCAAGTAAAAAAAAAACAACAATCTTATGCCACTACCACTACAGCATCTCATTTCCTTCGCACGTGTTGTTTAATATATATGTTTTTTATTTTATTAATTAGTTTTTTTTACGACACTTTATCAACTACTATGGTTATCTAGAGTCTGAGTGAGATGAAGGTGTTAATGACAACGACATAAGTCCAGGATTCAGCGCCGTAAGTCACCCATCGTTTGTTCTTGATGGGTTGAGTAAAAACCCCGGAAAAATCCTCAACCAGGATTTTAACCTGGCGCTCAAATCACGGTCGGGGATGCTAACCGTTATTGTACAACGGTGAAGTAAAATGTATGTTAAATGAGTAATTGAAATCACACTTTTATCTTACAGCCCCTGTAGCATCAAAGGAAAGTTAAAAAAGTTGATTTGCAATTATAATTTCATCGTCCCTGAATATCCTTTATTACTTTTAATGGTACGTTAAATAAACGATTAAAGTATCATTAGTACTACCTTATCGCCTCTGAATAGCCTCTGCAGTTTGTTGGGGCTGACAAATGATTGACTCGCCTAGAACAGTGAAAAATTTTAAACGATTTTTGTTAGGAGAAAGTTCACTTTTCCGCCAGTTGTGGATGAAATACAGCTTGATAAAGCAAACTGGATAAAGTACAGTTTTTTTCCAATATGTAATAATATTATTATTTTTTTTTAGTTGATATGTAACCGAAGGATGTATCTCTCCTTGAAATAAGAGAAAAAGATGTAATCATTTATTATAAAAAGCTATATCTTCTCTCCAGTATCACCTTTACTTTTTAACTTCGCTCTAGGCTAGAGTATGCTATTAGGAAAGTCCAGGATAACAGAGAGGGTTTGGAATTGAACGGGTTACATCAGCTGCTTGTCTACGCGGATGGCGTGAGTATGTTAGGAGAAAATCCACAAATGATTAGGGAAAATACTGGAATTTTACTTGAAGCAAGTAAAGAGATAGGTTTGGAAGAAAACCCCGAAAAGATAAAGTATATGATTATGTCTCATGACGAGAATATTGTACGAAATGGAAATATAAAAGTTGGAAATTTATCTTTTGAAGAGGTGGAAAAATTCATATACCTGGGAGCAACAGTAACAAATATAAATGATACTCGGGAGCAAATTAAAAACAGAATAAATATGGGAAATGCCTGTTATTATTCGGTTGAGAAGCTTTTATCACCCAGTGTGCTGTCAAAAAATCTGAAAGTTAGAATTTATAAAATAGCTATATTACCGGTTGTTCTTTATGGTTGTGAAACTTGGAACATAGATTAAGGGTGTTTGAGAATAAGGTGTTTAGGAAAATATTTGGGGCTAAGAGGGATGAAGTTACAGGAGAATGGAGAAAGTTACACAACAACGCAGAACTGCACGCATTATATTCTTCACCTGACATAATTAGGGACATTAAATCCAGACGTTTGATATGGGCAGGGCATGTAGCACGTATGGGCGTGTAGAGTGTTAGTTGGGAGGCCGGAGGGAAAATGACCTTTGGGGAGGCAGAGACGTAGATGGGAAGATAATATTAAAATGGATTTGAGGGAGGTGAGATATGATGATAGAGACTGGATTAATCTTGCTCAAGATAGGGACCAATGGCGGGCTTATGTGAGGGCGGCAATGAACCTCCGGGTTCCTTAAAAGCCAGTAAGTAAGTATATCTTCACTCAGAATCAATTGTTATATTAAAATGTTACAAATATGCATTGCAGTTCAAGATATTAATACATTCTAAAAATATATATTAATTACTCTAAAAAATAAGATTTAAACATTAAGGAAGACATTCAATATAGCATCTTGGAATTGAATGCCTGAGTGGAATAAGGGCCCATCCCATTTCCAATAAATGTTCAAATCTTTCACATTAATAATTTCTCTTTATAAATGTGTAAATCATAATTTCTTTCTTCTCATCATATTACCACAGTCTAATACACACATTCGCGCAGCTTATACGTATAAAATATGCAAACATTTGACAACTGTCGCAACAATAGAGCTCCAGCGGCAAGGAAGTTAAATGTGTATAGAATACATAATTATGATAACCAGGCAGCGCATTTCTGTTACCAAACGCACAGCGGATCGAGTAGTTTCTTCTGGTTCATCTATTACGTCACGTAGATGCATAAGCAGGGTGGAATTGCAAGCAGGTTCGCATGGAATCATTAAATAACAATGTTGTAATGTATGCCTCTGTAACGTAAAATGACGTAGAAAGAACGTTCTCTTAGTTTAAACAAATTTTATGTGATGTTCGTAAAAGATATGCATTTCATAACCTCAGAATATATGTTTTCGTTCACTGCAACAGGATAGGATAAGAATGTTGTAATGTATTATAAATATGCTTCTGTAACGTAATATGACGTAGAAAGAACGTTCACTTAGTAAACAAATTTTCTGTGATGCTCGTAAAAGATATGAATTTCATAACCTCAGAATATACGTTTTCGTTCACTGCAACAGGATAGGTTTTGATAAATTAATTATTTGCATATATTGTGTAAAATGTAAATATTACTAATTTGTATATTGATTTATTATTATTACTATTATTATTACTATTATTATTATTATTATTATTATTATTATTATTATTATTATTATTATTTTGCCCCTGTAACGTCATGTGACGTAGAAAGAACATTTTCTTAGCTTAAACAAAGTTTTACTGGCACTTATAGTAACATATATGATTTTTCATAATCTCAGAACATAAGTTTTCGTTCACCGTAACGGAGTTGATCTCCTTAAATGATTGTATATATTATATTTATAGTATTTACAGTTAATGTGTATCACGTTTACTATTATGTTCTATTATATAAATATTGTATATGCTAGTTCAGTATTATTAACGATCTAATTATATTTCCTGTCATATGTATCACTAATATTTTGTACAGGCCTAGTTTCGCAGTGTTAGTGCGTTTATATGGTTAAAGAGTAGCTGGGCAGACCATTTCAATTTAGTAGCAATACCACTTAACAGTGTTGTCATGCTCCATTATTATTGTGTGCCGAACTAGGTTATATCTTTCGTAGCGTCCTGACGTAAGCATCTAGGATCAGAGTTTGAATACTAAAACTCCAGGATACACTAACCGATAACTTTTCTAATTTGTTTGGGAACGAAAATGCTCTGCCTGGTGATAACACACCAGAGAAATGATATTGCGTAGCTTATTTGATATTTTTATAACATACAGTAACTGTATAGGGTTCTTTTTAATTTTATTTTAGAAAACCTACAAGACTTTTACACTCATTTAACCTGAAAAAAGTTATAACTTCGAGAAATTGAGAATAAAGTATTAAATCCTTCTAGTTCTTACTTTCAAGTGAATCATAATTTAAGATATATAATTTTTCGAACCTGGATGGCAAATTCAATTTATTTCTAAATATAGTTATGCATCATTTGAACTCTGTACGTATTTCCCATGAGAAAAATCATTATTAGTAGCCTCAAAAACAAGGATGTCATTTCAGTCTTAGCCTAGGGGGAGAGGACTATTTTTAGGGCAGATCTTATCGAGTGGCGTACTTCACACTATTTCCTCAGAAATTAACTATTTTCCATACCATAAATTGGCGTAAACTCGACCGCTGACTTAAACTTAATAATACAAAAGGAATTTAACCCATACGAGATGCACTGAATATATTTTAAAGTTCACTCTTTTCTTAAATATCGGCATTTTTTTTAATTATTTTAAGCCACAATAGAGGTTTTATGGTTTTTTATGGTATGTTTACCGCAATTTGCAATGCATGTCCAGTTTCCACACATAGGCCTACTTTTAACTTATCTTACTTACACGATACATTTACATGCACTTACTGCTAATATGACATATTTGCGAACAAATGAATACACAAGTTTGATGAAGAAATTTTAATTTCAATTAACAAATAAATAGTACTTTTATTGGAGTTGTAAAATCAACACCAACCTCATAATGAATCTCTCATTATGTTTTCATATAACAAAATCAGAGCAGCATGGCAAATAATATGTAAACATAAGGAAACACCACCTGAACTTTGCTATTGAAATTAGTGGCAGTACTCTTACAAAGTCCACTGAAGTATCGAATCGGTTTAATGAATATTTTGCAAATATTTTCATTGACCTATTGCTCAATTTGTGAGCATTCTAGGGTTGGTACATCAGGGATGCCAAATAACGTAGGTGTAACATGTCAAGAAGTTTCTTGCTTTCAGCATCCATTAACATAGGCCTACACTCTTCAAAATGAAGTGAACACCGTGTGACATTATTGTAGGCCTACAAATAAAAATAATCGAAACTTTTGTTCATTAAATCTGATCTTCTAAAATTTATCAGAGATTTTCTACCCCTGAAAGAAAAAAATACAAGACGTAAGGTGGACAATAGGCTAAAGATAAATAACCTGTATTATTTTAAAAATAATATTACACAGATTGTACGAGTACGTCTTTTCCACATGTATTTAAACTATTCTTTCTGACATACTAATAGTAATTGATAGCCTAAGTAATAAGTGTTTTACAGGATAGAACATAATACTACTGTGTTGGTTATGATTGAGTTATGACCTTATGACGTCTCTTGGTTTTTAAGGAATCTGATTCGCATATTGCGTATGTGTATTTATATATAATTTTATTTTATTTTCTCAACATAATAATTTAATATTTGATTAACTGAATATACATATTCCCTTCAAAATCACTTATCATGTTTTTAACAAAAACAGATATAATGACAGCTGTTAATGCAGCTAATAACATATATTTCAAACGTTTTCGCCACTTCGCATCTTTAGCCATGATTCAATATCTAATACAGTATATTAAAACATGTATGATAATAATTATTAGCATATGCAAGTGAATGATAAAAAAATTAAACAAGATTTAATTCAAACATATTAAAACATTAGTTGTATTATTATTATTATGTGATCCTTAATTATTTAATTTGTTTACGAAGAATCTTAAAAATTAGATGGCCAGATATAATCACAAACTCAGAACTATGGAAGATAACAAATCAGAAAGAAATCACAATAGAAATCGAAAGACGAAAATGGAATTGGATAGGGCACACACTCAGGAAAGAAGATGGAGCAGTAGAAAGAATGGCTTTGGATTGGAACCCCCAGGGTAATAGAACAAGAGGAAGGCCAAAAAATACATGGAAGAGAGCAGTTTTGGAGGAAGAGGAAAACATGGAGCGAAGTGAAGAAGTTGACTACAAATAGGGTCCGATGGAGGCACTTTGTGAATGCCCTATGCTCCTCATGAGGAGATACAGGAGTTTGATTGATTGATTGATTCATTCATTCATTCATTCATTGATTATTTGAATTATTTAATTGTTACAAGGGTAAAAACTTGGTGAAAAGTTAAAACAACTACTTCCATTATTGCACATAATAAACACCTAATTAAACAACTGTTATTGTACATAATGTGAACATATGTTGTACGCAATATGTATATTTAATTTCTATTAATATTGCATAACATACTGTACATATATTCTGATATATCATTCGACTGTGTATTTTGTTTTATATATATATATATATATTTGATATTGTAATATACTGTGATCATTGAAGGGCGGAAAGATGTGCGTTATGCCTTAAGTTCAGTATCAACGGACTACACTGCTGTCATTCACTCATGTAAACAGCGGCAAGAGAGTACAGTCTGGTAATGAGAACCTCATCACTCCATGCAATCGATCTATAAATACTGGAATGAAGTTGTAATATAGTTATTATGATTTTAAAACTTACCTAAAATGTTACCTGCCACTGCCTGATGATTAAACGATGCATTACACTGAACCACAACTGTACATCCGTAAATTATCGAAAGAGAAAGTTCGACGTCTCTCACTCAAACAGTTTTTCAACATCGAAAAGCTAATTTCCGTGTCACAAGTTGTTAGAGGTGCAAATGAAAAAAGCGCAGTATCGTCGTTTTTCCCTCCACTCAAAATGTTACACAAAACTGTATAGCCAGTATATATATATATATATTTGCAGAATTTGTGGAATTTTTCTTTCACGTAGATTATAAAGTTTCTTGAACGGAATATTTGCAGAAAACATCATATTACATAAATCCACATTAAATTCAGACCTTGTATGTTTTTCATTATTTGATGTCGAAGACCTTTGTATGTTTTCTGTATGTTTCTTGCTGCTACAATGCCACTCTATGTAATATTTCCTACGTATTTTAATTTCACATTTGCGTACAGCATAGAAAATATTTTCCCGTTGCGGGATCAAAATATCTCTTCCGTATTTACCTCTTAGACTGTTTAATTTCAGTCCTTCGACTTAGGTATTGTAAATTACTTTTATACAACACTAGCACCTGCACAAAGGCAGTAAACAATATTGTAAATACTTGGTTTTCTTTCTCATACGATTAGAAGTTGATACTGAAGATCATTTGTTGGTTTCTGGTTGTACTGCCGCCCTCTCGTGGTGCATTTATGTTATTGCGCTTTTACCTGTGTCGTCATCTATACTTCAGACCAAACTAACCTGTATCACGTGGTAACGCACATTTTTCCGCCCTCTAGTGATCATATATGTGTATGTACTGTTACATTTGATGGTTTGTTAACTATAATAAACCTTATATGTCAAATATTTGCTGTTTGTTCATTTTGTTGATGTTGAAGGGTTGTATTCGTTGCATTGTCATTATTTAAATGTCAGACTTCGTTTATGTGTAAACAGTTTAGGTTGTGGAAGTGTAGACTTTCAAGGTGATCATCAAAATGGGTCAATCAAATTATGTTTTGAATTCAACCGCAGAAATATCCATTCAACAGAAAGATTACATTTAGTTGCGATGTGTTTCTTTCTGTAACAAAACGTATAACTATTACAAATATGAATATTAAGTTGATAATGTACGAGTAATTGTAGATATGCAGTAGTACTTACGTTAATAACGATGAACGGCACGTAAATTCCAATGTTATGTTAGGTTGTGGAAGTCGGATACTTTCATTGAAATCAGTAAATTGGGTCAACGAAATTTCTGATTAACGCTGAGTCATATGCCTATCCATTGATCAGATGTGGGTTTTGTTGCAATACAGTATATATTTCTGTAATAAAACTTATAAATTTTAAGAATGACAATATTGTATCGGTAATCTATGGCGAATTTGCAGTTATACTTACCATCACCTGTAACAATACACACACTTAATTATATGATCACACTACATTACAATATCAGGTATACATAAAACAAAATACATAGTCAAATTATATATCAGAATAAATGTTACGCAATATTAATATAAATTAAATGTACATGCTGCGTACAATATATGTTCTCATTATGTGCAATAACAGTTGCTTAATTAAGTGTATTTTATGTGCAATAATGGAAGTTACTTAGGCCTACTTACAAATGGCTTTTAAGGAACCTGAAGGTTCATTGCTGCCCTCACACAAGCTCGCTATCGGTCCCAATTCTTTGCAAGATTAATCCACTCTCTATCATCACATTCCACCTCCTTCAAATCCATTTTAATATTATCCTCCCATCTACGTCTCGGCCTCCCCAAAGATCTTTTTCCTCCGGTCTCCCAACTAATAACCTATATGCATTTCTGGATTCGCCCATACATGCTACATGCCCTGCCCATCTCAAACGTCTCGATTCAATGATCCTAATTATGTCAGGTGAAGAATACAATGCGTGCAGTTCTCCGTTGTGTAACTTTCTCCATTCTCCTTTAACTTCATCCCTCTTAGCCCCAAATATTTTCTTAAGAACCGTATTCTCAAACACCCTCTGTTCCTCTCTCAAAATAAGATTCCAAGTTTTCACAACTACACAGAACAACCGGTAATATAACTGTTTTATAAATTCTAACTTTCAGATTTTTTGACAGCAGACAAGATGACAAAAGCTTCCCAGCAGAATAGTAACAGGCATTTCCCATATTTTTTCTGCGTTTAATTTCCTCCTGAGTGTCATTTATATTTGTTACTGATATTTGAATTTTTCCACCTCTTCGAAGAATAAATCTCCAATTTTTATATTTCCATTTCGTACAATATTCTGGTCACGAGACATAATCATATACTTGGTCTTTTCGGGATTTACTGCCAAACCTATCTCTCAAGTAAAATTTCCGTGCTTTCCCCAATCTTTTGTGGATTTTCTCCTAACATATTCACGTCATCCGCATAGACAAGAAGCTGATGTAACCCGTTCAATTCCAAACCCTGTCTGTTATCCTGAACTTTCCCAATGGCATATTCTAGAGCGAAGTTAAAAAGTAAAGATGATAGTGCATCTCCTTGCTGATGTAATCCGTTCAATTCCACACCCTCTCTGTTTTCCTGAACTTTCCCAATGGCATATTCTAGAGCGAAGCTAAAAAGTAAAGGTGATAGTGTATCTCCTTGCTTTGGAAAAGCATCAGATAGAAACTGGCCTATACGGAACATCATACAGTACTTCTCTTTTAACCGAGTTATATGCCTTTTCCAATAATAGAAGTAGGTGTTTTAATTTATTACTAGTTTTTTACCATTGTAATAATTAAATAATTAAGGGTGACATAATAATTAATGTAACTAATGTTTTAATACGTATGATTTTAAATATTGTTTAATTGTTAATCATTTACTTGTGTATCCTAATAATATCACACTTGTTTAAATGTACTATATTAGATATTGAATCTATGCTCGAAAATGCCCTATAGCGTAAACGTTTGCAATATATGTTCTTAGCTACATTAACAAATGATTATATGTCATAATATCTGTTTTTGTTAAAAACTTGACAAGTCATTTTGACGGAAATGTATTCAATTAATCAAATATCATATTTGACATATCGGAATACGAACACAAAGTTCTTTAAGATAATAATCTGACTTTATACGATGAAAGAGTAATGGAACGGAGAAAAATTCTCTCCGCCGCCGGGATTTGAACCCGGGTTTTCAGCTCTACGTGCTGATGCTTTATCCACTAAGCCACACCGGATACCACCCCGGCGTCGGACAGAATTGTCTCTGATTAAGTTTCAAATCTTGGGTTCCCTCTAGTGGCCGCCCTTTACACTACGTCATAGATGTCTATGAACGTAGGACCGAAGTCCACACATGTGCTGAGGTGCGCTCGTTCTGAGTGACTAGTTGGCCGGGATCCGACGGAATAAGCGCCGTCTTAAATCACGAAGTGATTTACGCATATCATATATATTATTTTTAATGTACCGAAGTACATATGATATTTCCATGATATTCTGCGTCATCATACGATGAAAGAGTAATGGAACGGAGAAAAATTCTCTCCGGCGCCGGGGTCCGTCGGATCCCGGCCAACTAGTCACTCATAACGAGTGCACCTCAGCACATGTGTGGACTTCGGTCCTACGTTCATGGACATCTATGACGTAGTGCAGAGGGCGGCCACTAGAAGGAACCCAAGAGTTGGAACTTAATCAGAGACAATTCTGTCCGACGCCGGGGTGGTATCCGGTGTGGCTTAGTGGATAAAGCATCAGCACGTAGAGCTAAAAACCCGGGTTCAAATCCCGGCGGCGGAGAGAATTTTTCTCCGTTCCATTACTCTTTCATCGTATGATGACGCAGAATATCTGCATGGAAATATCATATGTACTTCGGTACATTAAAAATAATATATAATCTGACTTTAGTTATAAAATATAACTTACTTACTTACAAATGACTTTTAGAGAGCCCGGAGGTCCATTGCCGCCCTCTCATAATCCCGCCATTGGTCCCTATCCTGAGCAAGATTAATCCAGTCCCTACCATCATGTCTCACCTCCCTCAAATCTGTTTTATATTATCGTCCCATCTACGTCTCGGCCTCCGCAAAGGTATAAAATATAACAGAATTTCTAAAGTTACATTTCGGAGACTGTTCAGAAATTTCGAAAAATAATTGTTTAAATTTTCGAATATCTTCAGTTTGTAGATTTATTTTGTCCATGAACGTTCTGAGTAAGAAATATAATTGATTTATCTTTTAATTATTTCATAAATGGCAAATTGAAACAAAATGTATAAAATCAATCAATTACACATTAGTTGAAAACTGTGCAAATTACGTTCCTAACTGAGCTCTCGTAAGATGTTGTACGACATTTTTGTCCAGTCTTTCTACCGTTTCAGTATTATTTCCAAAGCGAGAAAATTGCAATTTTTACGAATGGTGTGGTGTAACAATTTTAATGTGCTGCCTCTTTAAAAAATTCCAAGAACACTCGTCATTTATTGAGGTGAGATTCTTCAAAACCCTTCTAGTATAATAGTCTCAGCCCTTGTTTATTCCAGCCAGAAACTAAAAGAATACAAGGCAATTATCCTCTTACATCAGCGCGATGCCATGTCTCCACATATGATAACACACATCTCACTGGCATCCGTGCTGTCTTACCAAGGCCGTAACTTCCACGTAAAGTTAAAGCTGCACATCTTAACCAAATATTACACCAGTGTGGACAAAGATCGCATAATGCACTGCATAGCATTGTTAACAAAAAATATTCTCAAATCGTGAGTTTTATGGATCATTTTCAGACAATTTTTGCTTGTGTCTGTGGTGTAAAATATTAGTAAATTCAATAATTGCCCATTCAGATTTACATACAATTCATTTCAACTTACACTAGTAAGCCTAAATCTCTCGATTATAGAAATTTAGTAGAGACATGTCAATTGCAATAATTCAAACATTATATAATTAATTTCAAATTATACAAATTAAACCATATATTGTTTTTTAATCAGTCGCATGACTGCAATTTACTCAGAATTTGTAATTAATTTAATTTTACTTACAGCAAAAAAAAAAAAAATCATTTTGCACTAAGGTGGAGTGAAACATTTTAATTTTGAGTTCCATTATGTAATATCCCCCAAACGTTATGGGCCATATAATATTGTTATTCCGTAAAATTTGAGAATCTATGCTAATAATAAATCTGTAGCCGAAATTTTTCTGGTAATTTTCGCTTTTCCAAAAATAATTGGTCCTAACATGTATAATTAACCATCCTGAAACCGAAAATCGCTTTTTTTTTTTAATTTTTGTTTGTATGTCTGTCTGGAAGTTTGTTACTTTTCCACGCGATAATGGCTGAACCGATTTATATGAAAATTGGAATATAAATTAAGTTCGTTGTAACTTAGATTTTAGGCTATATGGCATTCAAAATAATTTATTTAAAAGGGGGGTTATAAGACGACTTGAATTAAATAAATCGAAATATCTCCCTCATTACTGATTTTCGTGAAAAATGTTACATAACAAAAGTTTCTTTGAAAATGATTTCCGATAAGTTTTATTCTATGCAAAATTTTGATAGGAGTGATGTTTAATGACATAAATGAGTTTTAAAATTAAAATAACGATGCCACCTATTGGCCTGTAATGAAATAGAAACAAATGACTTCGTATATAAGGGGGCCTTGGACAACAACAATCGAAAGCTATTAAACATAGCCTACAGAGAATGTTTCTATATTTGTATGAAGTAATATCGGAAGTTAATTAACCATTTGTATAATTAATTATTATTTCACCATTCGAAAGTGTAGTTTCTCTAGATGGACATAATGCTATAATGTTATTACATAACTTCTGAGTGAATTGAGGACAGGTAAGATTAAAATAGTTTCTTATG
The DNA here is from genome assembly GCF_040183065.1 of Periplaneta americana. NCBI lineage: Eukaryota > Metazoa > Arthropoda > Insecta > Blattodea > Blattidae > Periplaneta > Periplaneta americana. The sequence continues at coordinate 124,928,117 of NC_091124.1, read as the reverse complement.
CACAGAAAACTTGATAGGCTATTCTGTATATTCTTTTCCTGTATTTCTTAAAATAACGTTTATGTACACATTCATTTTCATCTCAGAGAATTAACGAACAACGAAAGTGTATTGATTTAGTATGCAGTAATAGTATGTTAGCTTAGCATTAAGTTTTATTCTATGCAACATTTTGATAGGACTGATATTTAAGGATATACAAGACTTTTAAAATAACAATACAATACATTTTCACCGCCACCTCAGATTACAGCGTTCCTGCAATAACTCCTATGTGCAAAATATAAAATTTTTGAGTAGGAAGAAAAAACACATTTATTCAATCCATGGCAATGGTACATAGGAGATCGTGAATTCTTACATTTTCGAAAGAAAGAAATATAATTACATATCACTATATATGCTGTATCACTATTTAAGTTATTTGAAGAGTTCAGAACCATAATGAGCCAAGCGCCATTTACTGAAGACGTAAAAAATAAGGGTTAAAATTAAGTTATTACCATAATTCAATGGAAACATAGGAGATCGTGAATTCTTACATTTTCGAAAGAAAGAAATATAATTACATATCACTATATATGCTGTATCACTATTTAAGTTATTTGAAGAGTTCAGAACCATAATGAGCCAAGCGCCATTTACTGAAGACGTAAAAAATAAGGGTTAAAATTAAGTTATTACCATAATTCAATGGAAACATATACATATAAAGTATGCACATTAAAACTAAATGATATATCAATCTTCATTAAACTATGGTTGCATGTAATAACAAATAAGAAACATGTCAAAGGAATTGTCATTGCACCAAATGAGTGGTCTCTGGATCAAAATGATCGCATTTTAATTATTTAAATACAATTTAAATTAAGTAACATAGTAAACGATTTATCCTTCTATCAAACACGAATGTTCCCTGGATCAAATGTCCAATTTTAATTATGTAATAATTACTTTATATTTATTTCTAACGGGTGCAGCGGAGCGCACTGATACGGCTAGTAATAATATAATATCTTGAGGACTCTATAGCGCTATAAAGTTGAAGTAGAATAATATATAAGAATTTTATTTAAGTAAAAATCCATTTCCTTCCATTTTCGCATAGGTGCACCGTTAATGATTAGTCAGATCATATTCATTGGTGAATTTATTTGAAGCCTTTTTATTTAACTGTTGGGGATATAAAATAACCGATAATGTTCACAAATGTTGTGGCAAAAAAAATATCTGACCGATTTGGTGTTTCCGGCCGTTCAGGTGCAACATTACATCGACTGTGCTACAAGACGTAGGGATCATCAAAAAACAAAATATAAACTTAAATTTTTGTATTGACAGGAGAAAAGTTCGAACGTCCTGTCGAAATGTTTAAATTATGGTTTATTTAACGACGCTCGCAACTGCAGAGGTTATATCAGCGTCGCCGGTGTGTCCCGCAGCAGTTCTTTAACATGCCAGTAAATCTACTGACATGAGCTTGTTGCATTTAAACACACTTAAATGCCATCGACCTCGGCTGGGATCGAACCCGCAACCTCGAGCATAGAGGGCCAGCGCCATACCAACTACGCTTCTGAGGGCGACACGCCCTGTCGAAAAATTGTTTCAATTTAAGAAGTAATTTTACAGTTACTACTTTAAATGTGAAAGAATTGATAGGAAAGGCAAAACACTGTGCCAAGGAATATTTAAAATGCCTTTAATCTATTTAATCGAAGAATAGTGAAGGAAGAACATATATCACTTCTTAAAGAGCCAGAAACATAATACTTTTGACTTATTACATTAGTATCGAGTTCGGGTCAGAATACTGCAAAGTCTGTAATTTCTTTTATGAATCCTAGCATTAATATACGCTTGTTATGACGCTATAAATCATGAAGAATTGGCCTAATTGTGACACTAATGCCAGAAAAGGTTACCTAGCAACTAGTATTCCATGACGTCATCACACCTACACAACACAATTTTATACAAAGTAGGTACCTGTAAGAAAAAGCTTCAAACAAATAACATTGTCTTAGAAACGGTTACTTAGACACTATGCAATATAATACGTCATATCCAGTACGCACGTCTCTACTAGTACACAACATTACATTTTGTAAATTTATAATAGGCTAGTTATTTTTTTACATACTTTAATGCTAGAATAGCATAAAACGTTGGATGTAACACGTGATTTGAACATTCTTTCTGCCATAGCAGACTGCCTAAATGACAAAGAATACTATACAAATTTAAATACCTTGATAGTGTAATAGTAACAAAGGTTCAATTTGCTAATACACGATATTATGAGAGATTATTTAATTTGGCCTTCAGTTCATACTATGAATGGTTAGGATCAGTATTCCAGATATGAACTGGAATTAAGTTGGCTGATTCGAAGTAGAATGTGATGTCACAGCACAGGTACAGGTACGTTCATATACAAAATAGTTACGCATCCTCCGTCCTCTTTCCCTAGAATGTCAAAATCTGGACGCAGTCATAGTGAGTAGTCTCGTCGATCACTGCTCTTACTAGTTGTATTATTTAAATAACTACATCTTTGTGGCTGATTTAAATTTCATTTCAGAGTTAAAATTCCTTATGTAAGACGCTCAAACGTGTAATATTGCAGGACATAGTTGATATTTTAAGTAATATTTTCACTGTCAATATACACAACATTACATATAAATTGTTTAAAATAAACGTAAAAGTGATAAAAAAAACAGTGCAGTGAAAGACACTGCAATACCAAAAGTCACAGAAAGTGTGTTCAACGTAATCCAGAAAACCAGAATCATAAACATCTGAAAATTATGAAGATATTAATTCGACATTTAGCAAGGATTTGTGTAGCCTACTATGATGTTCACTGCCAACATCCCAATTAATAAATTAGATTATTATCCTCATTTTAGAGAATTTCTTGAAAAGTACACAGAAAATTAGTGGGTTTCCAATGATGAGCTATATATGAAGTCCCCTAAGATAACACGAAAAATTATCAGACAATAGGAATATCTTGTATATATCATGCACCCAAAACATCATCATCATCATCATCCTTCACGAATTAGGTCTCTGTAGACCTGTTTCGGCCCCATCTAGCAGTCTTCTTAAAGGTCTTCCTGGTCGACGATGTCCTCTAGGTTTATACTGCATCATAATTTTTGGGATTCTTGAATTTTCCATTCTTCTTACATGATCTAGCCAATTGAATTTGTATCTGCTGATTTTTTCTTCTACTGACTCTACTTCTAATTGTTCTAAAATTTCTTCATTTCTTTTTCGGTCTAAAAGAGTATATCCTGCTGTCCTCCTCAAAAATTTCATTTCCGTTGCTTTGATTCTGTTCACGTCTTTTTTCTTTAATGACCAAATCTCGCTTCCGTATAAAAGGGTGGGTAATGCTAGTGTATTATATATTTTTATTCTTGTAGATTTTTGTACTAATTTAGCTTTTAATGCATTGTTTATTATTCCTAGAATTTGTGTAAATTTGGTAATTTTCTTGTTCACATCTTTTTCATTTTGATAAGATATTTCACAACCCAGATAATTGAAATTTTGCACTTGTTCGAGGCATTGGTTATTGTGTATTATCTTACTTCTGACTGGGTCTTGTCCTAAAAATGCCATTACTTTTGATTTTTGTGCTGAAATTTCCATCCCAAAATCTTTTAATATTTTATTTAATGTATACAATCCTCTTTGTAAATTATCCTCTGAATTGGAAATTATGACTTGATCATCGGCATAGAGTAAGGTATTTAATGTTAGAGCACTGGTTATTTTGATTCCTGATGTGTAGATTTGGTTCCATTTTAAAATAATTTCATTTATATAAATATTAAATAAAGTTGGTGATAGTGGACAACCTTGTCGAACTCCATTATTAACTAATTTTCTTTCGGATATACAGTTATTTATTTTGACACTTATTTTGCTGTCTGTGTAGATTTCTATTATATTTTGCAATAGCAAATTTGGAATATTTTTTTCTTGTAATATGTCGAATAAAAGGTCTCTTCGGACTTTATCAAAAGCTTTCACAAAATCAATAAAAGCTATATGGGTTTCTAAATTAAATTCTCTTCTTTTTTCTAACAATAGTTTCATACTAAATAATGGATCTACACATGATCTTCCTTTTCTAAAGCCATTTTGACACTCCAGAAGGAAAGTTTCAGCATGTTTTTTTAATTTTTAATTTAAAATCCTACTAAATATCTTATAACATGTGTTGAGGATACTAATCCCTCTATAGTTTTCAACATTCTGTTTATCTCCTGTTTTATATATGGGAATAATTACACTATTTTTCCATTCTTCCGGTAAAGTGGCAGTCAGATATATTCTGTTTAGAAATCTTAGTAATCTTTCTTGAAATAGATCTCCTGCATATTTATACAATTCTGAATTTAGGTTATCTTCTCCAGGTGATTTATTATTTTTCGTCTTCTTTAATGCTTCTTGTAGTTCTTCTTTGGTAATGCATTGTTCATCTGGGTTTTTTGTGTCCCAGAATTTTGAATCAAAAGTAGGATTGTTCCATAAGTTTTTGTAAAAGTCTAGGAATGTTTCTATTTTGGGGCAAGGGTTTATCTTGGCGGATTCCTTTATGTCTCTGTTCATGTATTTTAAAATTTTATATGTATTGGGTTTCATTTTATAAATGTCAGTTTCTAAAAAAGATATAAACTCTTTCCATGATTGCCTGTGTCGTTTTCTAATTTCTCTGTTAGCTATCGCCCTTTTATGTTTATAATCTATTTCATCATTAACGGATTTTGTTTGAAGGTATTTTCTATAAGCTATATTTTTATTTTTTATGATCTCCTCAATTTCATCATCCCATGATCTTAATTTTTTCTTTTGTGTGAAAGCCTTATATTTTCCGATGCTCTCCGTGGCTGCCTGTGATATTTGAGTTTTAATATTTTCCCATTATTTGTGAATGTCTTCATCTTCAGGTATTTCTAACATTTTTTGTTCAAGTCTTTTTTGATAAAGCCAGCGTACACTGTCGTCATGGATTAATCTAATTTTGTAACGCATTAATTCTTGTGCTACTGAAATAATTTCTTACAATATAAAATCATCTCAAGTGACATCCGCATATGTTAAAGTTCAGTAATTTACGAATGTACGTTATTATTCACTGTAAAAATGACGAAACTGATCATCACGGCTCAAGCATGTGTTTACTAGTACAGCTTCAGAATGTCGGGAGTTGACTGTACTCCACGAACTCGCAGCGACGATGTGTTTGTTTATGTTCTTATCCGTTACATTATCTGTGTTCGGCGTACTATACAGTATACCCATTGCGTCTTTAACTTCAGTCTTTAGGTAGCTGGAATACGAAGCCTATAAATGGCTGTTTAATATTTAAATAGAATCTTTCAAAGTTTATCAATTTTGCTCTGGAATGGCGAAATTTTTTAATGAAATTTAAAAACTGCCTTGGAATGGTGTCACGGCTTCCAATCAGCAACCCAATGATGGAGAAGTTATCAATGTTATATTTTTATTGGAAGTGTGGTACTGTTGCTTCATATAAGGTTTTTTTCAAGTCAACAGCTTCCGGCTGGTCCACGCCTATTTTAAATCTCTCTGTCGGGTCTATGACGAAGCCTCTTCTACTCATCTTATCAATGGCAGTTATATCAGCTCTTCCCGTGCTTCCGTCGGTAGCAAGGCAATGCACTTCTTAAAAAATGTCTTAATTCTTGCCAGACAGAGCGGTTGCAATTTTACTTCTTATGCGATGGTGTCTTGTATTGCGCAGAAGTTCACCACGTGGACAATAACCAAGGACATGGGCCAACGTGTCTTTCTCACTGCAGTATCTGCAGTGGGTTCCATCCTGATTACGTCCATGGAGTGATCTAACAGGAGCAACATTCATTACCTTTTAACTTTATAGGGATTCGCCAATCAGCACTACTTATCCTTTTTGTGTTTTCAACCATCTCTTTCCAAAAGAACAGTATTCATAAAGAGCCACATCTTTGCCGTGAGTTCGTAAGCACTAATTACATAAATTGCTATTTGGAAGTAAGACATCTGCTCAGATTATCTCTTAGCAATTGGTTGCTATGGTACGGCAGTTAACACGACACGTGCAAAATATAGTGTTACACTATTCTTACAGTTAAAGTTGGAATTAAAAGGCCTACTCGAGTGGCTTATAATTATACCAAATACATATGAATGAACCTCTCCCTTGATCACTTGAATTCTTTGTGAAGATACTACAAGAGCAAAAGGATACTCTGAAAGTTTAGGGAAAGCACTAGAATTTTGTGAATTGTTGACGTTTGTGGCATTATGATCAAATAAGGCATACGAGTATTAGTCACAAATGGATACAACGAAAGTCCATGATCTCAGTACCAATCACAAATACCTGTATGAAATTTGTAATACCGTTGTTTCTGGGAACTGCCCATCAGATCTGATATTAAAAAGTCCAGGGAAAATTTTACATGCTAGATAGCTCACAACTGCTAGTCTATTTTTGCGTCTCTACATTGGCACTGAGAACTAATCGTGCAATTTTATTATTATTGCAGCATATACATCGTTTGGGCCTAATGTCCACTTAGTTCAATGTTAAAACAATTCTTCATATACTTCTGCAGCAAAGTGTGAATTCAATCTAATCCAGTATTCACAGTACCTGGATTACGAATGAAAGCAGTTATCTATCTGGTAATTAAGAAGAATACCGGTACCTATTTCTGCCATCCGAACAACTTAATACTTACAATGATAAAATACTATTATTATATGTTATTATTGTGAGGATTAAATTATAATTTACAATACATCCATGTTTTATTGCTAACTCTTTGTAATATTAAGGAAGTAATTTAAAATTTTAAAACATAGATCAACATTTTTCGTTATATATTTTTTTTTTCAAGAAATAATTGTTTTTTCTTAATAACTATTCAAAAAATTGCCCCCATAATGTTAATTAAGTTTATGTGAAAGAGTGGAAAACCACGTTTTTTCCCCTTACTTATCTATAAGTACAGTTGTAAGTATGTGTCGTTTTCCTTTTTATAACGTTAAATAATTGTATCTTTATTAAAATATCATATAAACACGGTATATTCGAGTTCCACTAGTAAAAAAAATACATAATTTAGGAATTATTTCTAATATGGAAGGTTGGTTGGAGCCCTCAAGAAGTTATTCAATTATAAAATCGAAGTTATTGTACTAAATGTCTTTGTAAGACACAGCATTTCCGCACTATTACTGTTTTCAATCAAATTAAAGTTGAATTACGTATGTTTTCCCTCCACCTTATTGCCCATGAGCTTACAGGTATGACAGGTATTCTATTTCACATTTCACTCAGAGCAATAAAGCTTAATATCAACCATAAACCAGAGGCATATCTGCAACTCATTCAACTTGTATATTAAATTTTAATGTAGAGGATAGTCACCATATTATGGGATGCATTTTACAATATTTTAATCACAATGAGAAAATTAATTGGAATAAATAATTTTGAAAAGTGTTTATTTCTCATGAATTTCATTATTCCCCTTATAAATCGTTTAAATGGATAAGCTTATTGTAGCACATAAAATGGTTGGGCACATATTTCTAAGAAGGAACATTTTACGTGAAAACAAAGATGAATAATTTATGAAATTCATCAAATGAGTATATCGTTTACAAAAATCACACACAAACAATATCTTCTTAGCTCATCTGCACTCTTTTTGACGCCATCCTTTGCACTGAACATACTGTGACGAATGCGCACATTTGATCTCCGGAAAACTGTCCGCCGCAAAGGACGCACTTTGAGTCTTCACTGTTTGGTGTTGATGAAATTTCACAGACTTTCACAAGATTCATCACTCGTTAAACTCAGTTCCGAATCTGATGCTGATGTCTCTTAATTTACTCTCTCTCTATTACTTTTGTTTGGTGAAACTGCTGATTTGCTGAGGATTGTCGAAGAGACAATGGCTTTTACATATCTTGATTTTATCTTGTCATATTTTCTTGAACGATGCATTGCAAAGCGAAGCAGTAACCATGGTAGCCTTACCATAAAGGCTTCCCCTCTGTGCCCATTTATTCTTCAAGATCCCGGTCGGGACAAGTTACTTGGTTGAGGTTTTTTCCGGGATTTTCTCTCAACCAATATGAGCAAATGCTGGGTAACTTTCGGTCCTGGACTCCGGACTCATTTCACCGGAATTGTCACCTTCATCTCATTTAGACGCTAAATAATCTGTGATGTTGATAAAGCGTTGTAAAATAACCTACTAAAAACATTCTTCAAGAGAGAAAGGGTGATATACACACTTCCAGAACTACTGCTTTCCTGAATGTTCTCTGAGCTCTCGTACTACGAATCGAACGCTGTGAAGTCGCTGTATCAGAAAACATTTCTATTAGGTAGGTAGATTCCACTTGGAACCTAACGTCAGTCTGGACTTTCAGGTAAACTCTATGAAGAACTTTTACAATTTCGAACTGAGTGACTGAATTCTCTGTACTCTTAATGTGAGCTCTTATTTCTTCAGTGTCATGTGCCTTCATTGGCCCCATAAATGTTTCACCCAACGGTTGCATTTTATGAGTTGTACATGAGGGAAATCACAAAATTTTAACGTGACTTTTTTCCTTCTTAATTCAATCATATCCACCGCTGTGGAGTAATGGTTAGCATGCCTGACCATGAAACGAGTGGGTTCTGAGTTCAAATCCTGGTTGAGACAAGTTACTTGGTTGAGATATTTCGGAGTTTTCCCTGAATCCATTGAGAACAAATGCTGGATAACTTTCGGTGATGAATCCTGGACTCATTCAGTCGGCATTATCACCTTCATCTCACTCAGACGTTTGATAATCATAGAAGTTGATAAAGCGTCGTAAAATAATCTAGTAAATTGAATCACGTCTTGTTGCAACTGTGGTGAATATTGTCCATTAAGAAATAATAGCACAAGTTTTTTCTAAGTTCGTTTCACTTTACTGATGAAAAATTTCAACCATTTCCTAAATATCTCAGCCTGAATCCATAACTGTAAAAGAATTAGTCAGGTAGAGAATAGACTTTGGGCATTTTACCTCTCTTTTCCTCCTAATTTTTACACGATGGAATAGTCGACTATGGCCAATATAAGTTAGGACTTGATATTTACAAAGAGTTTCGTATAATTATGAATAAAACAATTTTAAGTCATTTTAGACAATATTTAATATGTTTTGCATTATATTTCCAAGTTTTTATGTCATATTTTAGTATTTTAGGAAATAAGTGAATACATATTTCTAGAGCTTTTAGGGCATAGAGATCCGAGCCTTAATCATGACCATTATTATTATTATTATTTTTATAATAATAATAATAATAATAATAATAATAATAATTATTATTATTATTATTATTATTATTATTATCAGTAACTTTCGAGGAATATCACTTTTGTTGACGTCGTACAAAATTTCGTCCAATATTCTTTTGAGAAGATTAACTCCATATGTAGATGAAATTATTGGGGATCATCAGTGTGGTTTTAGGCGTAATATATCAACTATTGATAAGATATTTTGTATTCGACAGATAATGGAGAAAAAATGGGAGTATAAGGGTACAGTGCATCAGTTATTCATAGATGTCAAAAAGGCATATGACTTGGTTAAGAGAGAGGTTTTATATAATATTCTTATTGAATTTGGTATTCCCAAGAAACTAGTTAGATTAATTAAAATGTGTCTCAGTTAAACATACAGCAGAGTCCGTATAGGTCAGTTTCTGTCAGATGCGTTCCCAATTCGCTGTGGGCTAAAGCAAGGAGATGCACTATCACCTTTACTTTTTAACTTTGCTCTAGATTATGCCATTAGGAAAGTTCAGGATAATAGAGATGGTTTGGAATTGAACGGGTTACATCAGCTGCTTGTCTACGCGGATGACGTGAATATGTTAGGAGAAAATCCACAAACGATTAGAGAAAATACGGGAATTTTACTTGAAGGAAGTAAAGAGATAGATTTGGAACTAAATCCCGAAAAGACAAAGTATGTCATTATGTCTCGTGACCGAAGTATTGTACGAAATGGAAATATAAAAATTGGAAATTTATCCTTTGAAGGGGTGGAAAAATTCAACTACCTAGGAGCAACAGTAACAAATATAAATGATACTCGGGAGAAAATTAAACACCGAATAAATATGGGAAATGCCTGTTATTATTCAGTTGACAAGCTTTTATTATCCAGTGTTCTGTCAAAAAATCTGAAAGTTAGAATTTATAAAACTGTTATATTACCGGCTGTTCTTTATGGTTGTGAAACTTGGACTCTCACTTTGAGGGAGAAACATGGGTTAAGGGTGTTTGAGAATAAGGTTCTTAGGAAAATATTTGGGGCTATGAGGGATGAAGTTACAGGAGAATGGAGAAAGTTACACAACACAGAAATGCACGCATTATATTCTTCACCTGACATAATTAGGAACATTAAATTCAGACTTTGAGATGGGAAGTGCATTTAGCACATATGGGCGAATCCAGAAATGCGAGGCCGAGACGTAGATGGGAAGATAATATTAAAATGGATTTGAGGGAGGTGAGATATGATGATAGAGACTGGATTAATCTTGTTAAAGATAGGGACCAATGGCGGGCTTATATGAGAGCGGTAATGAACCTGCAGGTTCCTTAAAAGCCAGTAAGTAAATAAGTACCTAAGTAAGTAAATTATTATTATTATTATTATTATTATTATTATCATTATTATTATTATTTTTATTATTATTAACTTCACATCCTTCTAAGCTATACCAATAATTCAGAGGTGATGAGATCATAAGTATTATCCCCTTGCTAAGTCCGAGTCCAGTACTGGAACATGGTTTCTTTTCCTAAGAGATTAACAACACAAAAATACTGATTAAATAGAATAATTTTGTTCAGTTCTTTACACACTTACACACCAACTGGGAAGTTGTAGAAACATGATGGCAGTTACTTGAAACACCATGCAACTGCCAGATGGGGAGACCGGAAATATGCCAACCGAACATTTAGTTGGTTTCTCGCAACGAACTAGAAAGAGTATATAGAGTGGCTGTTGCACCACCATATTTGAAACAAACTGAAAGCGCTTTCGCCATGTTATAAACGCCCCAAAACAGATTGGGCGTGGTGGTCAAGTCGAGCAGTTTGTCAACAGTTCGTTTACATAAATCATTTCAAGAGAAGTGTAAAAATCTGGAGTATCGTAAAAAAATTACTTATGTACAGTATTAGAAAAATGTTTTGTCGCACACATACTTTATAAATCCCAGAAAGGAGCCAGTGCGCATGATTAGACATACAACGAAACAAAACTAATTTTATTACCTCAGCTAGTCTTTCACTTGTGAACCAGGTCGCTCGTCCTCTGATCTTGGGCACTGTCTCCTTTCTGGGGCTTATAAAGTATCTGTGCGACAAAACTTTTTACTAAGACTGTACGAGATTTGATTTAAGGCTAACGCTAAATCTAAAACACTTGAGCTATTCTTAAAAGGAAAACTTAAGAATGATCTAAATAACTGAGTAAAATTGTCATGTACTGTATGAACGACAAAACTTCCAGCAAATATACTGAAGCAACTCTTAATATCCTAAAGTTTTTTTTAATGCGATCTGGAAAACTGCCTGTAAAATGAGCGAGTATGAGTCGGACGATTTTTTTTAGTTGTTTATCAGTCTCAACAAGTTGCAGAATTATTTAGAATACCATAATATATTATAGAATGGAAATTGGCCCTAACTGCGTTAAACAGTCTCTATTTCTAAGCTTGTAACCTCAGTAACACGTTAAATATCACAACACGCTTTTAGTTTTTTTTCAATAGTGTATAATAGAAGACATTCCCCGGAATAAGGATGTTACCAACAAAACTATAATTCATGTGTCAGAAGAAAGGAAAATAATTTCAGGGGCATATTTCACTAGATCTATATTTACTGTCACAACCATTTGACTGAATAAGGATTAAGTTTATTCCGTCATAGAACGTAATAATTTGATATAAATAAATGCTTTAAAATTATTTTTCTACCTGCATAATATATTTCGAAAATCTGATGTCACATCCTTTTTCCTGGGAAGTCTTCATTATGTTCTTTTCTGTCCCTCCAGTCAAAATATTGCCAAAAACAATACGACCTAACCAAGAGTTTTGCAGAATTTTGCATGTCAGTGTTGAAATACTATTTTAATAATGTATTGCTATTAGGTTTTGACTGGGTTTCAAATGGAATTATAGTTGTTTTATCCATATTTAATTTAAGTTATTATTTGTGAACCATTTATTTGGTTATCGTTTGTCTCCGAAATATACCTACTTTTTATAAGCTATAGCTCACTGTCTTCTTCTGTAAGTAGTAAGGACTCCAGGAGCAGAAATAAAGAATATCATAGAATTTTGTTCATTAATAAAACACTCAAAAGCATACAAGACGAAGGTTTAGTGCATTGTTTTTTCTAAAGATGAGCAGGAAATCGAAAAGTTGTAGGTACTGCGCTGGGCAGCACGCGTCTTCTATCGTACCGTAGTTGTTTACTATATATTTATTTTCGAAGTGTCGTGAACAGAAAATGCTATGCTCAGTGGAATACCATTTGTCTCGTTTCATATTATTTATTATCCATTGTTTCTTTAGTTCCTTATTTTTCAAAGGGAATCTGCAAGAAAAGAAAATTACTGTACATATTGTAGGGTCTACTGGGCTTTGTTACAAATTTACGCATGCAACAGAATGCTGCTAATTAGCAAAACTATGCACTTAACTTCACAAAATTTAGTTGAAATGTGTTACATCCTTCGTCATTTTTCTTCTGCTATTGCAGTTATATGCAGCACACACAGGAGACTTTTTTTAAGTGGCTGTCATCTCCGTATGCAACACATGGAAAGCAGACGAAATTATACAACGGAAGGCGCTTATTTTAATAACTGCCGTATTTCGTCTTGGTACCGCCCAGAGCGCTGTACAAGTCAAGCTAGCCCTTCTGTAGACTCTTTCTAGCTTGTTGGTTTCTCGTCTTGTAAATTGACGACGACGTTGTAAATGGAATACCGATCGTTTTACTGTTCACATTGAACGTCGAACTCGGTCTTCTGGGGATTGTATCACTGGTTTAAAAGAGCAACAGGTGTTGCTAGGAGTTACAGTAGTTGGCAAAGGAATGAAAGATTTATTATCAATCTGTCAGCACAGAGTAGGTCAAGGATTTGTAAAGATGTATGTTCTTCTATTGCTAAAACATATGTTCACAAAAAAAAATGTTTATTTTTGCTGGGACATTAACACTCACAGAAACAAATTTAAAATGTAAGGAATAGATTATATAATGTTATATTAATTTTATTATCATTGCTCGATTATAATTATGTGTTTAAAATTCCATGAATTTGTATTTTTATCAGCTTAAAGTATGTGCTTATAAAAATTTCTCAAGCGGAAATACGCCTATACATTTGGTAATTCTATCAATATGACATTTTGGCATCAAGCGCATCCCAAATCCAAAATTTAGTACTTTTTTTTTTAATTAATCGACTTAAAAAACATAACTGTTCAGTATTCTGGATCCTTGTGGTCACCCTCACTGGAGGAGTGATGATTTAATCAAATTCTTCTCTCTAAATCAATTCTTTAGTATACATCAGAGTTAGTATTCCTTTCACTGTTACCTTTGACTTGTAGAAGACACATGAAACATGACAAAACATAATACAGAAAAGAATTTAAAAAATAGAGTAACATTTCGTTTGTGTAAGAAAGAATTCTGTATATGAATATGGAAATTGACGAATAGTGTGACAGTTTCTTACAAGACAAGGAAATATATTATATTTATAATTAAACACACTAAAACATGTATCTAACTCAGTGATAGCAAACTTCTTAATCTTCGGAGGCCACAGCTAAAAATTATGAGATTATGAGGGCCATATATATTGCGTAGGAAATATCTACACAGTTAAAGTTTACATACATCAGTTATATTAGAGTACATGAGTACCACAATAATTGAAGCTGTGAGATCAATAATCATTCAAGTCCACTTCTGGCCATTTATTTTTTGCAATTTTGAAAATAAATTTTGGATATTTCCCCAAATGTTACGACTTTAAAAGTTCGTATACTACTTTGTCCTGATCTCTAAAACAACTAGAAATATTACGGGCAAAATTAATAATTAGATAAGAAAATGAAGAAAGTTCTTTTTCATTTTTCTCGTAACTTGTGTAAATGGATTTGAATGGTTATTGATCTCACTGCTTCAATTAATACTTTAAACAAAATAGCAGTGAACAAATATTTTAAAATAGGGTCATTACGTGTGATTCACGTTACAGTTTGACTGTTTTAAGTTGGGAATTTAATGGTTAATAAAACAATAAATATATATAATAAATAAAAATTGATACGCCAGTGTTGGAAAATAATAACACTAAATAGTGTTAAATCGAAATTTCCATGCATTTTTCTTTATGTATTAAAAATATAACTTAATTGTCTGTGACTCACGTTACAATAATATCTCCCTCCCAAACATGTCACCTTCATTATGATACAGAATCTGTTCTCTTTGTATGCTGTCCAACATACATACTTTTATAATGTAAGGAAATAGGTTTAGGACAATAATACATACTACAAAAAATAAATTAGTTACAGAATTAACAGAATATATTTTCTTTTCTATGTGACTCATGTTATAGACTTTTCGTGACTCATGTTACATAAATAAAACAAAATTACACAGCAAAGCGAAAGAAAATATAATTGCACTTCTGGATAATTCATGCTGTAAATATCTTCCGCCACTTTTTATAGGTTATTCACCATGGTCCTCCATTTGAGTTAGTCGGCAAAAAATTTCATTTTGCCATTAATTTTCTTTTTAATATAATTTAATTTAGCATAGTTTTAGGTTTATCAAATAGTTGCTTCAACTTCAGTTGCTTGGTTGCTAACTTAATATTATCTCCTGTCATAAGAATGGAGAGAATTTTGATTATTTGTAATGTCTAATTTGCTGTTTAACTTTTCTGTTTCCATCTTGAATAAAAGTGACATCTTTCATCCCAGTAGCTTGTCTACGTACGTCATCTCTAACAAAACATTACTGAATCAATTTAATGATAATAGCTGACAGGTCATTTCCATGTTTTGTGATTACTGTCTCAGTCAGATCTTCCTCTTGTTCAAGTGCTTCTTTTCTGATAGGCCTACTAGTTTTCTTAAAACCACTGTTTTTAGTGGGGATTGTGGCATTGCCCTTTTCACTTCTGCCATTGCTTTTCTTAAAGATTTTGCTGACTCAAAGGTAGAATGTTCACTGCTGTTATTGTTTGGAGCATTATTTTGTGTATTCTTAAGTAATTTATGCCTGGAAATTCTTCTTTTGGCCTCTGCTCTTCGATTTTTTCAATATTTTGTCCATCTACTTTGAATAGTTTTTTTAATTATTTCAATTCCCTTCTACTCCTCTTTGCTTGTAACCGGTATTTTTGTTCAAATTCCTTTTACTTTCCTTTTTGTCTTAGTTTTTATCTCTACTTCTTTTGCCTTCCCTCCATGTCAGATCTATTCACTGTTACCTCAATGGAATCAATAAGGGACAAATATCTAATGAATGTACTCGTATGTAATACTATAGAAATATAACTGGAGTGCTATGACATACTACTCTATAGGTAATACTATACAATAAACGAAGAATTTTTTTTTTTTTTTTTTTTTGTAAAATTAAACTGTGATTTACGTTACAAAACTTGGCTATTATGACACTAATTATACAAATACAATCTTCAAATTTTCTACTAATGTTTAGCTTATATTAGTGTTAGAAGTAAATTAAAGTCACACGTATTCTGACAGTTGTTCTGGTAATAATTAAAAACCCAGAATTTTTGTTACTCACGTTACATTGAAAAGCAATGAAATTAAATTGATATTTCTAAACTCAAAAACAACATATATAATAAACTATTATGACACATACAAAGCAGATATGTTATTAAAGTATTGCACTAATTGTTGTTTTCCTTCGACAAATGCAAATCGCATAATACTAAAATGAAATTACATGAAACTATGGGTTTGTTTATACAAAGACATGCACTTTAATAAACTTCTCCTGTCACTGTAAACAAATTAAATACCCTGGTGAGAGTGTTACCAACATAAAATTCAATATGTATACAATACCAATAGAAAGTTTTACTTAATTCACTGGACTTAAATTTTCTTGTTGATAAGGGGATGTTAGGGCCTATTACAAAATTACCCAATACTGTATCAACTTACACTGTTAGATTGTTATACACACATAGTATTTAATGATAAAAAGTTATTGAGTTTAAAAGTCAAATATGTTATTGTTGACACAATAGCCGTCATTTTACATACATGGCTAGTGGGAACACTGTGATTGTCCATATGAATTCACAAGTTCATAAAAATCTACTTCTAGTGATGTTGACGATATCCGCAGGAAATCTTGAAGGTGGCCGTCAGTAAATCTACTTCGTTGAGCAGATTTTATTGCTTTCATTGGTGAAAATGAGCATTCACATATAGGTGCTCCCAAACATAGAAGCAATCCTTCGTGAAAAGTCACTCAGTGCCGGGTATTTTTCACTTGGAACCAGCTTCCAGAATTCCATTCAGGTTTCACTTCTTGTGTGAAGAAAGGGATCACCTGAAGATCGCAGAGTTTTAGCTGGACCTTCTGTTCTTGTTCTGCAATGATGAATTTCATTGGGATGTTGAACAGAGCAAGTTGCGGCCTCATGTTGTCAAAATCAAGAAATTTACTGGAAAACTGCTCTAGAAGGATATCAAACATTGAAATACAGAACGTAAAGTCCGCTGTTGGATTTTCGTCCGCTTTTCCCTTGTAACAAGGAAAGTGAACCATGTTGCCATTTGCAAACGAAGTCTTCAAAATCCAGTCTGTTTTTGAATCAGTTCAGATGCCCCATCAAATGCGAGATGTTTTGATTGCGTCCTTGCAATTTTAACTTCAGTTCATTCAAATGCTGCGTGATATCTGTGAGTGAAGAAATGAATTTAAGATCTGATAAATTTGTCATTAAACTTAATATATTTAGCTATGACATGTTCACCAAGAAATTCAATAACTTCTTTCCTCAAGGCAAAAACATCGTTTTAAACAATATCATCTGCTTAACGAGCGTATTTTACTGCATAATATCAAGTCTACATATTCCACTTCAAGTTCCGATAAAAAGGAGAAAAACTTGCGGTTTGGACTGTTTGTTTGTTTTGCAGATAAGGATTAGTTTCGTCGTTATATTGTAGGTAGGCTACATAGACGTTAACTGTGGATTATAAAGCAATCAATCTTCAAAAGAGAACTGAAAAAATTTGTCAGTAATTTTTCAACTTATATACTTTACCTTTTTCATAATATGCGCCCACAGCCTACTCAGAATTGAATAATATGTATCATGTTTTTAATCTAAATATTTTGCGCATTTTAACATACATTCTGTCAGTCTTTAATATGACATGCATTTCATAGTGTACAGTAGTAGTGTTGATCACAACTGTTTTCTACATTCCATACCTGATTCTTTAGAATTAGATAAATGTGTGCTGCTTTTTAACGAAATATTTTAAGTTTCAATACTTTTCTACAAATTTTAATTTGTTATGCATTTTTCAGTAATTGTTATAATGTTGTTCTAATGTCTTTCTGCTTTATGTACCAGACATGTTGTAATGTGTTCAAGGTTATGTTAATGAGAGACCTGAAGATGCAGTAAGGCGAAATGCTCGTCTCAATATATATATATATATATATGAAGCGGTCAGTGGAATAAGGGCCGAAGTCCAAGTTTTGCCGAAAATGGTTTTTTGAGTGAAATTTACTCTTAAAGGCAAGGCGCACATTATGCACTATTAAAATGACCGATATCCATGCCTGTTATTATATTACAGCGGCTTAAAAATTTCAATCCATGGAACAAGGTCCGATGTCCGGGACTTCGGACATTATTGTATTGGCTGAGCTACGAGTATGATTTGGAGAGTGTCTCATAGAGGAGCTGCAGGTGGAAAAGTGGATATTCCAAGTGAATGGATTGAACTTGTTAAACGTCACTTCAAAGTTTTTGAAATGACACACACTGTTTTCAAAGACTTTGATGGGTATTTAACACAGTTTTTCAAGAAAAGCGCATCTCAAAATGATGAAGTGTTTCAGGTATCAAAATACAAGATTTTCCCATACCATCATTTGCACAAACACCAGGTAGAGGTCGTAAAGTAATGAGCGGAATGGTCATGAGCAGCTTCCATCTCCTTAAGAATAACGTGACTCCCAACCTCAATGTACCACAGGACCACAGTTGTACCACGGGCCGTTAAAAGTGCAAAGATCGTGATATATCTATTCACTCATTCATTCGTTGTGTTCTGCCCAAGGGCAGGTATTTCACTGCAAATCCAGCATTCTCCAGTCTTTTCTATTTTCTGCCTTCCTCTTTGTCTCTTCATATGACCCATATATCTTAATGTCGTCTATCATCTGATATCTTCTTCTGCCTCAAACTCTTCTCCCGTTAACCATTCCTTCCAGAGCATCTTTCAGAAGGCAGTTTCTTCTCAACCAGTGAACCAGACAATTACTTTTTCTCTTTCTGATCAGTTTCAGCATCATTCTTTCTTCACTCATTCTTTCCAACACAGCTTCGTTTCTTATCTCTCTATCCATTTCACATGCTCCATCCTTTTCCATATCCAAATGCTTCTAGTCGCTTCTCTTGACTTCGTCGTAATGTCCATGTTTCTGCCCCATACAATGCTTCACTCCACACAAAGCACTTCACTAGTCTCTTCCTTAATTCTTCTCCAGAGGTTCGCAGAAGATGCTCCTTTTTCCATAAAAAGCTTCCTTTGTCATTGCTAATCTCCTTTCGACTTTTTGGCAGCAGCTCATGTTACTACTTATAGTACATTCCAAGCATCTGAAGTGGACACTTGTTCTACTGCCTCATTTAGAATTCGCAAGTTTACCTTCTTTACTTTTCTTCGTATGACCATGGTCTTCGTCTTGTTGACATTTATCTTCATCCCATACTGCTAACAGCTGTCATTTAGCTCCAGCAGCATATCCCTTAGTATCATCTTCTCTTCTGCTATCTTATACACTTTATTCTTTTTCCTCCTACTATCACTCCTCCCATTTATGTATCTAAACTCCTGAAATATCTATGAGAGAATGCACAGCAATACTTGCTGAGTATTAAGTGTGAAGAAGGTAGCAGAACTCAGAATGTTGGCAGTGACTAAGGACAGAATGCAGTTCCTCATTACACTGAAATAGTTTCTTTATTATAAGTATTATTATTATTATTATTATTATTATTATTATTATTCATATTGGTGTCATATCCTTCTTTTTTCTAGACAATTAGCTCAAGTGATGTGTGTATTCTGAAAATACAACTCATTCAATAAATAAAATTCACTATTTCAGATTACACTTGCGTAGTAAAACAATTTAATAAGGACCGAAGTCCACCACTTATCATCCTATTTATTACCCATACTATTAAATTCATACGTGAGTGTTCATTATCAGTCAGAATGGTGCACTGTGACCTACAACTGTGCAAATTTTTGTTAGTGTTGGTCTAATGATTTAGGAGATGTGATGTTTTTTTCGTCTCCTGAAAAATTTACTTCTCTGGACTTCGGACCTTATTCCACTGACCAATTCATATATATATATATATATATATGACTCATTGTTTTTTTAATTTGATAAGTGTAGACGGACTATTAAGTTAATTGTATTAATGTAGTGCAAGTGACGTATCTGAAAATAACAATGTCGACGATCAAAATAATGATAATGCTAAAATTGGACTCTCACTTTGGCAGAGGAACAGAAATTAAGGGTGTTTGAGAATAAGGTTCTTAGGAAAATATTTAGGTCTAAGAAGGATGTAGTTACAGGAGAATGGAGAAAGTTACACAACACACAACTGCACGCATTGTATTCTTCACCTGACATAATTAGGAACATTAAATCCATACGTTTGAGATGGGCAGGGCATGTAGCACGTATGGGCGAATCCAGAAATGCATATAGAGTGTTAGTTGGGAGGCCGGAGGGAAAAAGACCTTTATGGAGGCCGAGACGTAGATGGGAAGATAATATTAAAATGTATTTGAGGGAGGTGGGATATGATAGAGAATGGATTAATCTTGCTCAGAATAGGGACCAATGGAGACTTTATGTGAGGGCGGCAATGAACCTCCGGGTTCCTTAAAAGCTAGTAAGTAAGTATAATATAATTACAGTAACCTGATTAATACATTCATTAAATGAAGAATTCTTGAAAACGCAGTTATCAAACCTGAATGAAGGAATGTAATTTTTCTCCGATAGCCTACAATGGACATGGAATTAGAAGATGAATATGTAGATGTGGAAATAGAATTTCGCACTTTATTTAGTACTTCATCGTTACATTACACATTATTCGAGAAACTAAGAACTGTGTGGGGACAGCTATATAGGAATGCTTATGTATTCACAGCGAGACACGTTGCTACACAGTGAAGTCATATATATTACTATACAAGGTCTTTGTGTTTGATATGCGATGATGTTACATAAATTTGAACATCTGACTTTCTATTAATTGTTTAATTTCTTTCACAAAATACAAATTTTATAGGCTACAATTATAGTTTAAGTTACCTGTGGGAGCAGGACCAATATCAGCTGTGCCTTATTTCGACCGTTACTCGTGCTACAGGAAATAATTTTTTATAGCTCGACAAACACATTCTCGCTGTAGTGTGTAACGGAACTAAAGCTGCATCTACACAGTTCAGTATTCCAATCGCGTATGCGTGCAATCTGGGAAAGAATATTGAAAGAATCAAATTTAAAAGGTACGTTCAATTAAGATGCATGAAGATTTTGTGACTACATGGTGCGCCGTTTTGAATGTCGTCTTCACTGCGTAAATACATTAATTAATATTAAATATCAATCTTGCATTCATTGCTTTAAAGTTGAAGGAAATGTTTAATCGTGTAGTTGCATCTTAGCGTATTCATGATCATCAATTTACGGGGAAACAGTTGGCGACAACGACTAAACAAAAGAACGACCATGCGATAAATTGATAGCGATAAATCCAGCTGCAAAAATTATAGCAAAGTCTGACTGTGATCGGTTGGAATTCAAAATTACATTACGTTTCATTGGTCGAAAATGGAATGACGTCAAATAAACAAAATAGTCACCCTAAAAATGAATTTAAAATTGACAAGAAAGGTAATTTTCAGTTTACAACTTTTATTTCATTGATAAATGTGTAAAATCTGTTTACAATCCCGTAACTTGACCTGCATCTGATGTACGTGCAGAGTATTGGTTTAATATTGTAACAACTTGTACGTTTCAATGTTAGTAATACGAGGACGTACATCGCCGCCTCTGAATCCCATCCACTGATCCAGAAACGATATAGCACCAGCAGTAACAGATGTCTCTAGGGACGGAGGAGTATCAAATTACTGGCTTCAGGAAAATGTTCCAGTTTCGTGTCGTAAAATTGTTTGACGCTACAGGAAAATTAGTTTCTACATAGTATGTACATCTCTGCCCCTATGATCTAAACAAACATAGAGCAGAAACGTGTATCGTTATTATTCAATATTTTATTTCACCTACATCAACAACTGTAAATAGTATTTCTCATAACCTAAGGCTAATGTTTATGCGTCGAAAATCAGTACATATTTTAAAATGTTGCAGCCAAGACGCACCTTACTTGAAAAGTTGTTGGATACAAAAGTTGTCCTTCAAATTTGTTTACAGGAACTATTTACCCACTTGCATTTAATCCTATATTAATAGCAGGAATTGATTTTTTTTATTTAGATTTTTTTTCTTTTTGCTACTTATGATCTTTCTCATACTGGATTGTTATATTGTTTGTTTTTTCCTCTGTTCTGCATTGATAGATTTCACGAAACCGTTTTAGATAATTTGCATGTACATAAAACTACATTATATATGTGCATGCCGTCTCATAAATTTGTTTACAGGAACTTTTATTCGCATAATCCTACACAAATGGCAGAAATTATTGCAGTTCAGAATGATCTATGTTTGTTTCACAGTTTTTAATTGGTTTTAATAATTTTGCGATGCTTTTTCAACTGCTATGGATATGAGCGTCTGAATGAGATGAAGGCGATAATGCCAGCGAAATGAATCCAGAGTCCAACACCGAAAGTAAAATAACATTTGCTCCTAAGAGGTTTAGGGAAACCTCCAAAAAAAAAAAAAAAAAAAAAAACCTCAGCCAGGTAACTTGACCCAAACAGAATTTGAACCCAGACCCGCTCGTTTCATGGTCAGGAATGCTAAGCGTTACTTCACAGTGGTGGACCATTTTACAATTTAAATGTGATGCTGAAGATAAATAATGTTGTTGACGAGTATACTAATGACTACTGTATACTATAGCTACGTATAATTTTTTATGTAAGTGAAATAAATTTTCAACGTGCAAAATAAGTTATAAGATCTGTATTACAAAACAGATGGGAACATTTTTTAATAATGTCCAATATCAGAGAGACATTCCATGTCAACTCAACTGAAGGGCGTTGCATCAACAACACCAAATTAGCCCATTTTTTATGTTCACATTAAGGAATTTGTAAACCCCGCAGGAAAAATATTCATTGCAAACAGTTTAAGAACCAGAACTGTCCAGACTTCTAAAACCCACATTTGCGACTAATATATAATATTTTAACGACAACTGTAGTCCGTTACTGAAAAAAAAACTTGTTTCTAACACTGTTTATTGGATGTGTAATAGACAAGAAACTTTTCCAAATTTTGTGAATATATTGAATTTTAAAAAAGAATTTTTTATTTACGAACATGAAGTCAAGTTTTCATATCTAGTGCAATGGAATATACATATGTACATGTATTAAAAGGCCACCGGCATAGCCCAGTCGGCTAAGGTGTTTGCCTGCCGAACCGGAGTTGTGTTCGGGCGCGGTTCGATTCCTGCTTGGGCTGATTATTTGGTTGGGGTTTTTCCTAGGTTTTACTCAACCATAAGGTAAATGTCAGGTAATCTATGGCGAATCCTCCGCCTTATCTCGTCAAATATACCGCTATCACCAATCCCATCGACGCTAAATAACCTTGTAATTGATACAGAGTAGTTAAATAACCAAGTAGAAAATGGTAGAAATGTCTCTAAGTTTTGTTTCCTGGTGATATTTAATAGAGATTATGTTGGCTCTCAAACAACATTAGAATATGCTTAAAGTCTTTCTGCCAGATACCACCATTTGATTCTGGAACTGTACAGTTTTGAAGTGAAAGCTGTGGATATTAGAGATATGGTTAAAGCTGCTTTCCAGTTGAGACAAAAAAGCACTAGTAAATGTCGAAAATTAAGAGCAGCAAGCGTTCCCTTCAGAATGAACTTATAGAAAAGTTCGGAAATGAATATTTTCTTAATAAAGAAAAAAAAAAAAACAGTGCATTTTGTCAATTGAGCAAAAAAGATATAAAGACAGAAAGCGATTCTTTGAAAAACAATAATAGCAAAAGACACATGGAGTATATTAAATTACACAATCAGAACAGATCTTCAATATCAAAATCAGAAATAGTTTCTTACTTACTTAACAAATGGTTTTTAAGGAACCCGGAGGTTCATTGCCGCCCTCACATAAGTCCGCCATTGGTCCCGATCCTATGCAAGATTAATCCACTCTCTATCATCATATCCCACCTCCCTCAAATCCATTTTAATATTATCCTCCCATCTACATCTCGGCCTCCCCAAAGGTCTTTTTCCCTCCGGTTTCCCAACTAACACTCTATATGCATTTCAGGATTCGCCCATACGTGCTACATGCCCTGCCCATCTCAAAGGTTTGGATTTAATGTTCGTAATTATGCCAGGAGAAGAATACAATGCGTGCAGTTCTGCGTTGTGTAACTTTCTCCATTCTCCGACATAGAAAATAAAAAAGAATATTCCATGTTGAAACTAGTCATCCAGGTAATTTACCACAATACTAACACAGCAAAGCAGTTATACCTTGTTCAGTGGTTGTACAGTGTAAAAAGAGTGTATGCAAGAATGAAGGGGGAAAAAACGAAAATATTACATTTTCTAGGTTAAATCCGCAGATATGGAATTAATGAAAGTAGATACGCTATCGTGCGCACTTGATAGAAAAATTCCAGAACTCAGATGAACAGTGTATATGCGAATTGTGTGACAACAGACGTGACGTCTATCATGTGCTATTACGCACACTAACACACTTTTGGGAAGACCGATAAACTCAAACTGCACAAACTTTCTTATCGTAAATAAAGAAAACACTGGAATGCCGTGTTCTGTGAGATAGCACAAAATCCTACAATACGATGCAACGAGGGCGCATTTCCATTTGTCTCCTTTTAATAATGGTTCGGGAGCAACCGTTACCAGCCTTATTACATCTTGAAGTCCAGTTGATTTGTGTTGGCCCAGTATTTCTAGAAAGAAAAGGACACACTAACCCTTTGACTTGCACGCATCGTAATCTCTCGGCAAATGCCTTGGGATGTTCTTTTCAAGCTAGAATGTCTTTGTTTCTTTATGATTTGATTTTGATTTGTTTTTATTATAGTCATGAGTATTATACAAATACTATGGAAATAGTCATAATAAAACAAACAGAGTGGATAAAATTATATTAGAAACATAAGTTATTAACGGAGGACTCAATGTATTCACTAATACTATAAAAGGGATGATTAATCATCCAGCGTTTTAAAACATTCTTAAATGTATTATAGTTAACAGTGTGTGCAGATTTATGTAATCTATTAAACATAGATATTGCCATGGACGTAAATTGTTTTTTAGTTGTTTCCAGTCTAACATTAGATCCAGTCAAATGAAAGTTGTATCTTGTATTGTAATTATGATGATCAGATCTATGATAATAATTTGCTAAATTTTTCTTTACCTTCAGCAAGAGGTGAAGATGTAAAGATTAATAACTGTCAGAATAGCCTCATTTATGAATAATGGCTTACAGTGCGCATCATAAGCAGAACCAGTTAAAATACGTAAGGCTTTTTTTTTTTTTTTTTTTTTTTTTTTTTTTTTTTTTTTTTTTTTTTTTTTTTTGCAGAAGGAGAACATTAGATACACTAGAACTATTTCCCCACACAGAAATACCATAGGTTATTATACTATTGAAGAAAGCAAAATAAGGACTTCTTACATATGTTTTAGGCACCAGTGATTTTCTTACTAATAAATAATCCTTGAAAGTTTAGTACAAACATAATCAACATGTGGGACCCAGGGTAATTTGGGATCCGGTATGAAAAGTATTTCGGCACAAAAAGCCAAACTATCTCGAGGAAATACGGAAATATGGGCGGGCAGATTGGGTATTAAAATCAAATCAATGGCAACAGCGACGAACAATAATTATCAAAAACGTATTGAACTTACGGATATATATTTCCAGGAACATTCACTTTTAACAAGAGGAATATGTGTAGCTCTCGTAGAGTGGGGTTTATTTCTCACTGTCATTGGAACATTATGAACGTGACTTTACAAATTAGTGTATAAACCCAATTTGCATAACATCTCGAGAGGACTTCCTGCATGTTAATTTCAAGGACGGACTTTCGTGTTTGTTATCACCTCACGGTTCTTACTTTCGTGAAGAGTGAATCAAGGTTCAAGTTGCGACACGAGAGAAAGAAGAAAAAAGTTCGTTATGAGCTGTAATGTTACTGTTCATGATGATAATAATGTTCATAATAGCACTAACAACGATGACGAAGATGGTGTGGACATTACGTAAGAGTTTAAACTCTCCGAAATGGTTAAAGACCATACAATATTTACCCAATTATTCAAATTTAATTAATTTCTTTATATTATACATTTATTAATTTGTCCTACAGAATTTATCTATAATATTGACACTTAATATTTGAGGATAAAATTCGTTCCGGCGCCAGGGATCGAACCCGGGAATTTTCTCCTCAAATATTTAGTGTCAATATTACATATACATTCTGTAGGACAAATTAATAAATGTATAATATTCTCTGAGCTAGCAGTGGATAATAACTGCGGATTCCCGGCCAACAAGTCACTCAGCTGAGTGCGCTCCTGGTATAATGGCAGTTGACATTGGATATATGTCAACATATATATGCCTAACTTGGAGTCAGGCCACAAAGGGAAACATCGAAGGAGGAAAGTTCCATCCGGTGCTGTGGATTGAATTCGGATTAGCTCAGTGATCAAAGCGCTTGGTACGTAGAAACAAGGACCCGGGTTCGATCCCCGCCGCCGAAGCGAATTTTCTCCTCAAATATTAATTTCTTCATGTTTTTATTTAGTAGATTTATTTCTACTGGCAGAGTTGAGGCCAAAAACTCAACCAATATATGAACAATTGCAAATCTAAAAATGGCAGAAATACAGGATCAATGTACAAATAATGATGCTAATGATGATAATTATAATAATAATAATAAAAAATGTGAATAAGTTTAGTTACATGTAATTCTGAGAATCAAACAATTGGAGGAATGTGAATCGAAGTAATTGTTAAAATAATAAATACAATTTATACATTAAAAATAAAAATCTTATATTAGAAAAAAAATATTTTATGAAAGCTCGCAGTCTAAGCAGTTTATTTGACAATCGAATTTTGAAATTAGTAAATGTCTGACAGCTCTTTAAGGTATGAGGTACGGAGTTCCAGTGATAAGAAATTTAAACGGTGAATGATGAAGAGTATAGGCGGAGTTATGGGGAGGCATGGGGGGGGGGCACTGTCCCTCTCCAAACTTACCTGAACTCATTTTTTTTCTGTTAACGTTAGAAAATATTGAATTCAAAAGATCTTGTTTACTTTTGTTCATGATTAAGTTTCTGTGCTTAAATTGATGAATTATGTCTTCAGATCATGTGTCTAGACTTGTATTTTAAATTTCTAAATGTTTAAGAATTCCTATACTTCATTTGAGGAATGGAAGCACTGTAATGTTTTGTATTTTAAATTTCTAAATGTTTAAGAATTCCTATACTTCATTTGAGGAATGGAAGCACTGTAATGTTTCTGTACTCAAGTGTTAGAAGTCTGCAGGTGTTCAGGCCGACACTTGAAGATGTATGACTAACACACTGCACAACAATGCAGAAAAAAGAAAAGTGATCCCGGTATAATGTTTAAACTTAAAGACGAGATTAAATAAAATAATTAGAGTTTACATTTTTTCGTATGATATCTTCAGGAAGGTAAGCTGCATATAAAAAAGTTTCTGTTAGCACTATTACGTAGTTTAATTGACGTATGCATGTGTTTCTGTACGAGAGAGGAAAAAAGTGGGAGATTATTTTAAGTTATGCCCTATTATAATTTATACAGTAGACCTACAGTTCAAGCCCTATACAACTCGGTCCGAAATATCGTGGATATGGATGTAACACTGTAAGCAACATGCCCTCAGAAAATACCTTCATTAAATGATCATATTCCAATATAATGTAGCCTACCACGGTGAAACTATAAGGTAAATAATGTCCCTCATAACCCCGTTCTCTCTTCGCCTATGATGAAGAGTATCGGGAAGTGTTTAGACTAACAAATGTACACTAGTGATGTGCCTGGAGGTTCGACACCGACGCGATGCTTGGAAATAATAGTGATAAAATGACTGGGGAACGTCTGAGGGTAACTATTCAAGATATGATATCAAAGTTCCATTTAAGTGTGGAAACAGTGCATTCAGTCCTTAACTTTGTGAATTATCACAATAGGCTACTTGTTTAAGACGAGTCGGGATAGGGCATACAGATGAGAAGAAAGAAAATAAGCGTAGGATATGAGTTGAGTAGATTCACATTTATTTATTTTTAAATAATCTAGGTGTTAAAGCTTCATTTTTAATTTTCGGATGTGTCTGTAATAGTTGGAATCTTTATGTGGCTGAAAAAATGGTTTTCCTGGAAGAACAGTGACGTGTGATGAAACGTGGAAACGTCATTTCGAGCCGAAGTCCAAGTGGTAGAGTAGAGTATGGATGGAGACATCTATCCTCACTTGTAAGAAAAATTGAAGTATTTGCAGGCAAAATAATGATAACTCTATAATTACTTTAATATTTTAGAAAATCGCCGAACTTTATTACACTGACTTCACAGCGTTAATACAAAGACGTCATGAACTGCATAAAAGAGATTCTTCTTCTTGCTCAGGATCTTCAGGATAACACTCGTCTTCACTGTGCCTATGCCACCGTTGAATGCACTTGATAACTAAGCTAGGAGATTCTGCCACATCTCCCTAATAGTCCATATCTTACATCATCATGTTTAATTCTACGAAATGTGTCCTCAGAAGAAACAAATTATACTCATGTGAAAACATAAGGTGGACCGATCCCTGGGCTGTTCTGGAAATTCTTGTGGACGAAGTAGGCGCTGCAGACGCTTTTTCTTCGGGTACTCCCATTTCCCTTTATCATTTCACCAACACTCTCCACTCTCCCCTTATTTAATCTATCTTCTGCAATAGTAAAATTAGGCCGTGATTAAGTGTTAGTGGTAGTACAGGTTTCCGATGTTGATATATTAAGACTTTGGGGTTCTGGGTCGCTGGCACTTATCAGGATATTCGTGTGTGGATGGGACCTGGCTCTATCAGGGGCTGAGGCAGGATGGTCCACCTGCCAGCGTTGGATTCACGAATGCCACCCACGACACCTTTCGGACTAGGACAATCATCGCATAGGCTATATAGGGCATACAATGAATCAAACCGTTCCTAAGTGTACGGACCCAGACCTCGCAAAGCAAAACGAAGGCAAGTCAAGTGAAAACTTAGGGAGAGAGTGGTTACTACATCAAAATGTCTTGTCTATAAGAATTAGAAAGCTTGAAGAACAATGGACCAAATGTGGACTTTTGGGGAGAAGAATACAGAGGAAGCTTTTAAGTTTGACATCCTATAGTTCGACTGCTTACGTAGGAGAATTAGACACGCCCCTATACGGGCACTAAGAAATGGGTTTGCCATTTGAATGGGAATTGGTTCTGTGTCTTGTAGTGATACTTTTGTTAAAGGAAAACAGAATATTTTATTGATTAGGACATCCACATTTAATCACTGATTTTAATTAATGAACTCTTTTTTTCTATTTAAGAATTGTGCTGTTTGTGAGACGGAACTGTCGAAATCCACTGTGGTACTAGAGGCACATACACAAGTCTCGGGGCAGGCAGGAAATGCAAGTGCAGTACTGTATTCGTTGTTGGATATCCAATAAGAACTTGTATTCATTTCACCTGCCACACCCATTACTCTTATTGGACTGAATTTTCAATTCTGTTCAGTCGAACTGTATATTGAAACATGGCGAAACAAAAGTTAAAGTTTTCTAACATAAGTGCATATTGAACTATTCCGAGGTATTAATTTATGGTGTGTGCCGTTATATTTGAAACTGCCTGTACTCTACCTCAATTATATGAGTGCGTGCGAGCTTTCCAGTAGATATACGATTTATTGCGTCATGTCCCAGTGATATAAATGTGCAGGTTCTTCTGCTTCAACGTCCGTGTGTTGGAAGTCATCAAATGTACATTACAAGAATTCACGTTTGAAACTATTGCGAACTGGATTCCATGAACTGAAATATGGCTTCCATTATTTTCACATTAAAATCACATAATCGAGTGATATCTAACATATCATGTTCTGTTTTTTTTTTCTTTCCTGCATCTGATACAGAATTTCATTCATTTTCCTACTTATTATACTCTTTTAATCTGTTAGAACGTTAATAATAGTAGTAATAATAATAATAATAATAGTAATAATAATAATAATAATAATAATAATAATAATAATAATAATGGTATAGTAAATTCAATTACCCTCAGTCAGCTGAGTACTAGAGCGCTTGCTTAACATTCTGTGGCTCGGGTTCGATCCCCGGTGTTGACTGCGGTAATGATTGTGAATAGATTACAGAACCAATATTTCGTTTCCCCTAACTTCACAAATTTATTTCCTCAGAAACGTTTAACTCACATGCCATTGTAAAATGTACAAACTAGTGAGGAGTGAAAATTTAGGTCACATCAGTTATAGCTGAACAAGATAAAAAATATAACTCTCCGTCTGTGCAATAGTTACGACTAACCGGTTGTATGTTGTGATCAAAACCACCTCCGACTTGACAGCTTACAGAGAAGGGGGAGCAATGTTATCATGGTGTCCATCTTACGTGTAAGCGAGCGCGCTGCCGATAGAGTGCAGTAACGAACAGGTGATATGAACGTATACATTGCTAAATAATTTGTTGAATACTATGCATTAAAATTAGTGTCCATTATTATTTTTAGCAGCAACAGCAGCACCGGTATTCCTTAATGTAATGTAATATTGTTATAAAAGTGTTGAAAGAACTGTAAACTGTAAAAACAAGTTTAAATTTAATACGATACCTTTACTTTTATGAGTGCCAGTATTCGTCCATGTAATATTGTTAGAAAAGCACCTTGCTGGAAAGCATTTATATTTGTTACACTTTTCTCCACTTTTCCGTTTTCCCCGGAGTTTCTAGTCTTAAGGACCCTGCGTCATCTTCATATACACGGCCTTTTTCTTTTCCAATATCGATAGCAATGCTCTTATTAATTTTAACACAAGCAGCAGTTCTCATTACGACTTGCGCCAAAGGTAAAAGAGGCCCGCCCTTATCTTTTTCCCTCTCATTACATTACACACCATCTCTTGCGCTTGACTCTATAACGGAACAACTTGTACAGTATTCTTTGTTCTCTGCCTGTCCTTCAATCCGGCATTGCATAAGTCATCTATTTAGAAACTCCCGCAGAAACTAGAAAACACACGCTAGTCACACACGCCACCAATGACAACGAAGATAATACGTATAATATAATTTAAACGCAATAATTATCGATACACTAAAACAATAATAAAACTAAACAATATTTGTAATTCACAGAACGCACGCGCTAACCAGCCAACTCAAAGTCATCTCGGATATTGAATGCACGTGCAGCTTATAAACATAGACACAGCTATACCGTCTCGTTACCATGGTTACGAGTCTCTCGTGATTGGTTAATTTGAATGGTTGTCATGGTAACATGCTAAAGGCGCCATTTGTCAGGTCGAAAGTAGTTTTGGACACACCAAAGTTGGAAGTATCCAGTTGATGAGATCAGGGACATGCCTTAACAAAGCTGTGTCCAAGAAGTCTTAGCTACTCGTATATTGTTGCCTGTCCTAAATATCCTAACACCATACATCTTAAGGACCCATTACCAGGTGATGGAGTGGCGACACACTGACAACAACACCCAAATCTTCCAGTGCAATCAAAATTTTGTTGGAAGTTGTCAGAGAACCAACATTCTTCTACTATGAGTACGCTTCCATGTGCACCAGAATTTATAATGTACAGATACGGAAATAAAATTTGAAGCTCTTACAGTATACAGGGACATCATTTTATTTTTATTTCAATTTTTATTGTACCTGAGTTTTTGAATGTACTTCACTCCCACCCCTTCTACTAATGAAGTTCCAACTGTCCTACACACAGAACCAAGGCCACATATAGTAAGCAGTACTGAGTTAGTGAGTATAGTACGTTCCAGAAATATGTTCGCGTTTTCCAGTGACGAAAGAGCTTTCAATATTGAATCATATTTTCGCACAGGTACTGTCGTCCGTTTGCCTAGGTCGCATCCCGATTTCCCCCACCTGCTTCTGCTCGCCCCTCTATAAAGGCTAATGGCTGGGCTGTCTTAGCTCTTTTCTGAAAACATTAATTAATTAGGAATTGGACGTCTACGTAATATTATACAACTGTTTAAAATAACAGAAATAGAAGGACCTCGTTAAGTAATTAACTGTCACGTGATTTTCCCTCTTTCTACGACCCTGTGACATAATCACTTGGACGCACAGTAGATAGCATGTCTGAGTAATTTTTTTCTGTGCGGTCGGGCAGAAGTGAAGATTGAATTTACAGTACGTAAGGTACTCTTTTATAGACTAGGTACAGAATTATTTCAACATGAGTTACTAGTACGAAGGACGAAACTGGTAATTGGAATTAGATGCAATAGTCTATAGTACGATAATATCCACAAAAGAACTGAAGTCTGTATCGAAATGAACGGCCACCATTTTCAAAAATGTGTTTAAATATCCATATTATGATTATTTTTCAATTTAACATCTTTCTCTATATTGTTCGCTAATGTGCTGTAGACAGTATAATATACACTGCATAATGAATACGTTCGCATGGATAGCTCAGTTCATGAGTAAAAACACTTATTGTTAATACTGTTCTGTATTTTTTGATTAAACAAAAACCTAATGACAATTATCTAACTCAAAATTGTGATATTTCCTAGTTTACGTAAATGGATGAACTACTTTTCTTCCCTCCTGTACCTAGTAAAGTGATTTGTTTGTATTTTACGTCAGTATAATCGAACTCCAGTCGTGGAAGAGGGTAGCAAACGGCGTTGATCCAGAGGTATAGCCAAGTTAATATTAAAAATGTTAGTGAAAATAAAATGATGTCCCTGTATGTCTGGTGGCGATAAAGAGATCTGTTACAACATTCATTATGCAGACGATAAACTGTTGGACTCATAAGATGACCTTTTAAATCTTACAGTTATAAGTAGCATTTCGGTAATAAATAACAATATTAATGTATTTTACAGATGAATGAAGCTATTATTTCATGGTTATTAAATTAGTTATCATATATTCAAATTCAGTGATATCGCAGAAATAGTGAAGGATATTAAAAATGTATAGTAATCTTTTATATTCTTTATCCTAATATAAGGAGTTTATCAGGTTATAGACGACATTAACAGAGTCGGATTTAGGTATAGTGCCGCCCCTAGGCAGTGCTAAAATTTGCCGCCCCACAACTTCCACAAACAGTTTATGAGCAGCTATTATACAGGTTATGTCTAGTTTAAATTAGTTTTAAATGAAATGTTACAGTTCAGAAGTCCACACCTACGAAGTAACGGTAAGCGCGTCTGGTCGCGAAACCAGGTGGCCCGGGCTCCATTCCCGGTCAGGACAAGTTACCTGGTTGGGGGTTTTTCCGGGGTTTTCCCTGAACCCAATATGAGCAAATGCTAGGTAACTTTCGGTGCTGAACCCCGGACTCATTTCACCGGCATTATCACCATCTCATTCAGACGCTAAATAACCTAAGCTATTGATAAAGCGTCGTAAAATAATCTACTAATAAACTACAGTTCAGAAAACAATAAATTACTGGAACCAAAATACATGGATCTTACTTGTGAATTATAAAAATTTCCTTCGCACTTTCTTCACACAGAAAGCAATGATAATGTCAAAGTCGATCTGAAAAAGCATATGAGACTCGATGCAAGAAATATATTCAAATTTATTCATCGTTGAACAGGATATACAGAAACTGGTACCACGATGGGAGAAATGTGTTGAGAAACTTGCTACCTATGTAGAAAAGTAGCTGAAAGATGCGAGTTCATTTGGGTATGTTTTAATTTTTTTGTTTACCTATTGAACGTTTTTTTTTTATTATTGTGCGTTACTTTCAGACACAACCCTCGTATAATTAATATACAGCTGTACTCAGGCGTAAGAGCAAAAACCCTTCCTAATTTAGGGGTCTGATTTCCATTACAATCATTTCTGCTCATGAAATCTTTGAGTGAACTCCATGACACATTCATTTTTTATAGCTTTATAGCTAGATACTTTCTACTCCCTCACCATTTTGGCGGCTGCAATAAGTTGATTGCACCGTATTTCCTGTATTTAATCTCTCTTTTCTCATGTTAGATCTAAAATCAAAATAGGGTAGGTAATTTCGTGTTAATCACTAAATTAATAAAAAATAGATAGAATTGAATTACGATTTATGGGTAATAATTTTCTTCAAATAACTTTTTCTGGTAAAGGTACAGAAACCTTGCTACGGGCCGAAATACTGAGGCTTGTTCGGCCGCCATCACTTTCACGAGAAGAAAGCTAAGAAATCGCATCCATTTCCTAAGCTTTGACACCATTAACATCAGTAATACAATCTAAATATACTGTATGTATAGTTACAGGAATTCTAGTACAACAGTATAGCACAAGTATGGACTTCTTACTTTAAATATGTGCTCAGTAATCACTGCAAACTACAAACAGTTCAAAAACTACCGAAATTCTCAAGAAATTACGCAATGCACAATACAACTTTCTGTTATGGCCAGCACAAGCAAACTAAGATGGAATCAATCATGTTTCGCTATCCGTGAAACAATACAGTATTACTAGCAGACGCTAGAACTATTTTCTACAGTAGGCATGTTCTTGAAAGCTTTTGCAAAAAATATCACGAATATACCTATATCACGAAAATACCTTTTGTTACCCTATATCTTGAAATATGCTCTGATGTTTCATTAGGAGCTGCTTTTAGTTCTACAAGTTTAGTTTTTATACCACCCAATTTGTAGGAAAAATATTGGATAAGTATAGGGAACATTTTCACATGACCATGATTACTGGCATCTGTAGACAGTGCAAAGCGAGATATTACACTCAGACACGCATAATAACATCAATTTCATGTGGTGTTAGTACTTTATTCACTATGTACTCAGTTTTAGTTCTAGCTGAAGAAACTTTCCCAGCCACTTCTGAATCAAAATGTATTGCCCGGTTCAATTGAGGTGTGCAGTTCATCGATCTGTAAGACGAATGATGCCGAACTGTATGAAAAGCCAGGCTCCTTCTGCAGCCGAAACACGGTTTGTTAGTGCCGGTGTTAACTAAGACAAGGTGAATAACTGGTAAATCTTCCGCGAACTGCTGCAACCCTGATCATTTTTCTTGTGTTTCTTTGAAGAGATAAGTTATAACTACCAAAGTAATAAGAATCTAAAAAGTTAATAGGTTAAACTTCATTGTATGTAAGTTATGTATGTATTTATTTACACTGCAAGTGGGCAAGCACCCTGTGGCAGTGGTATACACAATATAAACAATACAAAATAAAATGATAAACAATCCACAATAAAATCATAAACAATACACAGTAAAATTTACAATTCACAATACAATTACATACACAATACAATAAGAATACACAATACAATTTAACACAATAATTACAATTAATAATAAAACATAAATAAAATACCTAATTTTACAATCCAACCTACATATGTATAGGCCCTACATAAGTTTCAGTCTTTCACTTTACTCTCATCTCACTCACTGTAGTGGCACTATGACGCATTTCACTGACACTTTAGGACACATTTCACTGACACTATAGAACACATTTCATTGACGCTATAAATTATCACTGATCGGAACTATTCACTGCACTGTAAAACCATAACTTCACTGACTCACCTCGCTTCACTGATACAACAGTTCAAATAAGTCAAATAATTACATCCTTATGCATACTTATAAATAGAACTACATTTAAGCTAAACATTTCTAGTCTAAGGCCCTCTTACACGCTAGTTTTAAATAATTTACAATTCAAACCAAGGGAGTAACTCGTCAGGCTAAATAAATACATGTCACCTTGCAAAATTAAATGTTAAATGTCACCTTAATATTAATTTGCATTTTATACACAACTTTTTAAGTTATTCTTGAATCTCCTTAAGGAAGGACAGCCCTTAAAGACCGCTGCAGGTAGGTCATTCCAATCATTTATAGTTCTATTTAAAAATGAGAATTTACCTACATCCGTTTTCTGTTTCCTACATTTGATTTTAAAATCATCATCGTTCCTACCATAGTACGTTGGCTTTTCTAACCGAGTCGTTATGTCTACCCATGCTTTCTGACCTAGCTGTGATCTATACAATGATGTTATTCTAGTTTTCCTACGTCTGTTTTCCAAAGTTTCCCATTTAAATTCTTTTATCGTATCGTTTCCATCTTCTCTTTTACCTTTAACAAATTTAGCTGCCCAATACTGGATTCTTTCTAAGGAATTTATCTGATATATTCTATAGGGATCCCAACATGTAGTTCCGTATTCCATTAACGGTCGCACTAACGTTAGATATGCTATTTCCCTCGATTTGGGGCCTGAACTATAGTTTACGTCCCTGTATTTTTGCCAAAGTTAAATACATGGTTAGCACAGGTTAAATAAGTTTCAATTTTTTTGCATCTACTATAAAACAGGTAGGGATTTAATTCTTGATCCTCCTGGAATTTCACTATTTAATATCGTCTGCATGACTTATTAAGATATCGCACATGAGCACTCTTAGAAAGGAGGACTTAGAAAAATTTTGAATGTCCGTATTGAGTAGGTTATTAAATTTATTACAATATATAACCAAACAATATAAATGATAC
Organism: Periplaneta americana; assembly: GCF_040183065.1. Taxonomy (NCBI): domain Eukaryota; kingdom Metazoa; phylum Arthropoda; class Insecta; order Blattodea; family Blattidae; genus Periplaneta; species Periplaneta americana. The sequence goes on along the minus strand of NC_091124.1, from coordinate 124,891,545 downwards.
TACCCAAAATTCATGAGCATATAAACTTACACAATGTTTATTTATCATGATTCGCTACAGATACAAATGGTCCTGCTGGGCAAATTCTAAATTCTGCCTCGAATTCATTACGTTCAAGTTTAAAACCCGGATATTTGTTTTCAGTACTTCAGTAAATTTGAATTTCCTGTTAGACATTTTGTTACAAGAATGTCTCACTCAAAATAATAGCAACTGAAACACTAACATAAACAGAACAACGCCATATGCTTCAAGTCAAAGCACTTTCACCAAAAGAACCAGAAGAACAGAGGTCGGAACTCGGAAGGCCGGTAGCGTAATATAAGAGAACCGGAAATGGAACAAGTAAAAATTAGTAATAACAATAAATAAAAGTGACGCACAATGTGCATAATTTGGTTGTACTTCACTTGACTTGACTTTGATTATAAAAGTATATTAAGATTCAAGTAAGATAGCAATCGATCTGTGTTGTTATCGTTGCTATCGATATTTTTCGACTTGATGAAGACAACAGCAATGTCAACCTAATGATATACAGCGAAAAGAGCAGAGACTATCGTTTAGGCTCCCATTATAAACTGTGAAGTATCAACGTATGAAAGAGGATATTTTGAAAAATTAAACATTTGTTCGCGGACGGAGGATACACACGTAAAAATAAGGACATGTCCGCGAAAATGAGGACGTCTGGTCACCCAATCTATAAGTTTGTTCTCCGGGAACATTTGGTGCTCTTAATTTTCGCCATGTTCCTCAGTATTGTGAATTATAAAACATTAAAATTAACACTAACACAAATATCGACACATAAATTAAATAAATAAACATGTAAGTAAATAAATAAGTAAATAAATAAATAAGTTTGTAAGTAAAATAAATAAATAAATAAATAAATAAATAAGTAAACAAAAACATAAAATAAGATAAAATACAGGTATACTTGTTTGCTCGCAGGATCTTAATCCGTATGGTGATTGCACGGACTCACGACAAGCACCATTAAGAAAGACGGTAATGCACTTTGTTACGAAACCAACTGTACTCTTCCAATGCCACTCCACCCCACGGGTCATGACACTATTAATACTCCGTGCGTCGCAAACTTCAGTCTGGTGACTCGATAGCCCTAGATCGAGGCCTGGTAGTATGGGACATAGCACTGTAACTGTCAATTACATTCAACAAGTTGTAGGCCTAACTGAGTAACTTATGGGAAAGCTACCTGATCTACAAAATATACTTTATTTTTATTGACTGTGCTTATATAAGTTAGCTATAATAAACAAGGGCCTCCGAAACAGAATCGTCTTCAGAAGTTTCCGAACGTTATTTGGTATGGGATCCGATCAGATACTTTCATTGTGTACATCCACTGAAAAAAAAATTGTATACAGAAGTTTTCGAACGAGTTTCTTGTATAGCGTCCAATCTGAAATTTCCATTGTGTACCTTCACTACGCATGTGTATGTTCTATGGTGTCCGATCAGATACTTCCTTTGTGTACCTTCACTGAAAAATTTATACAGGATGTTTCCGAGGTGCTGTTAAAAACTTTCAGGTATGATGGCGAAGGGCACATGTATCAATTTGAGATAAGGAACCATGGTCCGGAAATGACTAAGTCGAAAGTTATAAGCAAAAATAGTTGTGTGAAAATGGAATTGTAATTTGGCACCACGTGCCATCCTTCCCTTAACGTTTGGAACAGTTGTGGAAAGATATTATGGGCCTGATGTCTCCTACGTTGGTACTGGCCCGATACAATCTGTGAGCTTCTCTACTGTTCCCATTGGCTCATCCGTATTCGAAAATTAGGTCTGCATATTCCGCTCTCGTGTACTCCTCCATTTCACTAGGACTGATCGACTGGACACTGCAACTTGTACACATACACTGCTGTTTACAGACGTGCATATCAGGACCGACCATGTCCGTTACACATTACGCTATTTGCAATGCTTTAGTGTAGTTTCCTGTCCCCACCCCTCAGACAGCGCACTGAATGGAATACTGTAAGTAGACAACGTAAACAACGTCAGATGAATACAGTATGTGTAAGATGTACAGATAAATACACATAAATAAGGTGTACAGAGCAATAAAATTATTTCATTTCCACACAACTATTTTTGCTTGTAACTTTCGACTCGGTCATTTCCGGACCAGGGTTCCTTATCTCAAAGTGATACATGTGTCCTTCTCCATCATCCCTGAAAGTTTGTAACACCACCTCGGAAACACCCTGTATTCAGAAGTTTACGACCGTGTACCTTGTATGGCATCCAATCAGATACTTCTATTGTGTACCTTGACTAAAGACTATCCTATTCAGGATTTTTCGAACGTGTATCTTGTATCACGTGCGATCAGATACTTTCATTTTATGTCCTAAGTGGAAAAAAAAAAATTGCATTTAAAAGTTTTCGAACGTATGTCTTGTATGGCGTCCGATCAGATATTTCCATTGTGTACCTGGATTGTATCAATAGTGTCCGAAAGCCGTGTGTCTTGTATGGGTCCGTACAAATACTTCCACTGTGAACCTTTATTAATCATCAGAAAAATGTTAAGCCATCTCATTACAGACCACCTTTATGAATCACAGTAGGAATGTCCGTCCTAATTGTCCCCTGCCTTTACTCCCAGAAAAAATGCTGAATAAACTCCAGGGCTTAGTGTTGTTGTTTAGTCAACTGTCCGAAAACAGGTCTGAACCTCACAAGTGATACAAAAAGGGCCCCACTTATGAGGCAACTAAGCCAGAAAATAATGAGTAGTGTGGCCAGTTCCTTTCCCCCTCTATTGCATACATTAGACTTCGGATGTATACAAACAATTGTTCTTCCTTTGACGCAATCGTCGAGTGAGATGTACTGCCTGATGACTAGAGCCCGGACAAATATCCTGTTGCTTGCAATGTGTGCGAGTTTTGAGTATAGATTGCTTGGTAGGAATGGTGGAGGATGCAATCCAGGTAAACTGGATCTGTAAGCAATAGGGGCAGGGGTGTGTAAGTAGCTAAATACATTACAGTAGCCTACAAGTATTAACTAGTTATGTGAAACAAATTTATAATATAGAATACAGTAAGTAAATATAGTTTACATTGTAATAATCATTAGTTGTGTAATCTGAAAACATAACAATTTACAACATATGAGCCGTTCAGAGCAGAAGTGGTGTAAGTCAAAATTGAGTAATGAGGTTTAAAGTAAAAATTCTGTAAAATACAGCGCAAAGTAGCAATTAATATGTCTGACTACTAATAGTTTAAATAAATTGAATATTAATTGCTACTTTGCGCTGTATTTTAAAGAATGTTGACTTTAACCCCCATTACCCATTTTTGACTTACACCACTTATGCTCTGAACGGCTCATATATACCAGCTAAATAAAAGTAGTATGTACAATGCAAATATATATACTGCGTGTTCAGTTCAAAGTGTGTCATGGCTCACTGTATGCCGTCATGTGGCTAGCCAATGAGCCTAGAGAATTCAATCTTCCTTAATTTCCGCAGAGGCGTATAACCTATGTGCCAGAGAAGTTGCCTGGCAAGAACGGCGTTCATTCTGAAGAGTACTTACCGATACGTACGGTTACACCTGTAGTGACAGGAATGTGAACTGTTTGGAAACACGTACTGAAGTGATTTTTTTTCTTATTGTCGGGATATGTGGAGAGGGTTAAGACGATTACTTACGTATTTGTTGACATTACCTTCGATGGACAACATGGACACTGTGGAATGTTGCCGTACGCAACCGATGATAACAAATACCCTGCGTACGACTTGCCCGAGCAAAACACCGTTCGAAAGAGGTTATGGTAGGATACAGACTGTACAGGCCGCCATCTGTTGCTACGACGTTCAAGTTATACCGTACACGTTCTCAAGTTCACATTGAACGCCTTGATTAATAGGCAACTTCTCTGACATAAAAGCTGAAACTCGCTTCAAATCGTCACAACAGTGACGTCATAACATACTTTGAAATGAGCATCCAGTATATTATATATATGTAAATATATATTATATATAGATATATTTTTAACATTTGAAAATGAAACTTCTCCTCCTGTTGTCTAAACAATGTTTATAACGCTATCATAATATTAATACTCGATCACAACGCGATAACACGCTAGAAATTCCACTTCACACATCATCTCTGTATTCCTCATCTTTCGCTGTTGCTACCTCTCGTCACTGGAACTCTCTGCCGCCTGAAGTCAAGGGCTGCCGAACATTGAAATCTTTCAAATCCAAGTTAGAAAATTATCTTATGACGAGTTGCCAAACTAACTTACTATTATGACAAGTGTTGTATTGCATGTTTCCACGTATTCACAATTTTTTTTTTATGTTCTAGTGATATTTAACTTATTTTATATTTTTGTTCTCATATTTTCCGATAATGGTATATCTCTAATGTGATAAGTTGAGCTATATATAAACATAATTTTTCTTACTGTGTATACTTAAAAATATTGAATTCATTGTATGCTTTGTACTGCACTATTGTATTACTACTATTAGTATTATTATTGCTATTAGGCCTGTTATTATTATTATTTTATTTATTATTATTATTAATATTATTATTATCATTATTGTTATCATTACTATTCTATTTATTATTATTATTATTATCAATAATTCTTATTTTTTTATACTTTGTAGGCCTCATTTATTTTTGACCTGCTGTTGACATTTTATTATGCTTTTTTTTCTTTCTTTCTGTATGTTATATATTATGTCTGATTTCTTCTTACTTGTTGTTTACATTTTATTATTATTATCTTATTCAGTTTTGTGTGTACTTTGTAAATTTGTAGTGTTTCTATAACGCAGTTTTTACTCCTGGTTGAGTGTTAGAGAAGGCCGTATGGCCTTAACTCTGCCAGGTTAAATAAATCATTATTATTATTATTATTATTATTATTATTATTATTAAAAAACTTCGCTCCACACCACATGATATGATGGAACGAATAGAAAAGATTGTAGATCATATTCAAAAGTAGATAGTGGTTTGTAAGATTCCAGAAACAATTTTTTATTACCTTTGTACTCGTAGCATAATCAGCATTTGTCTCAAGAACGGTTTTTCTGTGATAGTTATTTTGATAAATTTCTTCTACAAGTAGCAGAGCATCAGGCATTTGAATATTTGTCGTTTCTAAACTATGATGACTATTGCCATATCAGTAAATTTGTTTTTAATAAGTAACAGATTTTCAAATAGCTTTAATGAAAAAAGCGATTGTGCATTTCTTATGGCAGAGCTATCTTCAGTATTACAGTGTTGATTTAACGATAACAATCCCCAATTTACAATGGAATTTTTCTATTAAATTTCTCCAATAACGTATTTAATGTGGCAGGAAGTGATGATTGTAACATTATTGAAGTTCACCTAGCCGTAGAATAGAGTATAAACACTGAACGACTACAAAACAACGTTAACCGTCCGTACTGCTATCGTAGCAGAGACTGTATAGCTCCGAGTCAGTTTGTGACATATATGAATTCACGCATAAATATATGCGTGTCATAGGTAACTTGATTTCTTATTCAGTGGATACATGTCCTAGCTCTACTGATAAGTGATAATATATGTACACTTAGCGGCAAAAATTATGGGCCGGCCGACAATTTCTAAGTTCCAGAGACATACATTGCGCATGCTCGTCTCGTCAACGCCATAGTTCACTAGGTAACACATAATTAAACCATTTAAATTTGCTGTATTTGTTTAAGAGGCTAAAATATGTAATAAAATCGAATGGCGGGTTGATTCTAGATACATCAGGGCCCTTGAAGAGTGAAATAGTAATAAAATAGATAAATACAAAATCGACCGGAGCGAATATGAACAGGAAAACCATGTATTATGCCGAACTGATATAAACAGTTGCAGTAGCGTAAGTTGTTACGGCATTGGTATATTGAATAAGTTAGTACCGTAGTAGCTCTAGGTTCGAATCTCCCCCCCATCTTTTTTTTATTACAAATTTGCCATCATTTGTGTCTCGCAAAGCTGTAATTATGTGGCGATATGTCTTAGAATATGCCCAAACTCTAATAATAATAATAATAATAAACCTCCCTCTCCCTTCCAAGCAATACTGCTATCTGTTAATATAACGTTCTGTCTCGTCATTACGCTTGAAGATGGCACAGGAACAATAACTCATTGGCCTGGTTCGCATAGGTTATTCTGCGTATGCTACTCTCCGACAGACTTCGATTGGAGAAATGTCATTTTCTCCGACCAGGTAATTGTCTCCAGTAGCATTCTGTGTATGATACTCTCCTACAGGACATTGATTGGAGAAATGTCATTTTCTCCGACGAGGTAATTGTCTCCAATAGCAATGATAGTACTGCCCTAGTTTATTGTATGAATGACCACCGATACGCTTCGCGTGAGGGTCGCGTGTTGGGGGTGGATGTCATACGATGGGGCAGGACTTCTGGAACGCATCCACGGTCTGTTTACGGCAGAAGTCTACGAACACATTTTGGCAAATATAATGATCCCTTCCGCCCGAAAACGATATCCAGAAGGAACACTTTTCTTCCAGTAGGATAATCATCCGATACACACCGCCAACCGGATTCAAAGATGGTTTACGAGGAGGCGTGATGTCGACCCAGTCGACTGGCCTCCAAATTCACCAGATATGAATCAGATTCTAAATTTGTGGGCTGCAGTCAAAAGGATCCTACGCTCTAATTGGGCAGAACAACCACCCGTTCGGACACCTGAGGAATTATGGGACAAAGTTCTAGATGCAAGGGAGAAGATGGCCAAGAATTTAGACCTGTTTCATAATCTTGTGGACTCCATGTCGCGCAGAATGAAGGCAGATGTTGACGCAAGTGGTTTGTGGACGAGATGCTAGTCCCCACCACAGCCTTCTTTCGTTAATATATTAACAAATTGTTTTTTGTTAATTTAATTATTTATTTGTGTTTGATATGCGTCCGTTTTTTTAGGATGTGAAACAAGTATTTTTGTTTATATAGACCAGGTTTCACTTATTAATAGCGCACAGGTGATGGGCAATAATATTTTTGCAAGGCAGGCATAACGAAGTTTGTTAACAAATGCCATTTCACATTTAAACTAATAAATTAAGTAAAAGTTAAAATGAAAAAAAAAATAATAAAAATTTACCGCACCAGGAGGTGAACTCACAACCTCCGACATGGATGTCAGACATCTTACCACTGGGCCACACACTGCTCGTAAGGTTTATTACACTATAGACGGATGACTTTCAATGAAGAGACACCACAGCAATGCCTTGCGCTGGGTTACGTTTACACGAGTGAACCGCGCGATAGAACTCAGCATTTCTATCGACCAAGAGTCGGCCCATTCTTTTTGCCGCTAAGTGTACGTACACACAGGGAATTAAAATTTGGAGTGAGTCTTCATGAGACTCCTCCTGTATGTAAGCAACAATTTCGCACGACTGTAAACAAGTAGCACATATACAGGGGTTCTTGTGTACTGCAAGTGTGCAGTAAGCGAAATTTAAACAATAAGGGAGCTTCAAATTTTATTTCCGTATTTGTAGGCCTACATGTCAGCCAGAACCTCAATCAGAGGTAACATTATTGATTAGAGTTCTAAATTAATTGTAACATAAACAATGAGAGAATTTATTTTAAGGTTTTTTAGTAATGGAGAAGATAGAGAAAAATTAGTATTGGTCTGTATAGCTACCACAAACATTAATATTTGTCAAGGATTCCCTTGCTGTGGAATATCAATAAGAAATTAAAATATATTCGTTGTCAAAAGTGCAAGACTTCGTATGTCTCTGAGAACTAAAATTTTCAGGAATGCAATGAAACTCTTTCGTGTTAAATTTGTTTGGCAGATGAACAAAAGTACATACGATTCTTAAAATCATCTCAAAATCATTTCACATAATTTTAAGGATCATGCATGAAGTAAATTTAACACAGAACTTTTTATTGCATTAAGATGTTGGTTTCTAGGTCTTACGAGGTTTTGCACTTTTGTCAGCGTACAAAATGTATTTTATGCTAAGACAGATGAAAGTGGCAGTCAATTTTAGCTAATGTGTTCCATCATAAAGAGTAATACGACAGCACAAAGAATGTAAATGCTGAATACCCTAAGTAATGTTTGATCTAAAGAATTACACTTGAGAAACTGTCGCGAATATTATACATTGTGCTAGGTATATAAGTGCAAGTACAATATTTATCTCAGTTTTAGAGGTTATGTGTATATTTTGACTTATGTTCTTATGTATAAAATTTATATATTTTTTATCTTAAATTGTGTTGTTAATGGACTCTTTTTTATTTTTTTAAACAAACTTCCCCTAAAATAGGGGTTGCCCTCAAGGAAAAAATATACCAAATACACAAGTATTAGTAAATAACTTACGTACAATTTTATGAAAATGTTTTCGTGAGAAATATTATTATTATTATTATTATTATTATTATTATTATTATTATGTTATTACAGTACGATACTAGATAGTTCCAAACTTACTTGTTTGTATGAGTGTACTCGACCTACAAGTGTGTGGTGCTAGAGAGAGATGGTGGGAGGGGATAGTCGTCAGTCAAGATGGCGATATCTACTTTTTACGATACAAGAAAAATAACTGTGGTAATTAGGATATTCATACAATAGTCCTGTCATTGATACAATGTACGACTAATACACGCAAAACATGCAGTAGTTTTAGCTACAATGAAAATTTCCAAGTTACAGACATTTCATTTATTATCAACATTATACTCTAGTATAAAACACTTTGTCCCGCGCCGTGGCGTTGTGGTCTAAGGCATCCTGCCTAGGACTTGCGTTACGGAATGCGCACTGGTTCGAGTCCTTATGGGGGAAGAAATCTTCTCATGAAATTTTGACCAGTGTATGGGACCGGTGCCCACTCAGCATAGAGAAGCAATTGGCGACCTAAGATAGGTAGCGAAAATCTGGTTTCGCAAACCAGTTATAATGGCTGGGGGGGATCATCGTGCTAACCACACGATACCTCCATTCTGGTTCGATGATCTTCCACCTCTGTTTCGGCATGTGGACGTGAGGCCAGCAGCGGCTTTGGCCCTGCATGGGCTGTAGTGCCACGGATTTTCTTATAAAATATTTTAAGGGATTCTGCTGTATAAAAGATTACTGTAAACGAGTAAAAGAAATAAAGTATTTTCTCGAATACTCCGTGCCCTCGAATAAGCCGTGCACCGCACTTTTCAAATGCAAAAAAAGTTAACAAACACAAATTACAAAAATGAAACGTTCGACGAACGTTTTCATGACAAATTAAAAACAATTAAACACAAATAAAATTATACACTTCGGTTAACAAATTTCATCTTGTAACAGGACGCATTTCAAACCAAACACATACGCACGCACTACACGCATGTCAATTTGTCTTGCTTAATCTTCCGTTTATACGATATCCTGCAACATTTACAGCACGCGTCAGTAAATTAACTAGCTTTATTTTGTATATTTATACGTGGTTTCCATTATTGTTTAATAACAGTTCCTTCTTTTTCCTCCAGTCTCTGATGTAACTTTCACTTACATCAAATTTACGGGCTCTAGCACAATTTTCGTGTTCCTCCACATGCATTTAAATTTTTTTTGCTGCAAGTAAAGGATCGCAATCTCATACGTTTAATGGCACTTATTTTCAGAATTTAAAACATGAGACGCACAAACTATACACTTATGATAATTTAACTTGATTCTGACACTTGTAAAATCCGTGTAACTTGGACCAATGTGTAATTTGATCCATTGATGTAATTACTATTTCCAGTATAGTTTGCAAAGTAGCCCTACTCTAATACAGTGTTTTAAACCTTCACAAATCTCATTATGCAGGTTTGGCTTGAAACGGTGTCAAACATTCTGTTCCCAAATTCCTCAAACTTTTTCACAATAGTTTGACGGCGTGTTGTGCGGAGACATTTACAAATTTTCATTTATGTATTCATCATACTTTTACGTAATTAATTAATGAAAATATATCATACAATTCGTGTAATTTACCACCGTAATGCGTGTAATTTGGCCTAATGCTAGAAGATAGAATATCATTATAATATAATGTCATTGAAGTTTAAAACAAATTAAAATGTAAATCGAAATGTTCATTATACCTTCTGACCACTGACGTAAGTTTTCTACATCGTTAGGGAGCGGGAGAATGAAATTGAGGAGGGTATAAAGTAATTATTTTATTTCATTTTAAACGTAAGTTATTAATAGAGCAGCATGTATTCGTGTGATAATAGTTTCTGCGAAGTAAGTTTGGTCTGAATAAACTAAATTATTGAAGAAGAATGAGTGGAACAGAGAAAAATTCTCTTCGGCACCGAGATTTGAACCCGGGTTTTCAGCTCTACGTGCTGACGCTCTATCCACTAAACCACACCGGATTCCTATCCCGATGTCAGATTGAATCCTTTTCAGTTTAAGTTCCACCTCTTGGGTTCCCTCTAGTGCAGGGCTTGCTAAACTTTTCATAGCGAGGGCCACATTAACCATCCGAGAAAGAATCGCGGGCCAAGTCACGTAAGTTTAAATTAAGTCTAATAAACTGTGGGGTGGGGTTTTGCTTGTGATCGTCATAACTTGCTAATAAATAAAGAGGCCATGGGATCCATAGTGGGTAATTAGTGACTGCCTGAAATTCTGACTTCACTTACGCATTTAATAACATTATACAAATACAATATAACCACACACTCTGATGCCAGGTTATAAGTGTTCCACCTTAATCAATTATGCGCAAGAACGCTAGATAACAAATTACAAGCATCATAAGCAAATCTGAAAATGGTACTTCATATAACTCTTACAACCTTTTGAAGAGAGTGCCCTAATAAAATCCTGTAAAACCCATACCTACACAGTTCCTATAACCTTAAGTAAACTAACACAGAAATCCCAAACATCTCTAAAAAACCTAACCATAAAAGCTAACTTACACAGTCCAAACTAACAACGTAACGAATAAAAGAGGCAACCCGAAATAACCAGAAAAGCGCAGTAGTCCCGAATGTGGAGAGGACTAGACATAAATACACCATAAAATATAAACTTGGCGTCGTGCACTCGAGTAGAAGTTCATGCGTTGGGGTTACACAGTCCAGTTACCTCAGTCCATCACTTACAGGCAGGATGATTGACTAGCGGGTAGTACGGCATAAGCCGTAGTGAGGATGTTAATCGCCAGTTCTAGTAGAAAGAAGATAATGCTGGAATAAGCCGGCCGGCTCCAAACAATCACCAGCATCAGAAAATAACTCCTTGGTTTGCAGAAGTCAGGCGAATATATCCACAATGAACCATATGGAAGGCTGAATATCCTTATGGAGTTTGGTGGCGTAAAACACAGACACACCGCGTGCGTCCATCGCCCGATGTGATTAGCCACCAGCCGCCGAAATGAGTCCAATCAGGCTGCGCAGGTAACATGGCGCCCCATACGCGTAGAACTGCGGTTCCTCCGCAGCTAAGGTCCTCTCGCCATCGTAGTATTCCAGCGACCCCAACTCCAACCCAGTCTGTCTCACCGGGAACGAACAACCCGGAAGTCAAGAGCCGTTATTTACAAATCAGCCAATAAGACGGCAGCTTTCAGAGAAAAAAAAGAAAACAAAAATGATTGGTAGAGAAAAGGAAATCAACGCACCCTATTAAAAAAAAAAAGAGAAAAAAAGGAAACACAACGCCCTATGATAACATATAGGCTAATAGAACTACCAGCAAATAATGTAAGAGTATATTTGAAGTACAAAACTGTGGGAAAGATGTCAGGGAAAGGCAAAAGAACAGAAGTGGTGAACAACACCACAAAACAAAGCTCATAAATAACATTAGTATTCAAACTTTGTGTTTTATTGACCTAAAACCGACACTTTGAAACTGTTTCCTTTTTTCATTCAACTGGCAAGTTATGTTTTTGGCAATACCTTCCACTCCGCGAGCAACTGTATGTAGGCTACTGAAAGGCTAATTTTCTTAAATAAATCTACTTTCTCGGGACAAATCTTCTTTGCCGCCATTATCATGCACGATTTAATAAATTCACCTTCACTAAAAGATTTTGCTCTTTTCGCCAGTCCATGCGAAACTAGCCACTGTTGCTGCTTCATTGTCTGATCTCTGTTTCTTGAAAATATTCTGTTAAGATGATAGTCCACGCTTCATTGCTTCAAATTTATCATCCCGTAACTTCCTCGTAAATTGTGAAAATTTTGAAAAATGTTTGATTTCATAATGCCTGCGAATATTACATTCTTTAAAGACAGCAACTGATTCGTCACAAATCAGGCATAATTCTTTATTTCCAGTTTGAATCATAAAATAGTTCCAACTCCATTGTTGTTTAAACACAGGACATTCACTGTCCATTTTCTTCCTCTCTCTCTCTCTTTTTTTTTTTTAACCATAATTAAAGCTACGCTGTAAGAACTGCTAGTAAATGCTTGTGGATTAACTCAGAGTACTAATACTATTCTTAACTGGATAATATTTACTGTACCACTTAACATTTCCACTGCTCTAATATGTGTGAGCGTGTACCGAAAGAAGTCGCTGTTGTCAGCTTACAGCGGTGCAATCTCTGGTTGCTCTGTTGCCACACTTCGCGCTTGGGCTGGACAACCCACGGTCGCCTGGCGGCTGAACGCTTGCAACCAGTAGCCTGTATTGTAGCAACGTAATTGTTACCGCAATATACGAGCAATTTGTTTAACAATTTGGGCCTCTGATTTGATTTCATCGATCGACGTTCGTTAATAAATTAATCTTCTTTTTATTCTTTTATTGACTTTTAATTTTTTTTTCAAGTTGGTAAATGGGCCGGCCCGCGTGCTGTAGTTTGACAAGCCCTGCTCTAGTGGCCTATCCTCATGCACTGGGTCATAGATATATGACAGAGGCACAATGTCCATACATGTGCAGAGGTGCACTCGTTATGAGTGATTAAGGGCCGGGATCCGACGCAGTAAGCGCCGTCGGGATGGGAATCCGGTGTGGCTTAGTGGATAGAGCGTCAGCACGTAGAGCTGAACACTCGGGTTCAATTCCCGGTGCCGGAGAGAATTTTTCTCCGTTCCACTCATCCTTCATCATACGATGACGCAGAATTTCTGCACGGAAATATCTTATGTACTTCGGTACACCATAATAATATAAATTATTGAAGTTAAATGCGTATTATTTGCCTGAACCAAGTTACACTATCCTCTGGTCCATATTACACGGCCTCGGTCCAAGAACACACGACTTCGGGAGTTTTAATAACTACCATTTTTAAACGCTTACAGCTAAAATTAGCGAAGTGTTCTACCTAAGGATTCATTAATGGGAGCTACTACGATATAACTTAAACAGAAAAAGGAAGAAAAGAGAAAGAGAAGCAGAAGGAGAATTTATGGAACATGAATAAATTGTAACTCATAAAAATAAAATGACCGAAGCGATTTCCTAATGAGAAAAGTTCTTACCCCGTTGGCCGTTGTAGTCACGTGATTATGTGACGTACTCGTACAATCACTTTTGTTGCCGTGTGCTCGTTACTTAACACACACGTCAAAAGCAGCTCGAGGCTACATAATTCAGCGAACTTGATACAGTTTAGTATAGTTACGAATTCAGGTGAAGCTAATTTCCATCCTGATGGTTCATGAAGTTTAACCATGTATCGTGTAGAGGGCTTTACATGACACTATGACTTCTGTGAGGAGTACAGGGAACTATAAAGTTCTCTAAGCAACTGACGATTTATAACGTGAAGTTGTTCCACTATGCAATTCTTAACATGAAAGGTCAACGTTTATTTTATTTTTTTTTATTTATATTTTTTTTTGTATTTTTGTTATCGTTAATCTCAAGAGCGTACGACATTTGGGACTAATACTCTAAACTAGATATAGCAGCGGCAAAAATTTGGTGAATCTAGCTTAAAAATATGGAATTAGTCCCCTTTAAATCTATTATTTTCGGGTTTGCTGCATGATATATTCTTGTAATGTTAGTTTACCATTTTTTAATTATTCCATCTTTCGAATAGATGAGTCTGCTTTCTTCTTTCGGTGTGTCTTTGGACATTAAGTTTTTAAAGATATAATTTAAATTTAATTTTGTCTCTGCCTGTCTGAATAAAAGAATATCGGTAACTGTGTTGGGCTGTAGAAAGTATAATTGCACATAGAAGTAGTTATGGACTGCTTCTCGCCCATTTATTGTTCTAGAGTCTTTATTCGGTTCGGCAGACCACATTATTTTGCAGAGGAAATGGTGGCTGATCGCCAATGTAATTGTTTTAAATGTAATCAATGAAATATGTCAAGTTCGTACTTGGCGCATTGGGTACTAGCATTGTTTATGCATCATTTTCTTCACAGTAGAATAATCGGTGGCAACGTATTGTACACAGTGGAAAGTGAAATTGCACTGTCCAATGGATCTCTATCTCGAAATCGGCGTAAGAAGTTGAAATATCTAATGTCAGACCAAATTGGCATTTCTAAAGATGTTTTCTTTCCAGAGATCAATGTAATGAGTAGTAGTCTTGAAGTTGAGAAATACAAAAACAATTGGAACATAATAACTTAATTTGTACACTTGTAGGTTTTGGCGCGCTCTCTATACAGATTTTGGTATCAACTGCATAATACATTATTTTATGTACACTGGTGTTCAAAGATATCTGACCTACGATTTTATGATCGTGTAAGCGACGTTTGAGATGGGCAGGGCATGTAGCATGTATGGGCGAATCCAGAAATACATATAGAATGTTAGTTGGGAGGCCGGAGGGAAAAAGACCTTTGGGGAGGCCGAGATGTAGATGGGAAGATAATATTAAAATGGATTTGAGGAAGGTGGAATATGATGATAGAGACTGGATTAATCTTGCTCAGGATAGGGACTATTGGCGGGCTTATGTGAGGGCGGCACTGAATCTGCGGGTTCCTTAAAAGCCAGTAAGTAAGTAAGTAAGTAAGTAAGTAATTAAGTAAGTAAGTAAGTAAGCGAACTTTCCAATCACGGGATAAGTCGGAACCAAAGATATGAAAAATTTGAGAAATTTTGAAAGAGTTTCGCTAGTTCTCAATAGGTGGCACCATTATTGGGAGGCTTTAAAAAGTGTTAGGAAAAATGATTATGTAGATTAAGCATAAATTACGAGTATTATTCCTCTAATAGACGATATTAGCGGTTTCAAACCAAACTTAGTATTTTATATATATTTTGATGTACCGAAGTACATATGATATTTCCACGCAGATATTCTGCGTCATCACATGATGAAAGAGAGATGGAACGGAGAAAAATTCTCTCCGGCGCCGGGATTTGAACCCGGGTTTTCAGCTCTACGTGCTGACGCTTTATCCACTAAGCCACGCCGGATACAATCCCGACGCCGTTTAGAATCGTCTCAGATTAAGCTCCATCTCTTGGGTTCCCTCTAGTGGCCGCCCTCTGCACTACGTCATAGATGTCTATGAACGCAGGACCGAAGTCCATACATGTGTTGAGGTGCACTCAGATGAGTGACTGTTTGGCCGGGATCCGACGGTATGGGCGCCGTCTTTAAATCACAAAGTGATTTATTACGCATATCATATATATTTTGATGTACCGAAGTACATATGATATTTCCACGCAGATATTCTGCGTCATCACATGATGAAAGAGAGATGGAACGGAGAAAAATTCTCTCCGGCGCCGGGATTTGAACCCGGGTTTTCAGCTCTACGTGCTGACGCTTTATCCACTAAGCCGGCGTCCTGCGTTCATAGACATCTATGACGTAGTGCAGAGGGCGGCCACTAGAGGGAACCCAAGAGATGGAGCTTAATCTGAGACGATTCTAAACGGCGTCGGGATTGTATCCGGCGTGGCTTAGTGGATAAAGCGTCAGCACGTAGAGCTGAAAACCCGGGTTCAAATCCCGGCGCCGGAGAGAATTTTTCTCCGTTCCATCTCTCTTTCATCAAACTTAGTATTGTTTTACAATGAGTAGAATGGAATCAAAAATTAACTTCTACAACAGGGGTATATTTATCTACGATTGGCAACACTGACTATTGTCTTCGCCATCTATTCATAGAAGTAATAACTAAAGAAGACATACTTACACCACAGTTTAGTATATACAGTTGCGAAGGTCAATACTTAATACATATGCATACATAGATAGTTGCTGACCGCCAGGATCGCTACTATGGCCTCAGCACAGACCTTTTCCCGAGCAGACGACAATGTTTGTTCGGGTTTTCTATTTCAGTGTATGTAGCTCAGTGAAATATTGTATTATAACTTTATTGCGTATCATTGCTAAGTTTTATTTAGTATAATGTGTCCATAAGTTCCGTTTACTTCTTATTGCATAATTTGTTGAAATAATTACAAAACTGTGTTATTTTAATGTGAAGAGAATTTTATATGTTAACATAATCTATTCGCATCAACATTTTAAGTTTAGAATGAAAGCTATTTTGAGGTTTAATAAAAAAGAATTTATATTCTGATTTTAATTTAGCACATCTATCTTCCTTGATTGCAGATAGAAAATTTACCATACCACTCCTATGAAATTAGTGTACGTACGATTGTGTTACTTCGTCTCTTAGGAATTAGATAAATACAATAATTCAGTACTCGGTTGTAGTATTAAAATACAGACAAATTGAATGTGCGGCGTATCATACATGACAGTATGCTTAATTATAATGTATAATTGCGAATATAGGAATATAAATAATAACCTATAATTTCTATATGACATAACATAGGCCTACATATGTAATGGCAGGGCATTGGAGACTTTGTAAATCTAGTTGCTCTAGTAATAGCGCTGTGAGGTTACCGTATTTCAATATAGTCAAGTGTCCGAAAATAAGGCAGCACTCATAAAGCGGTGGAACTAGTTCTGAGGAAGTTCCTGCGATTTCGGAAGTGAAAATCGTTTAATTTATAAGAGATTTTTTGTGGAGGTGCAGGTGATCGTATAAGCAAGACATAATAAAAGCCAAAACTAACCAAACCTAACCTGTCACCGATCCGTATATGCAAGGAGTATGAGTACAAAGGAACCACCTCTGCGCTAGTTTAGCCTATTAACATAGTACAGTCCACACCTGTGGAGTAACGGTTAGCGAGTCTAGCCGTGAAACCAGGTGGCCCGGGTTCGATTCCCGGTCGGGGCAAGTTACCTGTTGAGGTTTTTTCCGGGGTTTTCCTTCAACCCAATATGAGCAAATGCTGGGTAACTTTCGGTGTTGGACCCCGGACTCATTTCACCGGCATTATCACCTTCATCTCATTCAGACACTAAATAACCTAAGCTGTTGATAAAGCGTCGTAAAATAATCTACTCAATTAAAAAAAAACATAGTACATTAATCAGACTTCAGATTGGAGTACCGTAAGAAAGGAATAAATATAACTGAAATAGAGACAAATTGCATTTACAAGTTATTACACGTAACTTTATGCTTAATTATAATGAATACATGCGAATATTGAAGTATTGGTACAGTAAACATAACCTATAATTTCTACATATCAAAATATCCATGCGGTGCCACTGAAAATTATTGAATCGTGCATAAATGAATGTACAAGAATTTCGCAATATTTAATCAAAATAAAGTCGGGTATTACACATACGAACAACGTAATTTTCACATCAAAAATAATATTACACCTTAACTCGCAAGTGAATTATGTCTGAAGTGTCTCATAATCATTGTTTTAAATTTATTAATGCAATTACACTACATTTTAGAGAAATATATGTTACTCTTTACGCATTGCAACTAATTTATATGGTTGAAACACCGCCCTCCGTGATCGGGTTAAGCGAGTCACATGGTCTGCTTATATTAAATCACGATGGCAGTGACACAGCCTATCGTTCCTAGTACTCACAGCGCTCCAAGCGGCTGGCAACTATCGCGAGAAATGCAAAACATAATCCCAAGCTTCGCAACTGTATATACTAAACTATGCTTACACCAACAAACTATCGATCACCACCGATTAGTAGGATCAGATATCGTTCAACGTCAGTGTACTGTATTATCTAATACCTCTTTTTGTGTTCATGAATGAATGCTAGGTCTGATTGACTTGTTCTGTCGTCAGTGCAACTCCTCCTCAGCTTTTCGATTCGCAGTAGATCGTGTAACTTCCGAAGAAATTTCATCGCTCGTCTATGGTTCATGCACTGTTCTCCTTTCATGCTCGTAATTTTCGAATAAGTACTTTCACTATAAAGCACAATATTACATTTCCGGTTAGTACAACGAAATTTCACCTCTCCATTCTTCAGATTACAACGTTTACTTAGTTTAAATCCATCAGACACAAGACACATTACCACGTTTGGTGTAAATCACGTGATCTATTTCTAAATTATACATACCCCGGTGTACGGATAGATTTATGTTTAGAAGGAGCAGATACGCTAACCACTAACTCTGAGCTCTATATAACCGACAAAATCAACCTATCGATAACCGCCTCAAACGATATAGTTATCCTGCATCACAACCTCCCCAATCGACCTACATCGATCTCATATTTTACATCTCAATCAATATCAGGAAAACATACTCGTACATCCGGGTGTTATAGACGTTTTATCCATGTATGTTTTTGTTTAAAATAATAATAATACTCTATTGTTTCAGAAATTGTTCTTTGTGATTATCACAGCTTATCAAACAGTCTTGCGCAATTGTTTCCACTTGACCTTTTTTGCGATATCTAAAAAAATGAAGTTTCATTTCCTGCCTGGTCCCTCATCACTTGAAAACGTTCATCCCTCATCTTTAGACTCGATTATTCTTTGCTTGCGTATCACAACTTGAGGCCATGGGAAGTGTGATGCACTCATCCACTATTTCTAACCGGCGAAAATTCAATTAACCTCGCTATAACGCTCCACCGATCAACAAAGACAGAGAACGTCAATACATATTTATGACGACGATCTCATTGCTTTTCTGTCGATTACAAAATAATGAAGTTTCCACTTCACACAGGGAACGGGGTCCCATTGGTATCTTAAGTAGTGTACAAGAAGGGAAACAGCAGCACCTCCGTCCGATAGAATGATTTGTAAGAAAGCAATACCAGAATTTCTTTTAATCACACACGTCTCATGTTAACGTTGCTATATTATTATTATTATTATTATTATTATTATTATTATTATTATTATTTTTGTCTAGTCCTATTAAATAAAACGTGTCTCAGTGAAACAAACCGCAGTGTCCGTATAGACCAGTTTCTCTCTGACGCTTTTTCAATTCACTGCGGGTTAAAGCAGGGAGATGCACTATCGCCTTTGCTTTTTAATTTCGCTCTAGAATATCCCATTAGGAAAGTCCTGGATAACAGAGACTGTTTGGAATTCAACAGGTTACATCAGCTGCTTCTTTATGCGGATAGCATGAGTATGTTAGGAGAAAATCCACAAATGGTTAGGGAATTTTACTGGAAGCAAGTTATGAGCTAGGTTTGGACGTAAATCCCGAAAAGACAAGGTATATAATTATGTCTCGTGACCAGAATATTGTACGAAATGGAAATATAAAACTCGGAAATTTACACTTCGAAGAGGTGGAAAAATTCAAATATCTTGGAGCAATAGTAAAAATATTCGTATAAATGACACTCGGGAGGAAATTGAACGCAGAATAAATATGTGAGATGTCTGCTATTATTCGGTTGAGAAGCTTTTGTCATCTAGTCTGCTTCCAATAAAGCTTAGTTAGAATTTATAAAATAGTTATATTACCGGTTGTTCTGTATGGTTGTGAAACTTGGACTCTTACTTTGAGAGAGGAATAGAGGTTGAGGTTTTCGAGAATAAGGTGCTTAGGAAAATATTTGGGGCTAAGAGGGATGAAGTTACAGGAGAATTGAGAAAGCTATACAACACAGAACTGCACGCATTGTTTAGGAGTTCATTAAATTCAGACGTTTGAGATGGGCAGGGCATGTAACACGTATGGGTGAATGCAGAAATGCACATAGTGTTAATTGGGAGGCCGGAGGGAAAAAGACCTTTGGGGAGTCAGAGACGTAGATGGGAGGATAATATTAAAATGGATTTGAGGGAAGTGGTATATAATTAGGCTCCGCATTCTAGCTACCTAAAGACTGAAGTGAAAGACATATAGGGTATATAGTACGCCGAACACAGGTAATGCAACAGATAAGGATATAAACAAACAGGTCGTCGCTACGTGTTCCTGGAGTACGGTCAACCCCCGACATTCTGAAGCTGTAACAGTAAACACATGCTTGAGCCGTGATGTTCATTTCCGTCGTGATCTTTGCATTGAATAACAACGTACATTCTTAAGTTATGGAACTTGAACATATGCGGATATCACTTGAAATGAGTTTATATTGCAAGAAATTCTTTCAATAGCATATGACGTAATTGGTGCATGATGTAGTACAAGATATTTCTATTGTCTGATATTTTTTCCTGTTTCATTAGGATATTGCATGTCGCTCACCACTGAAACCCCTAATTTTCTATATACTTTTCTAGAAATTCTCTAAAATATAGATTATCTAATTTATTAATTGAAATGTTGGCACTGAACATCATGGTGAGCTACACAATCCGTGCTAATCATCGAGTTAATATCTTTATAATTTTCTGATTTTGATGGTACTGGTTCTTTTTGATTACGTTCAACACTCTTCCTGTGCCTTTTGGTATTGCAGTGCCTTTCAGTTCACTGTTTTTATCATTTTTAAGTTTATTTTACACAATTTTATGTAATGTTGTTTATATTGACAATGAAAATATTAGTTCAAATAGCTTCAACTATGCCCTGCAATATTACACGCTTGAGCGCCTTACCTAAGGCATTTTGCCTCTGCAATGAACCTTCAATCAGCCACAAAGATGTAGTTATTTAAATAATACGACTAGTAAGAGCAGCGATCGATAAGAGTACTGGCTTTAATTGCGTCCCGGTTTTGACTTTCTACACTTCTAAACTCTAGAATCTAGAGGAAGAGGGCAGAGAATGCGTAACTATTTTGTATACGAACGTACCTGTACCTGCGTGTGACGTCACATATACTTCGAATCGGGCAACTTCATTGCAGTTTACATGTAGCCGGAATACGAAGCCTAAATATAATGGTAGGAAATGGATAGGGATCGATGGCGGGCTTATGTGAAGGCGGCAATGAACTTCTGAGTTCATTAAAAGTGATTTGTATGTAAACAATTATTATTATTATTATTATTATTATTATTATTATTATTATTAGTATTAGTATTATTATTACTAGCCGTACCCGTGCGCTCCGCTGCACCCGTTAGAAATAAATATAAATTAATTACATAATTAAAATAGGACGTTTGATCCAGGCAACATTCGTGTTTGATAGAAGGTTAAATCGTTTAATATGTTACTTAATTTAAATTGCATCCAAATAATTAAAATGCGATCATTTTGGTCCAGAGACACTCATTTGGTGCAATGACAATTCCTTTAACCTATTTCTTAATTTTTATTACATACAACCATAGTTTAATGAAGATTGACATCATTCAGATTTAATGTGTAATATTTTATTTTTCTTGTTATAGGTTTCCATTGAATTATGGTAATAACTTAATTTTAACCCTTGTTTTCTACGTATTCAGTAAATGGCGCTTGGCCCACTGTGGTTCTGAACCCTTCAAATAACTTAAATTATATTATATAATATTACATTACATATATTATATGATATATGATATGATATGATATTATATTATATTATATTATATTATATCAGAAGTTACTGTAATAACATTATAGCATTATGTCCATCTAGAGAAACTACACTTTCCAATGGTGAAATAATAATTAATTATACAAATCGGTTAATTTAGCTTCCGATATTACCTCATACAAACACAGAAACATTCTCTGTAGGCTATCTTTCATAGCGTTCGATTGTTGCTGTCCAAGGCCCCTTATAGACGAAGTAATTTGTTTTTTAATTCATTACACGGCCTTAGATGGCAGTTATTTTAATTTTAAAACTCATTTATCTGATTAAATATCAGTCCTATCAAACTTTTTCAAGGAATAAAACTTATCGCAAATTATTTTTAAAGAAACTTTTGTTATGTAACATTTTTCATAAAAATTAATAATAATCGAGATATTTCGATTTATTTAATTCAGGCCCCCTTATAACCCCCCTTTTAAATAATGTATTTTGAATGTCATATAGCCTAAACTCTAAGCTACAACGAACTTAATTTATATTCCAATTTTCATCGAAATCCGTTGAGCCATTATCGCGTGAAAAGGTAACAAACAGACAGACAGACAGACAGACATACAAACAAAAATTTCAAAAAAGCTATTTTCGGTTTCAGGGTGGTTAATTATATATGTTAGGAAAATCGAAAATTACCAGAAAAATTTCGGCTACAGATTTATTATTAGTATAGATTATTATTATTATTATTATTATTATTATTATTATTATTATTATTATTATTATTATTATTATTATTACATGTGTGTATATAAATGGGATTTTTAATAAGGAACGACTAAATAACAAACATGTACAGTATATCTGTTCGCTTTAAATATTGTGGAGTTTTAAGGTAAATGTGTGGCGCGGTGGTTCCAGTTCCGAACCGCTGAGGATTGTTATGCTAAGCCTTCATCGCTCGGAGTTGATTACTTTTTTTTGCGCTTCGAGCGGTAATTAAAAATCCCCCTCTTACTTCACTGCTGCTTTTTAATTAGCATTTGATATGGTGGAGAAATTTCTGCTAAAACTGTTGTTAAACTGAAGTGAAGCGAATGTTAACAAAGGAAAGAGTAGTCTGAGAGTTAGATTAAAACGCAGTTTTAATGCAAGAATCTAGTAAAAAGAATTAAATGCCGAAAAGATGGAACATTTGCGTAAAATAATGTGAAAGACATTGTTGGACTTAGTAAGAATTAAATGTGTCATATCTCCAGTCAATCATTTTACGAATTCACTTTAATTTTGTACTGTTTCTTTCGGAGCGGATGACATTCAATTGAAATGACAATAACTTGTAACTTTTTAACTTTTATTTGAAACGGCATGCGCGACAATGTATAAGTGAATTATAAAGAAATGAAACGAGAAGTAGACACAAAATGTCATAAAATCTTAACTATACCAGTGCTGCTTCACGGACATGAAACGTGGATGTACAAAAAATGTCTCCCATATACCAAGAATAATATCTACAATAATCAAATGAATTACACATTGCTGCGAGGAGGTTACTCTGTTGAGCATTTATAAATATAATAAGTTATACTTTGTGTAATATAATAAAACTAATCACGCTGTCATTAAAATATGGACTGGGATGGCGACGACAGAAACCGCGACTTTGCTTATGGCAACGAATCCTTCTCAGTAGGCATTGTAACGCACTGCATCTCCCCGCCTGATCATCAGAAAGTTGTTTTATGTGCATAGTACCCTAAGTGGACTTTAATTCAATTATAAACAATTCGATTAATTTCTTTTGACCAGGACACGCTCATAAAACTCGTAATTTTCACGAATATATGTAAAGTACTCTTTGTTGCACACAAAAATCCGGAGTTCAAGTCCTCCGGTAGGGACTTTAAGCCACGTGTCACGTGTCGGAGTTTTTCTGCACGTTAAAGACCTCCCAGCCTAAATTAAAGCCTGTGAATCAAATTTCTCCTCTCTCACGACCTAAGAATATCTTAGTTGCATATTACGTGGTGTTTCAGGTGATGAACTTATCACTTGTTCCTCTGACCTCGTGGGCAAATAAGTGTAACTGAAATTCCATGTTTCTCTCACCGTGACGTCGTGGTCTAAGGCATCCTGCCTATGACTCGCGTTAGGAATGCGCGCTGGTTCGAGTCCTCATGGGAGAAGAAATTTCATGAAAATCCGTGTTCTAATATTAACATTTGTTCATTGTTGAGATGAAATGGCTGCTATGAAGGACAGAAAAGCATACTCTCGCAGAAGGAAAGTCGCAACACTTTGTCCTCTGGTTTTAGGGCCTGCAGCAACTTTAGAGTCTTGCACACAGGTGACTTCGGTATTTGCAGCTTCCAACTGCTATGATGGTAGATTTTGAGAACTACGTGAGCAACTCTCAAGGACACGCTCAACTGTGTCGTCGCTTACTAGTGGGCGTGCGGTTGAATTCCTCTTACAAATGTATCCCTTGCCTTAAAATCGGAATATCTCTTGCGAAATGTAGGACCATTGGTTGGTTCTGCACCAAATGTTGTTCAAAAACGTCGTTGGACACTAATAACTAGGCTTAGGATCCGGGACACTTTAGCAACCAACGTACGCACAACTTGACTATAGAGTTCCTTGAACATAGTAGACAGACATACTGTGAATGTAAACAACGACGTCAATGAGCTGCGTTATATTCTTGTGACGGTGGAAAATGAAATAGGATACATACCTCAAAAGTTTCCATGTCCCTCGGAGACGTTGAAGTCGTTAGCGTTACAATGAACACCCTGTAGTACATATTTGCAACTAGTTAAAAAAAACTGTTTACTATATATTGAAAATGCAATGTGATGGCCTGAGTTCGTTTCGTAGGGAGAGACGGAAGAATACTGTACCTTTGATCACGGAAATGATTGTACTCTAACGCACAGGTAAACAAAACCTCACTCCATCTATACTCCGTTGCACTGTTAACTCCACTTCATTCTTAAGTTGTCTCGGATCCTAAAGCTGCTAATAAGTGACTGGTAAATATGAAAATTAGGGATAAAAAAAACATTTCTATCCTCCATAGCGGCCGTTTCGTTTCAACAATGAACTAGTCTTACATGTGATGGACTAAAAGAAAACTTTCTGAGTTTGTTTTCCTATCGGTTCGAATTTCAAGTATCTGAGTTTCATTAAACATAAGTAACAGGTGTTCGAAACCGAAACGCTTATTTTTGGAAGCCCTGTACTTTATTTAACGACGTTTTCAACTTCAGAGTTTATTCGAAATTCAACGTGGGTAAGAAATAAACTACAAATTTTGCCTGCAGCCTTCTACCTGAAACAGGTAGTCTAAATAATTCTACGGCACTAAAAACCGAGCTTTACTGTACATCTCTTCCGGAGAAAGCAATGCTGATGATTTTCGGGGCTAGTAAAGCCAGTCCCTCCGTGAAAAATGCAGTAAACTGAGTCCCTGCCAAAAAAATACGAGTCACTTCAGATTAGGGTGTATAGATAAACTCAGTCCAATCTAAATTTCGTCACGACAAAATCTTACTTCCTACTTTTTCCAGGCTTGGAACTGGCAACCAACTGGTACAACTATTATTTGATTGATCTGAGTAAACGTTTTGTCATGTAATGGTTAAAACACTGTGTAGTGAAAACGTTTTGTCGCTTCATTTAAAGACCGTCTAGGAAACTGCCAAGATCTTACATAATTTTAACGTACAGGACGGAACTTGAAACTGATTTGACGAATTGAAATCTTGCGATATTTTGATTCGCTGTGTTTTTTTTTTCCCCCTTAAAAATCCTCCCTTTTCTTATTTTTTTATCCTTTGCTTCTCAATGAACCATAAAAATTTTACTGGATGTCCTTCAGTGCATCAATAATATATATAATTACTATAAAATAATGCATTCAAGCGAGAATGGAAGAATGGAAAGACTCGCAGCTGTGCGGATTTGTTAGCTTGGCTGTGAAATTCGCCCAAATAGATGGTGGGAATAGCGCATCTGGAGTGTTGCATGTTTCAAAGACATAATTTTACAGTCTTCAGTCAGTAGATCGTCAGTGAAACATTCCTCGACATTATGGTTGTAAAAACGAAAGGCCGAAGAAATTACTATTTTCTTAATTGGTCTATATTCATTAGTCAGATCGAGTGACTGTATTTTCCTCCACAAGTTTTGGCCGAAGTGAAAACGACAGCCTCTGAGCTTGATTGGAGCCAAGACAGATAGTGCGGCGGTATGAATGTCTATCCCAAAATCTCAGAACAGGGAGCTTGTTCAGATAAAAAAGTCGAAATATTGATCTACTGCAATGTTCTACAGAAAAAACAATTCGTACTTCAGATTGCTAACATTACATGGCGTATTATGAACAAAAACAACTGTTAACATCAAAATATTTACAAAGCTATAACAGCATAATAAATCAAATATATATCTACGCATTTTTATCAAGTGTACGGGGCTCAGTTTACCTATACCCTTATAATCCTGGGCACTCAGGTTACCTATATGGTAGAAAGCAAACAACTATTCGGGACTCAGATTTCCTAGCCCCAAAGAGTTTATCTCACTTTAATATTCATCGTTTATTACTAAAGCTGAGACATCTAGGACGTTTGTCGTTAAAGTACGTGCACTCAAACTATAGCATAGCAAGCAGAAAGAGCGGGGGAGGTCAGTGTACGCTGTCCTATAGATTAAACAACAGAGAAAAAGGTGTATACTCACATGACAAATAAACTGGAGCTCAGGTCATGTCATCATTACTGGATTTTCGAGTCTGTTGCAGTAAACACTACCTACGTTTTGATTACGTCTTCAATCCTTTTATAATGTATAGCAAAATAGACTGCAGCATCCACCATCTAAATACAACGGGTTGCGGCGGTAGAGGGGCTCCAGGAGGTATTTCACTGAATTTAATAACCCGTCTTGGTGCCTTAAACATATTTATTTGACATTCGATATGAAACTGTTCACATCACTGTAGCAGGAGCGAACTTCTTCGGCTATTTGATGTAGTCCATGGGCTAGGATAACTTTCGGCTAAAGCAGTTGAAGTTCCTTACCAACTTTTAACATATAGGCTAGCATCCGTGATGAAAATAACTATATATTATCATTTTTTATTTCGTCTGGCCATAAGAGAGGCGTTTCAAAACTTTGATTATATTTAAGTGATCCACATTCTCAAGAATTTCAGAGGTTAATAAAAAAGTTTTGTTGAGTTTATGTGGTGGAAGAATGTCCGTAACGACGTTTGGAACAAATTGTCCAGCGGCGTCTGTGCTTTCATTAATGAAATACATATTCTACTATCTCCTATACTTAGTCGTATAACATTATAATAGCATTTAGTATTTCTGTAAAGTTGATTGACTAGGGAGTTTCCTTTTCACGTATTTCCGCATAAAGCTTCTAAAGTGTGTATTTCAACGTTATTTATTAGTATCTTGATACATACCATCATTTTACATAAATCGTGAAAAAAGTCTTTCTGTGTGGTAGGCCTACACATTTAATTCAAACTTAAATGCGATTCATTTCCTTCTTCCTCAGTTGAAACTGTCATCAGTGCTTTATGTTTTTCGTGTTTTACGAATTTACGTCTTTTACCTTTAATTTCTGTGCTACATAAATTTCATAGAATATTTACCCCACTTACTGCGAAATGTTATGTGTCTAATTCCTCTATCAACCTGTTTACTATTCATATACAGGGACATCATTTTATTTTTACTTCAATTTTTATTGTACCTGAGTTTTTTAATGTACTTCACTCCCACCCCTTCTACTAATGAAATTCAACCATCCTCCACGCAGATCCAAGACCGCATATACAGTATAGTCATAGTAGCCTTACGGTCATAGTAAAAGTACGTTCCAAAAATATGTTCGCGTTTTCCAGTGACGAAAGAGCTTTCAATATTGAATCATTTTCGCACAGGTACTGTCGTCCATTTGCCTACGTCGCATCCCGGTTTCCCCCCACCTGCTTCTATTCGCCTCTCTGTAAAGGCTAGTGGCTGGGCTGTCTTAGCTCTTTTCTGAGAACATTAATTTCTGTTAGGAATTAGACGTTTATGTAATATTATAACCATACAATTGTTTAAAATAACTTAAATAAAAGGGCTTCGTTAAGTAATTAACTGTCACGTGATTTCCTCCCTTTCTACGACCATGCGACATAACCACTTGGACGGACAGTAGATAGCATGTCTGAGTAATTTTATCTTTTCGTATCGGCCAGAAATGAAGATTGAATTTACAGTACGTAAGGTAATCTTTTATAGAGTAGTTACAGAATTATTTCAACATGAGTTATTGATACGAAGTACGAACCTGGTAATTGGAATTAGGTACAGTAGTCTATAGTGCGATAATATGCACATTAGAACTAAAGCCTGTATCGAAATGAACGGCCACCATTTTCAAAAATGTGTTTAAATATCCATATTACGATTATTTTTCAATTTAACTTCATTCTCTATAGCCTAGTGTACGCTAATGTGCTGTAGACCAGTAGTGTCAGAGTTGTAAGCTCCAATACCGGTTGTGGAGCTAGATCGGAGCTTGAACTTGCTTATGTCTGTGGAAACACCGGAGCACGCAACCAGTCTAGTGGAGCGCTCCGCTCCATTTAGTCCCTGTCTGACATCGCTGCTGTAGACAGTATAATATACACTGCATAATGAATATGTCCGCATGGACAGCTCAGTTCGTGAGTAAAAACACTTATTGTTAATACTGTACTGTATTTTGATTCAACAAAAACCCAATGAAAATTAACAAACTCAAAAGCGTGATATTTCCTAGTTTACGTAAATGGATGAACTACTTTTATTCCCTCCTATACCTAGTAAAGTGATTTGTTTGTATTTTACGCCAGTATCATCGAACTCCAGTCGTGGAAGGGGGTAGCAAACAGTGTTTCCGGTTTTCAATAGTTGATCCAAAGGTATAGCCAGGTTAATATAGGAAATGTTAGTAAAAATAAAATGATGACCCTGTACTTCATGATTCTGCCGTTATAAATATTATATGTTACGTAAGATAGATAATACAACCCTGGAGGTCTGTTCACTACATAACGTAAATGTGTTCTGTTGCCTGAGTCGCATGCCTGTACGCAACTACTCCCCACCCCTTCATACTATTTACCTCCAACAAACATCGCAATACATTTAACTTGATATTGTCCTGCGCCCTACATGTCTCAGCTTTACTTATTACTGAGTTCTAAGCCGCGAAGCAGGCATTAGGTAGGTATTAGGATCTATCAACTAGCATGATAGGCTTTAAATAGACCACAGTGGGGTTTCGAATATGCATTTTTGGTATTTTAAATTTTTAGAGAAAGCAGAAATTCTAAATTTGATTTTCATGTTGAAGGACGTAATTAATATTGAAACATGTAATTTATTCGTCTCTATGTCAGTATTAGACTATGTCTGCCAATAAAAAATATTACGTAATTGCGACATGTAGAATGCTATTCGTTCCTTCAATATAACAAAAAGAGTGGAAGATTTTACCTGATTTCATGATTAAAATTGTGCACTCTTCTGGGACGTTAAACAAAGACTTGAAGCTAGAGTGTGCAGAGAGTAAGTGGTTGTCAACAATGGGAGGCTGCTGGTAAGCTATGTACAGTATAATTCTCCTGCCACTCTTACTAAAAAGTGGAGGTAAACAAAAGAAACAGGTTCGAAACTCTTTGATTGGCTACCGGAGAAGTAGTACGACTAGCGGACGCGTAATGTGTTCCCAAAATAATTTGTTTTTTCTTTTCTTTTCTGTAATTTAACGCAATGGAGGAGAAAAGGAACTGACCACCCTACCCATTATCTCCTGGCTTAGTTACCTCATTAGTGATGCCTTGTTGGAGTCCTGTTTTCGGACAGTTTACTAGAAAAAAAAATGCTATCATATTCTTCACTGAAATCAATTCTTGGTAAAATTTAATTCTCAAAATATTATTTTTAGTAAGTTGTTTCTCTATATTATGTGTATTTCATTTCCCGATTCTATGTTGATACACATAAGTTATGCATATTATGTGCCCTTTTTCGCAGTAATAATATTTTTTTACTTAATAGGTTATTTAAGCAAGCAATTCAGAACGCATTACTAACTAATACCTAACATGTTTCGACGCATGAGCTAGTTGAGTATGTTCTCAGAACTAGTTCGGGATTTTATTTGTTGGAACGTTTCTTGAACTGTTCTTTCACGACCTGCGGAGTTGCTTCTCATATTGAAATTATATTCATCTTCCGAACTTAATTCGTCATAAAATATATCAGAATATATATCAGAATCGCAAGGTTTACTGCGCACGCGGTATAGACTGTATGAGAAAGGGGCGAGCAAAGGATGGAGTGTACCTCTGATGTAAACACTGAGCAGTATACTGCGGTTACAATGAAACCTGTATTCTGCATTCAAGAAATATAATGAATGATCGCTCAAGTAGGAAATGTCTAAACATGTAAATACACAATTATTTTATAGTGAGATATATTAACTCTTAAAATTTAATGTAAGATACTCACATCATCCTTGAATATGTGCATTGCAGTGAAGAGTTACGTACATTTTAAGCGACTGCAAAGTAACCTCCTCCGATGGTCACTTAAACAGTTTTTATTTTGGGAAAATGTACGTTCAACATCACACGATGTAATACGTACATATTTGAAGAACGGAAAGTCACTACTTTTTAGTACACCAACTTCAGATGTCTTGTCGTGACCTCGTGGTAGGTAATTTATAATACGAAGTTGTGAATAGGCAGAATTTTTAGCAATAATGTTTCTCAACTTACATTTCACTTTTTCTGAAATAAGTGAATTGTTGTTTTGGATAACGGTTTGTGATACTTTATCCACTATATTAAGGGCTCCTGAGAGTTGTAGTTTAGACGATTCTAACAGGATAATGTTTTTGGTTACGATTTTAAAATTAGAATCAATGAACAGAATATCTTCCAATAGCTGTTCAGAAGGCAATTATTTTACAGCTGCAACAGCGGAACTGTCTGTGCTATCCAATGCATCAATTACCTCCATTATTTTGCCGTAATGTTCTGCATAATGATTAAGAACATCCAACCACGTTCCCCAACGGGTCAAGACTGGCTGCGGGGGTAAAGGTATTCCAGGGGCAATTATTTAGAACAGAAACACTCTCATTGTAGTATGTTTGATTGAATTCTTGTCTGCACTGAAAAAATGTTAAGCTTTGACTATTCAACCGCAGTAATGCAAAAACAAGTGCTTACATAGGTATACATTAGCTGTAGCTGCTCTATCTATTTGGACCGGTCACAACTCTTAACATGAACTGCTTATACTACGAGGCCGGGCAGTCTCTATACTACCGTAC
The DNA here is from genome assembly GCF_040183065.1 of Periplaneta americana. NCBI lineage: Eukaryota > Metazoa > Arthropoda > Insecta > Blattodea > Blattidae > Periplaneta > Periplaneta americana. Next base: position 124,860,322 of record NC_091124.1, on the reverse strand, counting down.
ATCGGCAACCTGATTGCATGCTGCGTGTGGCAATTCAACGAAGTCTAATTATCACCTTCCAAATCACTCATGATTTACACACATCAAAAATGTTTTGCATATTGCTGTATTACAGTGTTTGAACAAAAATTTGCATGGTTTCAAGTAAAAAATCAATAAAACTCGGTAAAACAAAACAAATGTAACAGTTTCTTGTCTACTTTTCAGACAAAGGTGTCCACAAAAAAATGAAAAAAAAAAACTCAATTCTCTGAGGTGTCAAATGACTCTCCATATCTCATATTACCACCATGCTGCCCAATACACGCAACGACTCTTCTTGGCATGCTTCTTACCAGTGCAGTGTATGCAATGCCTCCTGTGGAAGATTGTCCCATTCCTCCATCGCTGCGTCAATGAGGGCTTAAGTGTCTCGGGAGGTGAGGACGGTTACTGATCTTTTTCAGTAATGCCCAAACTCCCCTCTATGCAGTTTAGGTCTGGTGAATAGGCTGGCCACTTCATTCTGCGAATACCATTGGCATGAAGGTACAAGGACCTGTTCACAATTTCAGCTCTGTGAGCCGAGCATTGTCATCCAATAGAGTGAAGTGTGGACTAAAATGGTTAGCATAGCCTTGCACAATTGTTGGTGGGAATTTTGTCTCTGTACAATGCACCTGTCATCACACCTCTGATATGAACAAGTGGTGTACGGCGACCACACATGATGCCACCCCAGAACATGACACTCCCTCCACGGTAGGGGTGACCTTCTCTGATGAACTGGTTGTGCATATGTTCACCAGGTTGTCTCCACACCCTCACAGAACAATCATATGGGTATAAACAGAACGTGAGGTCCCATTGTTCTCTCCACCAGTTTTGGTGAAGTCTTGCCCATCTCATCCGGGCAAGTCTGTGACGCTGAGTGAGTAGAGGAGCTCCAATTGGCCTTCGGGAGCGTAAAACCACCTCATGGAGTCTGTTTGGGATGATCTGGTTGGATACATCATGTCCTGTTGTCACGTTGAATTCACTAGCTTGACTGTAGGGGTGCCCCTTAACAGTTAATTGTAAATAATGGTCCTCTCTGTGTGTAGCAGCTCGTGATCGACCTCTACGGTGACGGTCTGCAACAGTACGTCCCTGAACCTGCTCCATATCCGAGACACATCACTTTGTGACACATGCACAATAGCAGCAACATCAACCTGACGGAGCCCCTGCTGCATCAATGTCACAATTCGAATGCGGTCCTGTACTGGTATCGTTGCCCTTGGCATGTTGACAACCACTAACCATGAATACAACCATTAAACAGACTAAAATGCAACCTCCCTCTTCGCCGCTCCTTGCACAACAGCACCTCTGGTGGCTAATATCAACATTATTGCTGTCCAACATGACTGAAAACGTTATGACGTAATTAAAAGTGATGTTAGTAAACAGTAAACACAGATATGTGTGATGGTTTGCAATATACATAACTTTTTTTGATGTATGCACTATTTTTTAATTTTAACCTGCCCAGTTTCGAAGCATTTTAACCTCAACCTCAGATTAAGCAATCGGTGCAAGCGTTAGCAGTCCAGAATTCCCAGTTCCTGCTCTTAATCGAGAACCAATTTCACTCGTTCCGAACGAGTTTCAAAGCACGCTGGAACAGGAGACTGAGAATCGGTTTAAGTCTTGGAACGCATACTGAAATACTGTGCATGAGCAGGCAATTCAGAATCGTTTCTTAACCGTGCTGGAACAAACCAAATGTGCAGGATTGGCGGTTTCGGAACCTAAAAAGAAAACAAGTTATGTGTACATAGGGTTGTGACTATTGGTCTATATCATGCAGTTCCTGTTTACACTAAGCAAAAGACAACCACTGATTACAGTAATCTCAAGGAGGCGGTGTTGTATGAAGATATCGGGAGTTCAGTCTTTCAGTGCATACATCGAAAACAATATGCTCCAACGAAGAAATATTAAGTAAAATATTGTGAAGGAACTGGACAGTAAGCAATTTAGTGCAAAGTTTCTCCTTCAGCTACAAGAGGACGAAAATGCAAATATATAGGCCCATTGTAATATATTCCTAGGCATTCACCTCGAAGCCGTTCTGGGCTGGAGTACACACATAGAATATCTTGTTAATAAAATTAATAAAGGAATTTTCATGTTACGAATTCTCAGACGAACATTATGTTATAATTCTTTACTTACAGTTTATTATGCCCATATTTACAGTCACTTAAGTAACGGGACGCTTTTGTGGGGTAACCATACTTCGGTTTCTAAGTTGTTTATTCTTCAAAAGAGAGCAATGAGAATTATTTATGGTGTCTGTTCTAGAACTCATTGTAAACCACTTTTTGTTCAACTTGGAATACTTACGTTGCCGTCAATGTTTATTCTCGATTGTCTTCTATATGTTAAGCGTAATGTGCATAATCTTCCTACTTGTTCATCTATTCATAATACCCGTTCCAGACTTGACATATATTTCACCAAGTACAAATATAGTACTACAAGCAATAGTTTTATTTCCATATCTTATAAACTTTAAAAACTCTTTACCATTGCATATAAGAAACACGTCATATTATACTTTCAGAAGGATGGTGAGAAGGACATTGACGGCAAATCCAGTCTACAGTGTCAATGATTTTAGTAATATTACATTTTAGATACTATTTGTTTTAACCTCATGTAATTGACAAATCTGTACATTTTAACCTGATTTTATACTATTTCTTTTAAAACTTTTAACCTGTTTTTGTCATTGTCTGGTGATTGTACAATATACATAAATATTATTTATTTTTTATTTTTTTTTACATTTATTCATATTGTAGTAGCCATGTATTATATATTTCTACTCTGACGTTGTCTATGGCTGTAAATCGCTGAATGACATTAAATTTATCTATCTATCTATCTATCTATCTATCTATCTATCTATCTATCTATCTATCTATCTATCTATCTATCTATCTATCTATCTGTCTGTCTGTCTGTCTGTCTGTCTGTCTGTCTGTCTGTCTGTCTGTCTGTCTGTCTGTCTGTCTGTCTGTCTGTCTGTCTGCCTGTCTGCCTGTCTGCCTGTCTGCCTGTCTGCCTGTCTGCCTGTCTGCCTGCCTGCCTGCCTGCCTGCCTGTCTGTCTGTCTGTCTGTTTGTCTGTCCGTCCGTCCGTCCTATCTATCAGAGATATATTTTATTAATGGAAAATAAAGATGCTTCAGATATGCATTGCACGACACAAAACCGGACAGCAAAATGGACTTTTCCAGAGAGTTGTGTAAAATTTGAATAAAATCGAAAAAAAAAAAAAAAATCCTACAGTACGGCGCAGCATTTTAAAATGTTCAACGTTTGAAGTTCTACAAATACCAGTCTTTTCATGGTAAAATGATTTATAGAATATAGGGATAGGGGAAAATATCGAATTCCAATCGTAATCCATTTAGAAAATGTGTGTACATCGGCTTTTAAAAATTGGACTCTTCACTTGTAAATAAATTTTATATGTATGTATGTATATATATATATATATATATATATATATATATATATATATATATATATATATATATATATATATATATATATATATAAAAATAAATTATTCATATGTTGTTCTCTGAATATGTGGATGTGTAAGTTAGTTATGTAGAGATTTACTGTTATTTAAAGTTATGTATCCTTACATGGATCTGTAACTTAGTCTTGATTACCTACCTATTTTAAGAACAACTTGTAGTCTGCGTAAGTATAGGTCTCGCAAGCAGGGAATACCGACAGAAGAAATGCGAATGAAACAATGCGATAAGGAAGAGCGGGCGACAGGAAAGGTCACGAGATAGCTTGAATGATATTCAAGAGTACAGTCGGAAGAGAAATGACGTCGATAGAATCAGTCTTGCGTTGTGATAGTTACGTTACGACTTTAGTTTGCTCCATTGCATGTGAACGTGTCTTGAAACGCACGGTATTATTATTTCATTCGTAAACATATGTTGCGCGTTTAATTAGTTTAGAATTTTTCTCTTGCTACGTTCTTTATTTCCACAGCGATGTCCTCATTTGTTCATCATCTTGGAAGAGACAGTACTTCCATCGGCCCGCACTTCTCGTCCCTTGACGTGCCTACATATACACGTCAAAACAGATAGCAACGCCACCATTGCTTTTCGGTAACAGTTTCTTGCGCGAGCTATAGTAGATAGGCCTATGTAGTTGTAGCCTCCTAGAACTGTTCGTGCACACAGCCGATAGTCCACCGGTGCATACACACCTTCGTTTACATGACCGTCTGCTCATACCTCACGGCCAACATCTAGTGTGCTATAGTAAATGTACCATTAACCTTACGTCCACGGGACCGAAATCGTCAGGCCTGCTAATGTGTTTTGCTTGTAAACTGACGATTTGAAAATAGTGAATGGCCTGCTGCCTAAAGCTTCTGAATTGTTTTAAGTTGCCATGAAAATATAAATTTGTTGACATTTCTAAAGCTGGGTCCACACTTATAACAAAACACGTTATATAACAAAGTTATATAACTTGTTGCAGAAATGGGAAGAAAATGTTATATAACATGTTCGCGTATCATGCAACTTGTTATAAAACACACCCGCTGCACAAAAAGGTATGAGCTGAGTCCTGCTGGAATCATCACGTCATGTGTTTTGCATTATTGCGTAGTATCTTGTATGCATTCTCTGTGCGCTTGGCGTGATATTCATTTTGTTCCGAAGTCAACTTGGCATAATATAGTGAAACAAGATTGCAACTTATGAGTTAATTGAGCTGTACAGAGAAAATCGGGTATTATGGGATCCGCGATTGATATGAACTACAAAGACAAATAAAAAGCACGACGCATCGGCTGAATTGGGTGTTAATATGAAAATGGATGTGCAAAAGGTTGAAAAGAAAATGAGAATTCTTATTGGTCAGTTCCAGATAGAATTAAAGAAAGGGAAAAGTGGATATGGAGCAAACGCTCACTACAAATCAAAATGGCTGTACTTCAAGATGTTCTTGTTTTTAAGAGACAAAATGAGTCAGTGATAGCTTCACATACTCTGGCACAATCTTGGATATGCTCTGCTTGAAAAATTTGAACAAATAGCTTAAAATTTTGTAGGAATCTCCACTTGGAAGAAATCTTAAAGTAGCGGTTTCTCTCGCCAGTATTGCATCTCGAAATGAAGTGTCTTTCTTACTTATCTTATGTCCGATTACGTTTATAAGATATTCAAAATCAGAACTGATCATTCTGGCAAAGGTTTTGAAACTTCCATCACATCCAAGTTCTTCTGCCAAGGAATCACTAGAATCTCTCTTAAGATCTGCTAAAAGGTTACTTCTACTTTATTGTTTTATACCTTGTAAAGATGGTCGCACCCAACATTTTCGTTTACAAGGCCTACTACTTCCTGCCAGAATCACACAAGCAGCAGCAGGAGCAGCAGCAGCAGCAGTAGCAGCAAGAACTACATCATCTGCCCTCGACGCTATTTTCAAATGTGACATTTCTTTCATTTATCGAGTTATATAATTTCTTACAAGAATGTTATTTTGATACCAACACAAATATAACACATAGCAAGTTAAAGAAACATGTTGCATACAAAGTTTGTTATAGAACGTTTTTTGTTATATAGTGTAGACCCAGCTTAAGATATTGTGAAATTTATTACACGAATTTTAAAAGTCAAAGTATCGAACACTACGGAAAACAGCTAAGATTAGAGTAATGAACAATTTAATACTGAAAATGTAATCCGAAATTGCCACCACCATCACGCAATGAGGAATAGACCGTATTTTACCTGAAACATTTGTTTCGTATGAAATATAATCAGGTAGGTGGAACTTGGTGTGTAGCAAGTTATGGTTCTCTATGAGAAACATCGCCAAGGAAGCCTTTAAGATGTAATGAAAAGAGAATTATACTAAACTTGTTTGTAAGTTCGCCGAGAAAGATCCTGAAGTCGTAAATGATGGTATTGCGGGAACTACAAGTGAATTTACTGATTTCAGTTTCAGCAATTTTTAAGGATGCAAATACTTCCAAGAAACAGAAAAATTAACCGAATAAAGTACAAAATGACTTAGGAAAAAGTCTGTGACATACAAGTGTGACCATTCTGTAAATAGTGCAGTGCGCAGGAAAGTGCGAAGAATTTGGATAGGATATGTTTTAATAATGCATTTGTGTCAACACTTGAATGTAAAGGTCAATAGAAAACGGCATCTTGCGGAGAAATACGTTAGATATCTAATATTTTTTGTTTACCTTCACTTTTAGTAAGAGCGGCAGAAGGACAGTGAGCGTAATTCAAGTATATCGGAAAGAAAAATATTGCATCTGATTATCATGGAAGTAACACAAACACGTAGTAGGCTTTGCCTGGACGTTTATTTTCCATTATTAATTCATTTCCTTTGAGCGCGTTATCTTCATCGCAATTGCATTGTCAACCCAGAACATGAGAATGTCCATTTTATTGATGCAGATAACTGAAATTAAGCATAAACACGCAACAACATGTTTGTTTACTAAGTAATAGATAATATTGTAGTACCTAATGGTGGCATAAGAGCAGTGAGTGCCATTCTTATCATATCTTATTCCATTGCACAATTAAGTTTAAATAAAAACATAATTAAGCATATTTACAAATTATGTCTGTCATGAAAATGGAGGAATAACGTGTATGCTGTTTGTAAGTAACACATCAAGTACCTATTTGAAATATCATTTGTTTATTATACCGATTACCGAACAATCTAGTCCACACCTGTGGAGTAACGGTCAGCGCGTCTAGCCGCGAAACCAGGTGGCCCGGGTTCGAATTCCGGTCGGGGGCAAGTTACCTGGTTGAGGTTTTTTCCGGGGTTTTCCCTCAACCAAATACGAGCAAATGCTGGGTAACTTTCGGTGCTGGACCCCGGACTCATTTCACCGGCATTATTACTTTCATTTCATTCAGACGCTAAATAACCTAGATGTTGATACAGCGTCGTAAAATAACCCGAACAATCTATGAAAAATAAGTTTAAAGAACCTCATTACACGTAACGTGATTATTATGAGTCTTAAAGAGTGCGAGATTCAGATAATGAGTGGCGCTGTTATTTCAATTTTTCTTTCCTATAAGATCGTTTTGAAATCTTGCTTGTTCCATTTAAAAAGCATGTGTATAATATTACAGTAAAGTCTTCGTGGGCTGTTACTTTCCACGACCACTCAAGCATTGCCATCTCCAAGATGAGCACCTACAAGTTTTTATAGTAGATCAGGGATATCGAACAGCGCTCTCAAACTGTGAAACGATTAATATTGTTTCCTACCGCAGCTGAGCTGAAACGACAGTCAGTAAGGTCAATCTGAGCTCACTGTAGCAATTTTCTGTATGCAGTGTGTTTATCAACTCTGGCGGCTGGTATGGTTATGGCATGATGATTCAATAGTGAGTGGGAAGATAAATCTATTTATCTTAAAGGACGGAAATGCACATTTCTTAATATGTAGAAAGGAACTTAGATACGTTAGCCATCATAATATTAAAATACATTTTAATTCTACACGTCATGCTGAAGCTTATGGACCGAAAAAGTTACACGGTTCCATTCGTGAAAAGGCTGCAGAAGAATTAAAATCAAGATTGAATTCAGAAAACCTTCCATCATCATCGGGTGTTCGTAGAATAAGCTTGCTTCGTGCTAGCTACAAAATTTGTGAAATTATTGCAACGGCTTCAAAGCTATTAACTGACGGAGAATTTGTGTTGCAAAAGAGATATGTTCTGAATACGTTAATGATTTTAAATCTAT